>NC_034177.2:45817639-46130139 GCF_002021735.2 Oncorhynchus kisutch
GGTAGGGCTGCCAGACTTATTTGCCATACCCTTTGCCTCATCCCTCTCAACCATACAATTTTAAAATTCCTCGTCGATCCAAGGGGATTTAACCATTTTTAGTCATTTTCTTAATGGGTGCACGCTTATTAGTAACTGGAATAAGCAATTTCACAAATGTGTCAAGTGCAGCGTCTGGTTGCTCCTCACTACATGCCACAGACAAGCAAATATTCTTTACATCAACATAAGAATCACTACAAAATCTATTGTATGACCTCTTATACACTGTTAGGCCCAGCCTTTGGCACCTTGGTTTTCCTAGATGTGGCTACTATATTGTGATCACTACATCCTATGGATTTGGATGCTGCTTTAAGGTACATTTCAGCAGCATTAGTGAAGATGTGATCAATACATGTTGATTTTTAATTTTTTTATTCCTGTGCTATTTGTAACTAGCCTGGTAGTTTGACTGACGACCTGAACCAGGTCACTGGACACTGGTTACAGGACACTGGTTACAGTTAGATTTTTTTGTTGTTGAGTGGGCAGCTTGATAAAAGCCAGTCAATATTTAAATCACCCAGAAAATATACTTCTCTGTTGATATCACATTCATTATCAAGCATTTCACACACGTTATCTAGATACTGACTGTTAGCACATGGCTGTCTTTAGCAGCTTCCCACAAGAATGGGCTTCAGTTGAGGCAGATGAACCTGTGCACAGGGATGACATGTCTTTTGTCTTTCCCCTGTTCTTGACAATTTGGTAATGGGCCATTCTAAATCTAAACTCATTTGACATATTAGTGAAGGAAGACAAGATCAAATGTAAGAATAGTCTGATGGGTGAAAATAGGATCACTTAATGAGGGAACAGCATTGTGCAGCCTGAGGTAAGGAACAGAGCGCAAGCTATTTTTTGTGACATTCTCTAATTTCTTCAGTAGCCTATATTCGCATCAGGTAGCCCTTATTTCTTTTGATTTCTAAGGTGTTGTATCATTCACAACTAAAGTTGCCAAGTAACTCTAAGTCTTGTGTATAGGACCTGTTTCAAATGATCACTTTTGCGTTCAACATAGACACTTCTTCATATTCGAGCACTCTCACTCTGGAATGGGAAAAATATCCTATTTTATTCAGCTAAGTTCAATTATATTCTTCTTACTATTAAAAAAAATGGCACCTGAGTGGCGCAGTGGTCTAAGGCACTGCTTCTCAGAGCTTGGGGCATCATTACAGACACCCTGGTTCGAATCCAGGCTGTATCACAACCGGCCGTGATTGGGAGTCCCATAGTGCGGCGCACAATTTGCCCAGCATCATCCGGGGTAGGCCGTCATTGTAAATAAGAATTTGTTCTTAACTGACTTGCCTAGTTAAATAAAGGTTAAATGAACAAGCCTATGGCATGGCGCATAGCCAGATAACATACAGTAGGCCAACTCATATTCTGTTCTTTTGAAATACATTATGAATATGAAGAAAATGTTTCTTTAGACCTACCTAAAATAAATAATGGATTTATTGTGATGGTGTATATTCAATAGATTTATTATAGTTTTTTAAATGTAGATGTTCCAAAGACACAAGCCACTGATACACGTGTGGAGACCTGGAGGTGCTAAATGTGTTTATGTTAATTCATGGTAAATTACCGTAAGACCGGCAGACTTTTGCACGACAATAACCGTCTGAGAAAATGTCATGACAGCCACAGCCCTAGCTATGAGTCATGTTGGAAAATGCTTTTCTGGGGCGTGATGTAATATGGAGGACCTGGCAAGCCAGCCTATAGCCTATAATGTAGACACTAACCAAAATAACTTCAAATGGAGAACTTCAAATTAAACCAAATAGTTTGCACCCATGACTACTGGTTTCAATCGAATGTTCAGCCAACTGACAAGCAAATACGTTATGAATCTATTGTTACAAATAAGCTTACAAGGTTACTAGCCACCTAGCCTGCTAATGTTAGCCCTACCAGCCTACTTCATGAGTCAGACAGTTGCTATCAATACCTAGCTTACAGCTACATTAAAGTAAACAAACGTTGTTGAAAAACACAACCACGATCAAACCAGTTATCAAAGTATGTTATATGCAGTTAATGTTATCTTAGCCAGCAAACTAGCATTAGCTATATTTAGCTGGCTAGATAGCCTAGCCAGCTAACTCTACAACAGTGAAGATCAGCAAGCACAGGTAGTAACCCACAACGAAAACAGAATGCTCCAGCAGATTTTTTTTTAAAGTAAAGAGAGCGGAGACTTACATATTGACGGCTGGGGCCCATCATTGTAAGGACTGTCGGCTGAGTTAGCTACCAAACAAAATGAGAGCCAGTGAGAGAGGCACCTCCGATGTGAGAAGCCTAGCTATTTTAGCCAGCTAACTAGCCTTGCCAGCTAGCATATCACTGCAGAGGAAACTTCCTCCAGATATGAAATGTCAGACAAAAGCAGCGACTCGAGCATAGCAGGAACTCTGTTTCCTCTGGGGAAGGTTGATTGGTAATATGGCAAGCTAGTTTGCTACTGAGAATACACCCTATAATGTCACTTCCTTTGTAACTATGGCTGAACCACATAAAAATAACTTGTTGTCGGTGCTCATGCAACGGGTGTATTCCCATGGAGTCTATGATGCAGACAGTCCATACTCAACACGAGTTAGTTAATCTATAAATATAACCCCCACTAGTCGAATGCAATAATGAAATCAAAATGACGTTACACCACTCCCCTTACCAATAGTAGCACATTTCTTTCCCTGTCTTTTTAGAAAGTTCAGACACATTTCCCGCAGGCAGTTCATCAGCTGGAATTGGGGCTATCTAGCGTTTGGTGTCAATAGAATAAGAAATAGGTTCCCAAATGACGAGAGCATGCCCTACACAGGCTTCAAGTTACCATAAAAACAATTCAAACCCGTTTTTACCTTTTTTATTAAAAGTTGTAAAAATATATGTCATGGGTCATTAAAAAAATGTATCTGTCATTCCAGAAAGACAATTTTCTATTTCTATGTTACTCAAGTATTGACAATCGTTTAGGCTTTGAATCATTATGATATAGCATATTACCAATATGATAAAACAATCCTGTCTCTTGATGGTGGTGACGCATCCCAGTCAGTTCAGACAGACAGAACATCCCAGTCAGTTGAATATATGTATGTATGTATGTATGTATGTGTGTGTCTGTGTGTGTGTGTAAAAAATAAATAAATATATATATATATGTGTGTGTGTGTGTGTGTGTGTGTGTGTGTGTGTATATATATATACACACACACACACACACACACACACACACGGCCCGTTGAAAAAATACTCGGTTCTTTCAGCTAGCAGAAGGGAATTTGGCTGTATGAACGCAAAATAGACATACAGTTAGACAACACAGCCAAAAGAAATGTGACAAGTAGGCTTATTCAGACAAAAGTAGTATCACTTAACGCAAGACTACACACTATGTTGAGAGAGGAGGGGGCGGGACTCACTCCTTCCATCTGTTGCCAAGACCAGATCTCCACCCATTTCCTGGAGAGTTTCGACAGGTGCCACTGTTCGACATCCCATGTCTTGAGGACTGCTGGCTCAAGGTGGTTTTGCTGGTGACAGAAGACTGTGCTGCGGTGAATGGTGGCCACTCCCATCATGCCGAGCATTCAGAGGACTTTGGTCGGCATACAACCTGACACCAAAATGGCAGCAGAAAGGAGCAGATTGCCTGCTGGCACCCTCCTGATCATAGGCTGGCTGAACTATTCACTCACATGGTTGCGCGACCTGCAGATCTGCGTGACGTTAAGAGCTGTTACTCTGGCTGATGATGTAGTCTCTGGACTCTCCGCACCACAAGTCCGATTGAATTGGTCAGAAATCCGATTGTATTTTCCACCATAATATGCAAATAAATTCATAAAAAATCCTACAATGTGATTTTCTGGATTTTTTTCCCTCATTTTGTATGTCATAGTTGAAGTTTACCTATGATGGAAATTACAGAACCTCTCATCTTTTTAAGTGGGAGAACTTGCACAATTGGTGGCTGACTAAATACTTTTTTGCCCCACTGTATACATATGAAATGAGTAAAGCAGTATGTAAACATTATTAAAGTGACAAGTGTTCCATTATTAAAGTGACCAGTGAGTCTATGTACATCGGACAGCAGGGTGCAGGGTTGATTAACATGGTGGTAGCCGGCTAGTGACGGATATTTAACGGTCTGATAACCTTGAGATGGAAGCTCTTTTTCAGTCTCTCGGCCCCAGCTTTAATACACCTGTACTGACCTCGCCTTCTGGATGATAGCCTGGGTGAACAGGCCGTGGCTCGGATGGTTGTTCTCCTTAATGACCCTTTTGGCCTTCCTGTGACATCAGGTGCTGTCGGTGTCCTGGAGGGCAGGCAGTGTGCCCCCGGTGATGCATTGGGCAGACCGCACCCCCCTCTGGAGAGCCCTGTGGTTGCGGTCGGTGCAGTTGCCGTACCAGGCAGTGATACAGCCCAGCAGGATGCTCTCAATTGTGCGTTTGTGAGGGTCTTAGGAAACAAGCCGAATTTCTTCAGCCTCCTGAGGTTTGAAGAAGCGCTATTGCTCCACCTTCACCACACTGTGTGGGTGGGCCATTTCAGATTGTCAGTGATGTGTATGCTGAGGAACTTGAATCTTTTCACCTTCTCCACTTCGGTCCCGTCAATGTGGATAGGGGCTGGCTCCCTCTGCTGTTTCCTGAAGTCCACGATCATCTTCTTCATTTTGATGATATTGAGGGAGAGGTTATTTCCCTGGCACCACTCCGCAAGGGCCCTCACCTCCTCCCTGTAGGCTGTCTCGTCATTGTTGGTAATTAGGCCTACTACTGTTGTGTCGTCTGCAAACTTGATGATTGAGTTGGAGACATGCATGGCCACGCAGTCATGGGTGAACAGGGAGTACAGGAGAGGGCTGAGTACGCACCCTTGTGGGGTCCCTGTGTTGCGGATCTGCGAAGTAGAGGTGTTGTTTCCTACCTTCACCACCTGGGGGCGACCCGTCAGGAAGTCCAGGACCCAGTTGCACAGGGAGGGGTTCAGACCCAGGGCCCCGAGCTTAGTGATGAGCTTGTAGGGTACTATAGCTCAGCATTCAACACCAATGAACAGCATTCTGATGTAGGTATTCCTCTTTTCCAGGTGGGATAGGGCCGTGTGCAGTGCGATGGCGATTGCGTCATCTGTGGCTCTATTGGGGCGGTATGCAAATTGAAGTGGGTCTAGGGTGTCAGGTAAGGTAGAGGTGATCTGATCCTTAACTCGCCTCTAAAAGCACTTCATGATGACAGAAGTGAGTGCTACGGGACGATAGTCATTTAGATCAGGTACCTTTGCTTTCTTGGGTACAGGAACAATGCTGGAACCCAACAGACTTGGAAAATCTTCATCAGTTGACTGGAACACAAACATATGTTCCTTGTACGGACTGGCTGAAGCCTGACTCCTTGAGCGTGAATAAAATGTCAGACATTTTTATGGACGCTGTAGGGCAAACAAAGTTGACAATTCAAAATATGTACACCACTACTCACCCAATGACCACATCACCTTCCTCATCCTCCATGTCCTCTCTATTGCCATAGATGTTCTCCTACTCCAAACCCAGGTCCATCTCTTCATCTTATCCAATCAATGTGCATTGCACAAATTAGGACTGTGCCATAGTGTTGAATTGTTTTACATCCTAGACATATTTCAGTATGTGCGCACAAATTAAATCTTCTCAGGTTTTATGATTTATAACTTATTGGTATTGACAGCTTTTTCACAATAACTGCCTGGAGTTGAGGTGAGCAGTATACATGTGACATATGAGAAGACAAAGAAACAAAATATCCAATCCAATGTAACTAGGGCAGAGATATAAGATGATGACTCACCAATGCTTCTTGTATGTGGCATTAGAATGACACCAGTGTGCCTTTATGACACGGTCCAGTTGGTCCCAATGCAGATGATGCGACTGGTACTTCAGACTGGGGAGATACAGAGACTACACACGAAGGTGTAGAGAAGCCTCATCCATAATGACAAAGTGAAAACATGTTTTAGCAATCTTTGCTAAAGTCTTTCTGGGTAAATCTAAGACCTTTGCACACCTGGATTGTACAATATTTGCCCATGATTCTTTGAAAAAAATGTCAAGCTCTGTCAGGTTGGTTGTTGATCAAAGCTAGACAGACGTTTTCAAGTCTTGCCATAGATTTTCAAGCAGATTTATGTCAACTGTAGCTAGGCCACTCAGGAATATTTCAATGTATTCTTGTAAGCATCCCCAGTGTATATATGACCTTGTGTTTTAGGTTTTGTCCTGCTGAAAGGTGAATTTATCTCCCAGTGTCTGTTGGAAAGCAGACTGAACCAGGTTTTCCTGTAGGATTTTTCCTGTGCTTAGCTCTATTTTGTTTATTTTTACCCTAAAAACTCCCTGGTCCTTGCTGATGACAAGCATACCCATAACATGATGCAGCCTCTACCATGTTTACAAATATTAAGAGTGGTTCTCAGTGATGTTGTTGGAGTCGCCCCAACCATAACGCTTTGTATTCAGGCCACATTTTTTGCAGTTTTATTTTAGTGCCTTATTGCAAACTGTATGAAGGTTTTGGAAATGTGTTTTTCTGTACAGGCTTCCGTCTTTTCACGTTGTCATTTGGGTTAGTATTGTGGAGTAACTACAATGTTGTTGAGCCATCCTCAGTTCTCACAGGCATTGAACTCTTAACTGTTTTAAAGTCGCCATTGTCCTCATGACGAATTCCGTGAGCGGTTTCCTTCCTCTACAGCAACTGAGTTAGGAAGGACTCCTGTTTCTTTAGTGACTGGGTGTATTCTTCTTTGTGAGGCATTGGAAAACCTCCCTGGTCTTTTGTGGTTGAATCTGTGTTTGAAATTCACTGCTCGACTGAGGGACCTTACAGATAGCTATGTGTGGGGTACAGAGATCAGGTACTCATTCAAAAGTCATGTTAAACACTATTATTGCACACAGTCCATGCAACTTATGTGACTTGTGACTCCTGAGTTTATTTAAGCTTGCCATAACAAAGGAGTTGAATACTTGACTCAAGACATTTCAGCTTTTCATTTGAAATTAATTTGTAAAAATGTCAAAAAACTTCATTACACTTTGATAATATGGGGTATTGTGTGTAGGCCAGTGACACAAAATCTATATTTAAATTCAGGCTGTAAAAAGAAGAAACGCACACTGTTCTTGCTAGTATCACTGCTCTTTATAAGGCTTTTTGCATCTTTTTTTCTCATCTTATTCAATTTTTACCATGCTTCTGCAACAAAGATGGCTCAGATGTGTGAGTGCTTTTAAAAAAAAATCAAGCTGTAACAAAACAAAATGTGGAAAATGTCAAGGGTCGTGAGTACTTTCTCAAGGCACTGTATCAGCTTAATGCGTAATGTACACTGAACAAAAATATAAATGAGAGAGATATAAATGCAACAATTTCAAAGATTTTACTGAGTTACAATTCATATAAGGGAATCAGTCAATTGAAATAAATTCAGATCCGGTGGGCATTCAGCATGCAAATTGCACGCTCCCTCAACATGAGACATCTGTGGCATTGTGTGATAAAACTGCACATTTTGGCCTTTTCTCATCCCCAGCACAAGGTGCAACTGTGTAATGATCGTGCTGTTTAATCAGCTTCTTGATATGCCACACCTGTCAGGTGGATGGATTATCTTGGCAAAGGATACATGCTCACTAACAGGGATGTAAATAAATTTGTGCACAAAATTTGAGAAGCTTTTTTGCACGTATGGAAATATTGGGACCAACAGTTTACATGTTGCATTTTATATTTTTGTTCAGTATTTATATAAAGCCAAGCTATCATTTATCACAGCATACAGGCAGTATTAAATAATATAGCTAGTATCTGTAATAATGTTATATTATCTAGATGGTTTGGTCGTTACCTAACTCGCTAAAAGTGAAATAACTAACTTGCTTGCTACTTGACCTAGCTAGCCAGCAAACTTTTGGTGGACAATTTTGGTATGCAATGCAATTGACATGTGTCTAAAAAATACTGAACAGAGATATAAATGCAACAATTTCAAAGAGTTTACTGAGTTACAGTTCATAAAGGAAATCAGTCAATTGAAATAAATAAATTAGGCTATGGAGTTCATGTGACTGGGCAGGGGTGCAGCCATGGGTGGGCCTTGGAGGGTAAAGGATCAGCCAATCAGAATTAGTTTTTCCCCACAGAAGGGCTTTGACAGGCAGAAATACTACTCGGTTTCATCAGCTGTCCGTGTGGCTGGTCTCAGACTATACTGCAGGTGAAGAAGCCAGATGTGGAGGTCCTGAACTGGCGTGGTTCGTGGTCTGCGGTTGTGATGCCTGTTGGACGCACTGACAAATTCTCTAAAATAACGGAGGCGGCTTATAGTAGAGAAATTAACATTCAATTGTCTGGCAACAGCTCTGATGGACATTCCTGAAGTCAGCATGCCAATTGCACGCTTCCTCAATTTGAGGCATTTTGTTGTGTGACAAAACGGCACATTTTAAAGTGGTCTTTTATTGCCCCCAGCACAAGGTGCACTTGTAATGATCATGCTGTTTAATCAGCTTCTTGATATGCCACCCCATAGAAGGTGGATGGATTATCTTGGCAAAGAAGAAATGCTCACTAACAGGGATGTAAACATATTTGTGCACAAAATTGAAGAGAAATAAGCTTTGTGCATATGGAACATTTTCTGGGAAAGTTTGAGAGGTGGCTGTCTGGCTCCTATATTTCAATCCCAGCAATGTGTCGACATTCACCATTTGATAAGCTTGCTAGCTAGCAGAGAAAGTTTGCTTGTCAAAAAACATTGCAGGCGGTGTAGCCTTACTTGTAACATTACTAGTATACAGGTAGCAACCTTATAATGAACGTTAGCTAGCTAGATATAACAATCTAGAAATCTTCGCTAGATTATGTATAGATATAATTTATTACCACATTGAACTTACCCAGTTTATCTCCATCACTGCTGACACCTGCGATGTACCGGTAGGGCTACAGGCTTCACAATCACGCTCGGCACAGCACCTGGGTTCAGTCGGAGTCTCATTCAGAATCCTGCCTTCCACTGGTTATAGCCTTCGAAGTCCTCCGGGTTGAAATGAGCATCCCACACAGTAGACGTGCCCGCGGTTCCCTTACTCCAATCTGCTTCAACTGTACAAACCGGTCCCACTTCAAAGCTAGCTTCATGTTTTTGGGCCACAAATGAGTCGTAAGCCCATCCTGGTGGGTATTATCTCACCCAACAATAGCACACCTCCTTGGGATATTTAGCTTTTAAAAAAGCTGATTGGTCTGAAATGAAAACTAACGCTAGCTACAGACGGCAGAAAACTACTACAAGGATCACCAGCTCGCTCAGCTACCAAACGCACAGGAGAAGAGCAGATGCAGCTCTTCACATGAATTTATGTTTTCTTCTTCATAGATGTACCAGTCAAACGTTTTGAGACATCTACTCATCCCAGGATATTGCTTTATTTTTTACTGTTTTCTACATTGTAGAATAATAGTGAAGATATCAAAACTACGGAATAACACATGAATCATGTAGTAACCAAAAAAAGTGTTAATCAAATCAAAATATATTTGAGATTCTTCAAAGTAGCCCCCCTTTGCCTTGACAGCTTTGCACACTCTTGGCATTCTCTCAACCAGCTTCATGGGGTAGTCACCTGGAATGCATTTCAATTAACAGGTGTGGAATTTCTTCTTAATGCGTTTGAGCCAATCAGTTTTGTTGCTTCTAGGTTGGAGTGGTTTACAGAAGACAGCCCTATTTAGTAAAAGACCAAGTCTACATTATGGCAAGAACAGCTCAAATAAGCCAAGAGAAACGACAGTACATCATTACTTTAAGACATGAAGGTCAGTCAATACGGTACATTTAAAAAACAGTGCAGTTGAAAAACCGTCAAGTGCTATGATGAAACTGGCTCTCACGAGGACCGCCACAGGAAAGAAAGACCCGGAGTTACCTCTGATGCAGAGGATAAGTTCATTAGATTTACCAGCCTCAGAAATTGCAGCCCAAATAAATGCTTCAGAGAGTTCCAGTAACATTCACATCTCAACATCAACTGTTCAGAATAGATTGAGTGAATCGGAGTCTTCATGGTCAAATTGCTGCAAAGAAACTACTACTTAAGGACACCAATAATAATAAGAGACTTACTATGTTCCGGGATTCTTCTGATGGCATTGAGGAGTATACCCTTCCCTGGATCTGTGCTCCAACTCAATCCTGTCTCGGAGCTCTACGGACGATTCCTTCGACCTCATGGCTTGGTTTTTGCTTTGACATGCACTGCCAACTGTGGGACCTTTTATATAGACAGGTGTTTGCCTTTCCACATCATGTCCAATCAATTGAATTTCCCCACAGGTGGACTCCAATCGATTTGTAGAAACATTTCAAGGATGATGAAAGGAAACCAGATGCACCGGAGCTCAATTTTGAGTCTCATAGCAAAGGGTATAAATACTTATGTAAATAAGGTATGTCTGTTTTCCTGATTTAATGCATTTGCAAAAAAATTCTAAACCTGTTTTCGCTTTGTCATTATGGGGTGTTGTGTGTTGATTGCTGAGGAAATTGTTTTATTTAATTCATTTTAGAATAAGGCTGTAACTAACAAAATGTGGGAGAAGTATAGGGGTCTGAATACTTTCCCGGAGGCACCGTAGGTACGCCCATTTATTCATATCTGACAGGGCAGGAGTATGAAGTTCTGAATAACCTCCTGGATGTTTTGGAGGTTTGCATTAAAATGCCTCGGGTGACTCATTGAAGCTGGCAGCCTAATCTCTCATTTGCCAGCTTCATTCCATGCATCACAGTTTGGCACCTGTCTAGCCCTGCCAGCCCCAAATCCCACATGACCTCGCAGTCACAGCCTGGCTGCCTCAGTCTGGCAAGAGGCTAAGGGATGAGGGACCTGCACTAGCTTCACTTCAAAGTCTAAGCCGTTCGGGGGGTGTGTTTCAACGAAGCTAACACATGGAATTAGTTATTTGATTTTGAATTTTAGGACCCATTTAGATATATTACTTATTGGGGGGGGATAAAATGTTGACTTTGGTCTTTACTACAATATAGCCCATAGAAACGCAATGTATAACACATTCATAAATGGCAAAAAAAGACAAAAACTCAATCATAAGGAAGGACAGACACTTCAAAACTGTATATGTCTAGGAGATATAAGTGAACTCTTTATATTACTTTGTAGGCCAAACCATTCAGACTCTACGTTTTTGTGAGAGAACTGATTTTTCGAGATGTATCATGGTCTGACAAACACCAATGTAGCCTGGCCACCTACCATCGTAGATGCGGAAGACTGCCATTTTTTGAATAAAAATAGTTTCATCTTTGGCTTAAACTGATGGATTTCATGGGCATTTAAAAAAAATTGATTGACACAGGGCTGCTTTAATAATTTGATACAAGCTAAGAAACTGATTATGCTGTCCCTCTTCGATGACAGGGTGGAGCCCATTCCCTATGACACCCCTAAGCCCTCCGGTCATACACGTTTCGTCTGCGTGTCGGACACACACTCCAGGACCGATGGGATCCAGATGCCATATGGGGACATCCTGCTCCATACTGGAGACTTCACTGAACTGGGCCTACCCTCTGAGGTCAAGAAGTTCAACGATTGGCTAGGTAAAGTGGCTCTTTTTAATGCACACACAATGCTGTTTCGTAACACTCATCATACTGTAACATGTAACCTCTATCTAGGCTAATCACTGTTTTGTGCAATCTGATCTACAAGAAGAAATCCAGCCCAGTCACGGACCAGGATGTCTTGCTCCCAGGCAGACTAAATAACTTTTTTGCCCGCTTTGAGGACAATACAGTGCCACTGACACGGCCTGCAACGAAAACATGCAGACTCTCCTTCACTGCAGCCGAGGTGAGTAAGACATTTAAACGTGTTAACCCTCGCAAGGCTGCAGGCCCTGACGGCATCCCCAGCCGCGCCCTCAGAGCATGCGCAGACCAGCTGGCCGGTGTGTTTACGGACATATTCAATCAATCCCTATACCAGTCTTCTGTTCCCACATGCTTCAAGAGGGCCACCATTGTTCCTGTTCCCAAGAAAGCTAAGGTAACTGAGCACTCCCTTCCGTCATCATGAAGTGCTTTGAGAGACTAGTCAAGGACCATATCACCTCCACCCTACCTGACACCCTAGACCCACTCCAATTTGCTTACCGCCCAAATAGGTCCACAGACGATGCAATCTCAACCACACTGCACACTGCCCTAACCCATCTGGACAAGAGGAATACCTATGTGAGAATGCTGTTCATCGACTACAGCACGGCATTCAACACCATAGTACCCTCCAAGCTCGTCATCAAGCTCGAGACCCTGGGTCTCGACCCCGCCCTGTGCAACTGGGTACTGGACTTCCTGACGGGCCGCCCCCAGGTGGTGAGGGTAGGCAACAACATCTCCACCCCGCTGATCCTCAACACTGGGGTCCCACAAGGGTGCGTTCTGAGCCCTCTCCTGTACTCCCTGTTCACCCACGACTGCGTGGCCACGCACGCCTCCAACTCAATCATCAAGTTTGCGGACGACACAACAGTGGTAGGCTTGATTACCAACAACGACGAGACGGCCTACAGGGAGGAGGTGAGGGCCCTCGGAGTGTGGTGTCAGGAAAATAACCTCACACTCAACGTCAACAAAACTAAGAAGATGATTGTGGACTTCAGGAAACAGCAGAGGGAACACCCCCCTATCCACATCGATGGAACAGTAGTGGGGGGGGTAGCAAGTTTTAAGTTCCTCGGCATACACATCACAGACAAACTGAATTGGTCCACTCACACAGACAGCATCGTGAAGAAGGCGCAGCAGCGCCTCTTCAACCTCAGGAGGCTGAAGAAATTCGGCTTGTCACCAAAAGCACTCACAAACTTCTACAGATGCACAATCGAGAGCATCCTGGCGGGCTGTATCACCGCCTGGTACGGCAACTGCTCCGCCCACAACCGTAAGGCTCTCCAGAGGGTAGTGAGGTCTGCACAACGCATCACCGGGGGCAAACTACCTGCCCTCCAGGACACCTACACCACCCGATGTTACAGGAAGGCCATAAAGATCATCAAGGACATCAACCACCCGAGCCACTGCCTGTTCACCCCGCTATCATCCAGAAGGCAAGGTCAGTACAGGTGCATCAAAGCTGGGACCGAGAGACTGAAAAACAGCTTCTATCTCAAGGCCATCAGACTGTTAAACAGCCACCACTAACATTGAGTGGCTGCTGCCAACACACTGACACTGACACTGACTCAACTCCAGCCACTTTAATAATGGGAATTGATGGGAAATGATGTAAATATATCACTAGCCACTTTAAACAATGCTACCTTATATAATGTTACTTACCTTACATTATTCATCTCATATGCATACGTATATACTGTACTCTATATCATCGACTGCATCCTTATGTAATACATGTATCACTAGCCACTTTAACTATGCCACTTTGTTTACATACTCATCTCATATGTATATACTGTACTCGATACCATCTACTGTATCTTGCCTATGCTGCTCTGTACCATCACTCATTCATATATCCTTATGTACATATTCTTTATCCCCTTACACTGTGTATAAGACAGTAGTTTTGGAATTGTTAGTTAGATTACTTGTTTGTTATTACTGCATTGTCGGAACTAGAAGCACAAGCATTTCGCTACACTCGCATTAACATCTGCTAACCATGTGTATGTGACAAATAAAATTTGATTTGATTTGATCAAATGTAAATATCTGTAAGTTACTACAAGAACAGCGTTTAGTCTAATGTGGTCTTCTCATGTCTGCTTTGACCTTTATTTAATATTTACTACTGCAATAAAACATTTTAAGATTAAGAAGCTACGAAAAGGAAGAAGTCATTTTCCCTGAAGGCCACACATTATTAAAACACTGCCGTCCTCCTTAGTTTCAAATTCATTTTAGCCTACAGCCGAGAGAAAATGGAGTTGAGCTTTCAGTTTGAGCTCTATACAGAACTGTCTTAGCGTGGTAATAGATGAAGTAACTGGGACAAAGGACCTTTATCTCCAAGAAAGTTAAGGTCAAATGAAAATGTTTAAAATGTCACTTGTTGACTTTAATAGATATCCGTTGACTGGGTAACTAAGGTCTTCATCTGCAGTTATTGCTCTTTGGTAAGAGAGGGAAAATGTTTACTGTGATCTGAGGAGGTCAAGAAGCCTTCAGCTTTTCATTTGTGGCATTTTACTTTCATGGACCATTCCCTTAACCTCTTCTTAGACAACTTTCTATTTCAGTAAATATATATACACTGCATGACCAAAAGTATGTAGACACCTGCTCATTGAACATCTTATTCCAAAATCATGGGCATTAATATGGAGTTGGTCCCCCCTTTGCTTCTATAACAGCCTCCAATCTTCTGGGAAGGGTTTCCACTAGATGTTGGAACATTGCTGTGGGGACTTACTTCCATTCAGCACAAGATCATAAGTGAGGTCGGGCACTGATGTTGGATGATTAGGCCTGGCTCGCAGTCGTC
Organism: Oncorhynchus kisutch; assembly: GCF_002021735.2. Lineage (NCBI taxonomy): Eukaryota > Metazoa > Chordata > Actinopteri > Salmoniformes > Salmonidae > Oncorhynchus > Oncorhynchus kisutch. The sequence goes on from NC_034177.2 coordinate 45,832,302, forward strand.
ATTCCAATTCATCCCAAAGGTGTTCGATAGGGTTGAGGTCAGGGCTCTGTGCAGGCTAGTCAAGTTCTTCCACACCAATCTCGACAAACCATTTCTGTATGGACCTCGCTTTGTGCATGGGGGCATTGTCATGCTGAAACAGGAAAGGGCCTTCTCCAAAATGTTGCCACAAAGTTGAAAGCACATAGTTGTCTAGAATGTCAATGTATGCTGTAGCTTTAAGATTTCCCTTCACTGGATCTAAGGGGTCTAGCCCGAACCATGAAAAGTAGCCTCAGACCATTATTGCTCCTTCACTAAACTTTACAGTCGGGCAGGTAGCGTTCTCCTGGCTTCCGCCAAACCCAGATCAGTCCGTTGGACTGCCAGATGGGGAAGGGTGATTCCTCACTCCAGAGAAAACATTTTCCCTGCTCCAGAGTCCAATGGCGGTGAGCTTTACACCACTCCAGCTGACTCTTGGCATTGCGCATGGTGATCTTAGGCTTGTGTACAGCTGCTCGGCCATGGAAACCCATTTCATGAAGCTCCCAACGAACAGTTATTGTGCTGACATTGCTTCCAGAGGCAGTTGGAACTCGGTAGTGAATGTTTCAACTGAGGACAGACAATTTTTACGCGCTTCAGCACTCGGCAGTCCCGTTCTGAGTTTGTATGGCCTACCACTTCGCATCTGAGCCGTTGTTGCTCCTAGATGTTTCCACTTCACAATAACAGCACGTACAATTCACCACGGCAGCTCTAGCAGGTCAGATATTTGACTAACTGAGTTGTTAGAAAGGTGGCAACCAATCCAAGCTCAGCGTTCAACACCATAGTGCCCACAAAGCTCATCACTAAGCTAAGGACCCTGGGACTAAACACCTCCCTCTGCAACTGGATCCTGGACTTCCTGTCAGGCCACCCCCAGGTGGTAAGGATAGTCAACAACACGTCTGCCACGCTGATCCTCAACACAGGGACCCCTCAGGGATGTGTGCTTACTCCCTGTTAACCAATGACTGCTTGGCCAAGCACGACTCCAACACCATCATTGCGTTTGCTGAGGCCATAACAGTGGTAGGCCTGATCACCGACAACGATGAGACAGCCTATAGGGAGGTCGTCAGACCTGGCAGTGTGGTGCCAGGACAACAACCTCATCCCTCAACGTGAGCAACACAAAAGAGCTTATCGTGGACTACAGGAAAAGGAGGACTGAACACTCCCCCATTCACATCGACGGGGCTGTAGGAGCGGGTCGAGAGTTTCAAGTTCCTTGGTGTCCACAACACCAAAAAAATATCATGGTCCAAACACACCAAGACAGTCGTGAAGAGGGCACGACAAAGCTTATTCCCACTCAGGACACTGAAAAGATTTGGCATGGATCCCCAGATCTTCATAAAGTTCTATAGCTGCACCATTGAGAGCATCCTGACCAGTTTTAATACCGCCTGGTATGGAAACTGCTCAGCATCTGACCATAAAGTGCTACAGAGGAAGAGTGCATACGGCCCAGAACATCACAGGGGCCAAGCTTCCTGCCATCCAGAACCTATGTACTAGGCGATGTCCGAGGAAAGCCAAAAAAGTCATAGACTGTTCTCTCTGCTACTGCATGGCAAGCTGTACCGGAGCGCCAAGTCAAGGTCCAAAAGGCTCCTTAACAGCTTCTACCCCAAAGCCATAAGACTGCTGAACAACTAATCAAATGGCCACCCGGACTATTTACATTGAAATGTGTTGTTGGTTTAGGGCTTGTAAGTAAGCATTTCATGGTTAGGTCTACACCTGTTGTGTTCTGAGTATTTAAAACTTTGATTTGATATTCAACAATTCTTTCTGTTTCCGTCTTTCCTGCAGGGAGTCTACCGTATGAATTCAAGGTGGTGATTGCAGGGAACCATGAACTGACGTTTGATAAGGACTTCATGGCTGAGCTGGTCAAGCAGGATTACTATCGCTTTCCCTCCGTCTCCAAGCTGAGACCAGAGGACTTTGACGATGTTCAGGCCCTCCTCTCAAACTGTACTTACCTGCAGGACTCTGAGGTTACAGTCAAGGGTTTCCGAATATTCGGGGCACCATGGTAAGTTTATCTCTTGTCTTGGGTTAAATATCATGAGTGTTATGCAGTGTTATTCTACAGTGACTATAGGTCAGATTTGAGTTTTTGAGTAAAAAAAACAACAACAGGAATTCAGCTAAAAATGTGTTTAATTTAGGAAGTTTGTTCAAGTATTACCACAATAAAAAGAGACGTGTCTCATGTCTCAATGTATTTAAGGTGTGAAATTATTATTTACAAATAATCTCTTTTTGGGGTTTAGTTGTGGTCAATTTGCAGTGTCTAAATTATTATATTTTCTGACCCCCTTGACCATTCACTCCGACAACAATCGGCTCGTGGCTGAATCTATTTGCCCCTACCCCTGCTCTAGAGGCTAATCGCTGAATGACAGACTACTGCATAATATGGCCTCAGTGACACGGATCACTGTACCTGAGTTGGCTGTGTTGCTCAAATACCTTATGCTTTACATACAGTGGAGGTGATGACAGAACGTGTGTGGTGACTCGCTTTGCTTGCTTATCAAGACCCTGAATGAGTCTAGTGTGTGTCCATGGTGGATATCAAACACTCTACAGAGTATTCACTGCTTCTATGTTCTAAATCCGTTATTGCTTTTTACCATTTCCTCATTGAGGTCATGGCCTTGTTGTCCTGAATCCTGACAGGGGACTCCATGTTTTTGGTTAGACACAGAGTGCCTGAGACACACATCTGATTGGTTGGGTGTGGGTCAGTCCCAGCCATGTCCTGTCCTAGACTTGTGGCATGTCCTAACATGTTACAGGCTGCCATGGAGACATGTACTTATAGTGTACTCAGTGTACTACAGTGTCTGCGAGGGGATGACTGATCTCTGATTTAGATTTGGAAGTCCGACTCAGAGGTAGTTCATGAGGCAAGTGAAGAGGTTCGCTGCAGGCCTGTCATATGATTCTTCACAATTTTCTTTAATGCTGTGCCAGTGACACATTTTTAATATGTCTTCTTCTAAGACACTTTATTGACCTTTTTTTAAGAGGCTACACTTACAAAACATAACCGACTGTAAACTACACCCCCCTGGTATTCTCCCCAGCAGGATGGACAGAGACATGCAGCCTGGCTAGCTGTGCAGAGGCCCTGGGTGGCTGGAGAGGGCCAGAGCAGTGGAATCATGGCATTGTGTGTCAGTCTGCCTGACCCCCTGTCTGGCCATCACAACTCCCTGCTGGCTGGCACACACCAACCTCCTTTCACAGGCTCTCTTCCCCCCTTCCCAGAGCTAATAATCTCTCTGTCAACCACACGCCTCCATCTGCCTGTGTTGTTCTTCATCAGCCCCTGGACGTTTGGTCTCGGAGAGAGGTCATGGGGCTTTTGTCTCCTCAAGCCCCAGTTGAATAGGTATGACTCATCTGACAATGAAAGTCTGACCAGGTGTAATGTTATGCTGATGATCGTGTGAGAAGTAGTCCTTTTAGGTCTTCATACCTTAACCTGGCTCAGTCAGTATTATATTATATTTGCTTCCTGAGCCCAACTCTCATTCTCAGTGTCAAACCTTCCTGTCTTGAGGGTAACTCTCCTAGCTTGATTTAATCCTATATCTTCCACTTCAAAGGTTTTAGTTTTCCTGGTGATAGTGGACAGTTTCTCACAATGCAGGCCGTGAGGAAAGAGCAACAATGAGGGCAGAACTGTGTTTGTCACAGAGTAGTGCTGAATAAAATTATTATTTTGGCAAGAGGGGCGGGGACATGAAGGGGAGCGAACCAGCCGACAGGATGCATGATGGGAGGTCTTTGGTGCAGCTCTGGGGTGATCTTTACCGGGGCGATTTCCCAGCCTCTCCAGCAGGAAGTGGCCTTTTGTTCCGACACATCCTGGTTCTTTTGTTGGGGCGTACGGATCAAACCCTGGGCCTGACCCGCTCCCTTAGGGACAGCCCTCCCCGCAGGCCACGATGGTCCCTGCTACCTCTGAGCCTAGTGATCACAGAGGTAATTCCCACCGCCCACAAAGAGCTCAGCCAGGCTTGACACACACTGCAGGCCTGCTCTAAGTCTCAGGGTCAATGCTGACTGAAATCATCTAAATGAATTGTTTTTGGGGGGTGATTGTCAAAGGCAGTAGTTCATGACCTTGACCCCTAGATACTTCTGATAGCAGTGCAACAGACTTGCCACAAAGCATGTCTGTCTGCAAACGTAACTGGTAAAGTTAAAGGGATACTTTGGGATTTTTGCAATGAGGCCCCTTATCTACACTGAACAAAAATATAAACGCAACATGTAAAGTGTTGGACCCATGTTTCATGAGCTGAAATTGAAGATCCCAGAAATGTTCCATATGCACAAAAAACTTGTTTCTCTCAAATTATGTGCACAAAGTTGTGTACATCCCTGTTAGTGAGCATTTCTCCTTTGCCAATATAATCCATCCACCTGACAGGTGTGGCATATCAAGAAGCTGATTAAACAGCATGATCATTACACAGGTGCACCTTGTGCTGTTGACAATAGAAGGCCAGTCTAAAATGTGCAGCTTTGTCACACAACACAATGTCTCAAGTTTTGAGGAAGCATGCAATTGACTGCAGGAATGTCCTGATGCCGGAGAATCTAATGTTTATTTCTCTACCATAAGCCGCCTCCAATGTTGTTTTTGAGAATTTGGCAGTACGTCACACCGACCTCACAACCACTGACCACGAGTAACCATGCCAGCCCAGGACCTCCACATCTGGCTTCTTCATCTGCGGGATCGTCTGAGACCAGCCACCTGGACACCTGATGAAACTGTGGGTTTGCACAACCGAAGATTTTCTGCACAAACGGTCAGAAACCATTTCAGGGAATCTCATCTGCGTGCTTGTCATCCTCACCAGGGTCTTGACCTGACTGCAGTTGGGCGTCATAACCGACTTCAGTGGGGAAATGCTCACCACTGATGGCCTCTGGCACGCTGGAGAAGTGTGCTTTTCACGGATGGATCCCGGTTTCAACTGTACCGGGCAGATGGCTGACAGCGTGTATGGCGTTGTGTGGGCGAGGGGTTTGCTGATGTCAACGTTGTGAACACAGTGCCCCATGGGGGTGGTGGAGTTTTGGTATGGGCAGGCATAAGCTACGGACAAGAAACACAGTTGCATTTTATCTATGGCAATTTAAATGCACAGAGATGCCGTGACGAGATCCTGAGGCCCATTGTCGTGCCATTCATCCGCAGCCATCACCTCATGTGATGGCGGTGGGGTTTTGGACAACAAAGTCAAGGTATTTCCAGCATGATAATGCACAGCCCCATATCGCAAGGATCTGTACACAATTCCTGGAAGCTGAAAATGTTGGTCACATACACATGGTTAGCAGATGTTAATGCAAGTGTAGCGAAATGCTTGTGCTTCTAGTTCCGACAGTGCAGCAATATCTAACAAGTAATAAATAACAATTCCACAACTACCTAATACACACAAATCTTAAGTAAAGGGATGGAATAAGAATATGTAGATATAAATATGTGGATGAGCGAGGGCAGGTAGTTTGCCCCCGGTGATGCCTCTGGAAAGCCTTGCGGTTGTGGGCAATGCAGTTGCCGTACCAGGCGGTGATACAGCCCGACAGGATGCTCTCAATTTTGCATCTGTAAAAGTTTGAGGGTTTTTGTTGACAAGGCATGTCACCCATTGAGCATGTTTGCCATGCTATGGATCGATGCGTACGACAGAGTGTTCCAGTTCTGCCAATATCAGTAGCTTTGCACAGCATTGAAGAGTAGTGGGACACCATTCCACAGGCCACAATCAACAGCCTGATCAACTCTATGCGAAGGAGATGTGTTGAGCTGCATGTGGCAAATGGTGGTCACACCAGATACTGACTGGTTTTCTGATTCACGCCCCTACTTTTCTATTAAGGTATCAGTGACCAACAGATACAGTTGAAGTCGGAAGTTTACATATACCTTAGCCAAATACATTTAAACTCAGTTTTTCACAATTCCTGACATTTAATCTTAGTAAAAAACTGTCCTGTTTTAGGTCAGTTAGGATCACCACTATTTTAAGAATGTGAAATGTCATAATAATAATAGTGATTTATTTCAGCTTTTATTTCTTTCATCACATTCCCAGTGGGTCAGAAATGTACATACACTCAATTAGTATTTGGTAGCATTGCCTTTAAATTGTTTAACTTGGGTCAAACGTTTCAGGTTGCCTTCCACAAGCTTCCCACAATAAGTTGGGTGAATTTTCGCCCCTTCCTCCTGACAGAGCTGGTCAGGGCTTTGTGATGGCCACTCTAATACCTTGACTTTGTTGTCCTTAAGCCATTTTGCCACAACTTTGGAAGTATGTTTGGGGTCATTGTCCATTTGGAAGACCCATTTGTGACCAAGCTTTAACTTCCTGACTGATGTCTTGAGATGTTGCCTCAATAAATCCACATAAATTTCCTCACTCATGACGCCATCTATTTTGTGAAGTGCACCAGTCCCTCCTGCAGCAAAGCACCCCCACAACATGAGGCTGCCACCCCTGTGCTTCACATTTGGGATGGTGTTCTTTGGCTTGCAAGCCTCCCCCTTTTTCCTCCAAACATAACGATGGTCATTATGGCCAAACAGTTCTATTTTTGTTTCATCAGACCAGAGGACATTTCTCCAAGAAGTAGGATCTTTGTCCACATGTGCAGTTGCAAACCGTAGTCTGGCTTTTTTTATGGCGGTTTTGGAGCAGTGGCTTCTTCCTTGCTGAGCGGCCTTTCAGGTTATGTCGATATAGGACTCTGGATATAGATACTTTTCTACCTGTTTTCTCCAGCATCTTCACAAGGTCCTTTGCTGCTGTTCTGGGATTGATTTGCACTTTTCGCACATAAGTACGTTAATCTCTAGGAAACCGAACGCGTCTCCTTCCTGGGCGGTATGACGGCTGCGTGGTCCCATGTTGTTAATACTTGCGTACTATTGTTTGTACAGATGAACGTGGTACCTTCAGGCGTTTGGAAATTGCTCCCAAGGATGAACCAGACTTGTGGAGGTCTACACATTTTTTTTCTGAGTTCTTGGCTGATTTCTTTTGATTTTCCCATGATCTCAAGCAAAGAGACACTGAGTTTGAAGGTAGGCCTTGAAATACATCCACAGGTACACCTCCAATTGACTCAAATGATGTATATTAGCCTATCAGAAGCTTCAGAAGCCATGACCTCATTTTCTGGAATTTTCTGAGCTGTTTAAAGGCACAGTCAACTTAGTATATGTAACTTCTGACCCACTGGAATTGTGATACAGTGAAATAATCTGTCTATTAACAATTGTTGGAAAAAGTACTTGTGTCATGCACAAAGTAGATGTCCTAACCGACTTGCCAAAACTATAGTTTGTTAACAAGAAATTTGTGAAGTGGTTGAAAAACAAGTTTTAATGACTCCAACCTAAGTGTATGTAAACTTCCAACTTCAACTGTACATCTGTATTCCCAGTCATGCGAAATCCATAGATTAGGGCCTAATTTATTTCAATTGACTGATTTACTTAAAAGGGAAAGGGGGATACCTAGTCAGTTGTACAACTGAATGCATTCAACTGAAATGTCTTCCTTATATGACCTGTAACCCAGTGAAATTGTTGCATTTATATTTTATAGTGTACCAGAGTCAGATAGCATGCTAGTAGATACCCATGGACTTCCAGTCATTGCGCTAACGCTAGTTAGCATTGGCTGGCGAAACTACCTCTAACTTCCTTCATACTGGACACAGAGACATACAAATGGTATCCACTAGTTCATCTGACTCCGGGGAAGTAGATAAAGGGCCTCATTGTCAAAATCCTGAAGTATCCTTTGAAGCCTAAAATGTTACAACGTTTACTTGAAATGTTCCATATCTCCTAGTAGCATTGAACAGCTAATACCTCCTCCTTTCATGGCAGATATACCTAGTAGCGTTCTATGTGTGTGTGTCAGTGTGACTGAGGGCAAAGGGAGCTGAGCTGCTATAGGCAGCAAGGTGACAGTGGCAGCCTGAGTATGGCTTTAGAAATGCTAAGACTTCCTCTAATCCGCCTATGACTGCGGACACATTGGTCATGTGACCTCTGGGTTCACATCGGGTGAGAGCCCGCCAGGCAGAGCCACAAAGAAGGTGTGGTTCTCTGTTTCCATAGAAACCGTGGCACAGCCGTGTGTGTGTATCATCCTCAGTGTGTTTGCTATTTAAATCAGTTCCACTGGGTGTGTGGGTCAGTGAGGACAGCGTAGCTGTGAGGTTAATGCAAGCTCCATCTCTCACATGGACACTCATGCTGGGCTAGCAATGTACTTTATTGACTGGTTGAATGGCCATTGTCTTAATGTCATGTGTGGCTTTTTTTCCCTGTCCATCTGTGTAGCAGATGAATAGATGGGAATGGGATAAGCTGCCTGACTAATCGGCAACAGTATGCGAGCATAGCCTCAAATGACCCTGGTGTTTTTATGCAAGGAAATAAAGGGCATATCTGAAATGAGGTTCCAACTCTCAGTATCACTTGGTGGAAATCCCTGTTACCCCTCAATGTGTTAATCCTGTCACCACAACAACTTGTCTGAGAACAATTACCTCACACAGTATGACTTATTATATTATTTGGAATTATTAGGATTTTTTTGCTAGGTAGCGTTAGCTAGCGCTAGTCGTCTGCACCTCTGCCAAAACTCTCCTATTTTTCATCCTATAGCTTGTTCTCCGTATTCTTTTTTAAAATAGTGAGCCAACGTGTTTTCAGCACTTATTTTCGATGATTGATCAAAACAAATTCTCTCATGTTCTCTTGTCTCTCTGCGGAAGACATGTTGTGAGCAATATGTTTGGAAACCGCATTAAAATCGCAGTATCGAATCGTAAAACATATAGAATCATGAGAATTGCAAATACATATCATATCAGCACAAAAAAAAATGCCATAATATCATACCGTGAGGTCCCTGGCAATTCCCAGCCCTAGTTTTCTGACAAAATACTTCACCTCACCTTTTCAATAAAGACTTTCCAGAATATAGCTGGATATGATAATGTAATAATACAATGTGTAAAAGAAGTGCCTTTGGGATAGCAGCGGGTTTGGTCAAGTTTTGAATGTCCGTCTGTCCATTGGCGAGTGGACTGTTCCACAAGATCCATCACTTCAGAGGAAGAAGCAGTAACGTGAGAACCTGGGGAAAATAGACCACGGTCTGTTCTCCTTCCCCAAAATCAAAACCACAAGGGACTGTATGGTTATGCTCTGGGAGTGTTGGTTTTCACTGGGGAGGTGTTGAAATGCTGCTCTACTCCGCCCTACAGGCCCCTGCGAGGCCTTACATGCTGACATCACTGATTGTGAAGTGACCTTTGACCCGGAGGTGCAAGCTGCACGTCAGTGTTAATTAGCTGCTCGTGTCCGCTACCCTCCTCAGATCTTTCAGCAGTGCATTGTCCTGCTCTGGCTGACTGCAGCCCAGCGCTGGAGGCTCTCACACAGCGCCAGGCAGGCAGGGCAAACTTGTGCACAGGAAGAGGGGTCAGGTTGCCACGAAGGTGACATAAGGGTGGTGGTGGGGGGAGAGAGAAGGAAAGGAGGGAGGGGAGGGGCAGAGTGAAGAGTGGGTCAGGCAGACAATAAGTGGCCGAGATTAGGAGTGGGATGAACACCCACCGACGAGAGGAGGAGACGCCTGCCCTCTATTCAGAGGATTACCATTTTGGATGAACTCCAGCCTACCACAAGGCCACAGTGGATTCGGATGGCTAGGGCCTTTGTGTCCAGGTTGAATGATGTTCAGGTGTTAGGGGCAAATCCCACCACTGACACGATTTTCTCTAGTGAAGTGTTTCTGTGAGCCTGCCCCTCCTCAGTCCCTGTATGTGTCAGTCAGCGGTAAGAGGCCTTGCTATTGCCCCCGCCAGGAGCCAGCCAGAGCCTTGTTACCGCAACATGATCCAGAATTTTACAGTGACATCACAAGTGCTTTAACAGCCTCCGTCTAGCACCACAATGTAATGATCTGTGAAATAACCAACCAGTGCGGTGCCCTTTACCACAATGAATTATGCGGCTCGTTTGACTAACCAGGGTCGTCCAGAGCCATCTCGGTAGAGGAGACCTTGGATGAGACGACGTGTGTGTGTGTGTGTGTGTGTGTAGCCCTCTGTGGTGTGTGTAGACTACTGATGATCACTCCCAGGCTTCAATGACTAGCAAATGAATGAATGCAGAAAAGCTGATCGTACTACCAGGTGACATTCAGACTGAGGAAGATGCAGCTAGCCTACTCAGTGGGGTTGAGTGGTTAACTGGACCACCAGTGCAGTGTCACAACAAGCCTGGCTGAGTACACGACACCGTCAAATGTAGTGTGACTAGTGTTTGCTAGAAGCTAAGACCATCTGTCCAGGCCAGGCGATAGAGAGAAACGGGAGATGGTAGGCTTTACACAGAGAAAATGCAGCATTTTACCATTTTAGCTTCCTCATGTCAGTGTTGTGACTGACAGAGTATGTTACCAGGTATGTAGCATCCTATGCCATTGCAGACAGACAGGAAATCCCCGGGCCCTTAATTTCCCTCTCAGTAACACAGCAGCAGAGAGCTGTTCAACATTACAGCCGTACACAGCCCTATGCCCCTCACTTCTAGTCTAGTGCTACTACCCACAGATAGTCCTGACCGAGTGGATTAATATTTGAAGATTCCAGTAGCCCTTTTAGATTGGAGAGACTTGAGGGACTCGCGAGGCAGTGCATTACTGGCTGACCTGACCCCTTTCATAAATAACCTGAAGCTAGGGGTGCGGCTGGGGCACTGTTTTAGAGCGAAAAATGTCTGGCCCATGTCTGCATTCTGTGTTCGGTTCAGCTGACAGGTCACCAAGCTCACATGCTGATAAAAGTTCCAACCAATGACACACGTGGCTTGTCGTGTCAAGACGATGTACACTGTACAGGTTGGCATATTTAACAAGAGGACGTTGTCAGATCTATGCTTGGAAAATCAGAAATGTGTGTTTGCATTTGCGTGTGTGTACGCTGTGTGTGTGTGCACACCTACATGTGTGTACTGTGCGTGTGGGTGTAATGACAGAGAGTGAGGTGATGATCAGATAGCAGCAAGTCCAGACAGTGGCTGTTATTGCAGGGCTTTATCTGCTGAATGTCTGCCTGCCTGTCGGGGGGGGGGGGGGTCTGCAAAAATGCTAGCCCTAGCAATGAAGGATTGCACCCGTGTGTATACCCCCCGACACACCATGCTCTAAAGCAGGCACTGTGCTTTATTTACTCTGCCATCAATCACGATCAAGCTGCCACTGGCCTCTTAAAGCAGAGGGCCCAGGCATGCAGGACAGGACCTAGCGTTATTGTATTTTTTTTTTAACAGCCAGAGTCCGGGCAGCCAGAGCTCCGCACGTCCTGATGGATCATTCCCCAACACGAGACAACAGCAGTGGCCAGAGGTAGACTATCAGTTAGCCTAGTGATGACAGGCACGCAGAGTTGAATCTCATCTGATCTTATCTCATGTCTACTTGGTCGCGCTATTTAGGCCTATGTTTAGGCCTATGTGGGCACTTTAAAATAATTTTTGTCCAGGATTAAACTGGGGGACGCTAAGGTTGTTGTTTCTTCTGTGTGTGTGTGTCCCCATTTCTGGTCTTTGTCTTGTTGTGAATCCTCTGATGGTATGACAACATAGAGATGTATCTGTGTACTTTCTTCCCAAGCCACCCCCCCCCCCCCACAACGAGGTGATGCTCTTGCTCCCCCTGCTCCGGCTAATGGAGTCCTCCGGCCCGGAGCCTGCCCCCCCCCCCCCCCCCCCCCCCCCTCCACTTCCTGTCTCTTACAGGCTCCTGTATTGAGCAGCACAGCTCATTGTTCTCCTCTCATCTCTGTCTGCTCTGCTGGGATCGAGAGAGACGCCGGGGGAAAACGCAGGATTAATCTGTGCACTGGTGTCAGCGGTAGGATCCAGTTCTAACACAGAACAGGCTCAGCTTTGAGTCACAAGGTTGGAGAAGGCAGTGTTACCCAGCCTGGAGGGAAATATATAGGTGCAGTCAATATGAATTGGCTGTTTGTGAGCAACGCAGTGCAGAGCTGTGTCAGCAGGCCTTTGCTATCGCACAGTGGGGGGGGTTTAACAGAAATGCTGATATGTAACGAGACCATACAAATCAAATTTGCATTTGAATTGAACTTGGCAGTGTGTGAGTTTGATGTTTTCATTTTGTTGAAAGCCACACTATACAAAATGTGCCTGATTCAAGCTCACATTATTCGATGTGAAAGTGTGTCCAGAGGCTGGTCCAGAGGCATCAGGGGGAAATGGAAGGAGTGCCTGGAGTTTAACAGAGGACACTGCATCTTAACTCCACATTTACTGGATTGGTTGAACAGTGCAGAAGAGAACCTCACCCTGAATTTTTTTTTCCTCTCTCGCCAGGACCATTAAGAAAGGAACGGAGCTCATGTGCCTCTTATACGCCAGAGACTTTAGGTTAGGACTGGAATGACTCGAACCGTGAAATGCATCTTTGGTCAGAAGGGAAGCATCAATCTGGAGTGTTTTGTACGTAGTTAATGTCCCCCGTAGGCAGCAGCAGCCCTGGGTTGAACCCTCCAGAGAGACCTGCGCCACGGTGTAGCCTAGGCTGTCCAGGCAGGTTGATAAATGCCCCACGGGCCACATCAGTCATAAGGCCACAGCTATCAGCGTTCATTTAGTCGAGACCAAAGAGCATCCACTCCCCCCCCCCCTGTCCGTCCGTCTCCCCACCCTCTCCAAGGCAGCTCTGGCCAGATTTAGCCGTGGCCTGATGTGTGCTGTGCTGTCTGGCCATTGAGGCCGGGCCATCTCTTTACCTCTCTGTGCCCTGGCTGTCTGAGCAGTCGCTATAAAGGCGGCAGTCAGGGCAGGGCTGCCCATACATACTGATGTGTGTGTTACGAGGCCTGTCCCAGGAGAGACATAAATCTCTTAACATGCTCTTTCTCATTGGTGCTGACAGCTTAATCAATTTGCCTCCTCTTTGGATGACCTCTGTTATGCTGTGGCACAGCCGTGTGGCCAGAATGAATGTCCTGGTCGTCTAATAGCCCTCTATCTCCCTCTATGGCTCGCTGTCTTCAGCTCTCTCTCTCTTTCTCGCATTTTCTCTGGGCATCTTCTAGCGATCTATTGATAGGATAGCCGCCTGTCAGTCATAAAGCGAGTGATAGCAGACTGCTTTTACCTGTCATCTGTCCCGCCTACTGGTACAATTAGTGTGCGCCGTGGTTTGTTGCAGTCAAATTTCTTTACACGGGGGATGGAGAGAGCATGATGCTTGTGAATTTGCACATACCGTGTAAGTTGTAACAATGAGTCAAAATCCACTTAGCCTAATTATTGTTTTCTGGCATGTTCATTTATTTTCTTTCATAGCCAGCCATGCAGACTCATGGCGCATTGGCTATTTACCATAGATGTCACTAGAGATTCATGAATAGGGGGGCTAATCCTCTTTTAGGGGGGGGGGTTCTGGGCATCCTCCCCCGGGATTTTTTTTAAGCCCCCAAAACATATTTTAATGTTTTTTTAAAGGAAGGAGGAGGCAGGTAGCTGGGTCCAGGGGCAGACAGAATGTCATACACAGGGGGTCCAAAAAGGCAACAACACAGGCAGGGAAAAGGCTAGTAACGTCGTCCAGGAGATCAGGCAATAGATTGATAACAGGAAATCCGAAGGCTAAAGTACAGGCAGGGAATAGGCAAAAGGTGTCGTTAGTGAGGCAGGCAAAAACTATCATACACAGGAGGATTAAATTACGGGGAAAACAGAGTTCAGAATAGACGTGTGTCACAAAACAAACAATACCTCACAATGATGTGGTGCAGAGAACTGAACTAAATAGTGTGTGATAATGACATACAGATATGCGATCAGAATTCAGGTGGTTGGGATCTGGAGAGTGGGCTGCTTTCAGGGGGATCTATGTGTTTTGAGAGTGTGAGCTGGAAGTAGATGTTACATTAGGTTAGACACTGATCTAATATGACTTACTTCAATTATATCCAAATAAAGAAATTAAAGTCTACTCTGTTCCTATCCATCTAACAACAAAAGGCACAAAAATGGGAGTACTATGTATCAAAAATACTTTGGGATTTTATTTGGAGAGAGAGAGAGGAGAGAGCGAGAGATGCAGATCATGTTATACCATTAGAAAAAAACAGTATCATTCATCCACAAAGGGGCAAAACTAAATTCAACTAATGAGCTAAATAAAATTGATTAGGAATCAAATCTGATAAAGTAAGATCCCAAACAAATATTACAACCTATATTAAGGAACTGCTCCTCCTGCTTCTCTCTTTTGCTTATTTTGTGGGTGGACGCATCAGTGTACCTCCTATTTTTAAAGGTGGCAAAGCGGTCAATGACACTTAGTGACCCAAACACTTCACCCTCAATGGACATGGCTGCAAGCCTTTTCTGACCCATTGTCTTACGCAACCAGGAGTGCATCCGGCGCAGTGCACTAAAGGACCTTTCACAGGAGCAGCTGCTCACAGGAACTGTCAGGGCAAGCTGAATGATTCCCTTCAGAGAAGGAAACACTTCATCATCCAGGAGGTTATGCCCAGCAAGTATATCTTTGGGAGGACATCCAGCCTCTCTTTTCCGGGCAAGAAAGTTTCTGGCCACCAACATCTCTTGTGTTTTAACATCAATACCGTAGTGCTTGGCAAACTCAGTTGAGCATGAGGTATCGAGGATTTTTTTGTTTGAGTTGGGGCTGCATGCCTGTATGCCTTTGAGCAGACCTGCATCTACAGTTGAGAATCCATCTTGTCCAAGCATGGGGAGCAACAACTCTGTTCTCATTGTTTGGGATCATGACAATTCTCTACCTAAACCCAAGGAGGTCTTCACCACACAATCTCTCTTTGTTTGCACTTTCTTGCTGCATCTGCCTCTGGAATAATGTGCATTTCACAGAGTGCTTTGGTTCTGTCATAAAGTTCTGTGGCAAATGCATCTGTGCGTTTGCCTATCAGTGTGTCACATACAGCGTGTTTGCCGAAACGAGCTTCTGCCAGGTTTGCAGTCTCTTTCTGGAGAAACTTGTGAAGCCCCTCAGTTACAAAAAGGAGGGACTGAAACATCAGTAAGAAATACATGGTGGAGAACTGAACATGATGCTCCACTCTGGCTAAAGCTTCGAACTGAACACGATGCTCCACTCTGGCTAAAGCTTCGAACTGAGCATGATGCTCCACTCTGGCTAAAGCTTCGAACTGAACACGATGCGCCACTCTGGCTAAAGCTTAGAACTGAACGCGATGCTCCACTCTGGCTAAAGCTTCGAACTGAACGTGATGCTCCACTCTGGCTAAAGCTTCGAACTGAACGCGATGCTCCACTCTGGCTAAAGCTTCGAACTGAACGCGATGCTCCACTCTGGCTAAAGCTTCGAACTGAACGCGATGCTCCACTCTGGCTAAAGCTTCGAACTGAACGCGATGCTCCACTCTGGCTAAAGCTTCGAACTGAACGCGATGCTCCACTCTGGCTAAAGCTTCGAACTAACCCCCCCCCCCCCCCCCCCCCCCCGTAAGAAGGGCCCAGCGACGTCCCTGCTATTTACTGTGCTTTGATTTGACAACTGAACAAGCGTGGACTAGTTTATAAAAAGTTTTGAATAAAGTACATCTATAACCCTTCGCCATTCATAAATCACGCAATGTGTTTATGTCCACGATATCGCATCGGGACAAGTACACCAAAGGATTTCCTAGGTTTCCTTTCCTAGGATGTTGGGGCTTGCCAGACAGTGCTGAAGTGTGTGTCTCGTCAGCCGGTGTAGCCTATCGAATCGGTGAGAGCCATCAATTTGGCTCCCTACTATGGTAGGCTTAGGCTTGTTGGTGATTTTATATGTAGATAAATGATGAAAACATTTTATGAAGATGGTGAATCGTAACTACACCAATAGGTGATGGAGAGCCTCATTATGGTCCAAATATGATGATTAGGGCCCTCGCAGAATCCAGGCATTAAAATAGAATTCAACAATATTCCCAAAATGTATTGACCTAAATTCATTTGTCCAAGTTTATCATAAGATATGAACAACTTTCTGAAGGGGCAAGGAGAATGTCCGTGTGTGCAGTTCGCACGTCTACCACTTTGCCGTTAGTATTTGCCGTTAGTATTGATGCTAATGAAAACAGTCCTCTGGTAGATGGAAAGGCTTTCCCAAAAACCTTCTCATTTACATGCTAACTACATAGTAGGCTATGCTTACCATGATATCATGATTATTGTCATCAATCCAGTGGGTATTTGTTTTGTGAACTCTACCATCACGTGTGCTGCAAAAACACCACTAAACAACTAAATAAGTACATCTGTAAATAAGACTTTAATCTCGAAGACCGGTTAAAGGCTTAAGGTTCTCTAACTGAGAAAATAGTTCTGATTCTCATAGGCGTACACCCAGATGATATGCCCCCAAAATAACATCATAACAACAAATAACAACATTTTCAGTAAAGTCAAGTCTTTCTACACCAATAATACAAAAAAAAAATCCAATCTGGGAGGGACCCCCCCCCCCCCTCCGAAAGAATTCAGACCCCTTGACTTTTTCCACATTCTGTTACGTTACTTATTCTAAAATTGATTACATATATTTTTTCCTCATCAATCTACACACAGTACCCCATAGTGACAAAGCAAAAAAATAAAGATTAGAAAATGTATCAAAAGAAACTGAACATTGACATCACATTTACATAACTATTCAGACCCTTTACTCAGTACTTTGTTGATGCACCTTTGGTAGCGATTTACAGCCTCGAGTTTTCTTGGTATGACGCTACAAGCTTGGCACATTTGTGGTTTCTCCCATTCTTCTCTGCAGATCCTGTCAAGCTCTGTCAGGTTGGATGGGGAGCGTCGCTACACAGCTATTTTCAGGTCTCTACAGAGATGTTCAAGTCCGGGCTCTGGCTGGGCCACTCATGGACATTGCGGCTTGTCCCGAAGCCACTCCTGCGTTGCCTTGGCTGTGGGTGTAGGATCGTTGTCCTGTTGGAAGGTGAACCTTTGCCCCATTCTGAGGTCCTGAGCGCACTGGAGCAAGATCCTCTTTGTACTTTGCTCTGTTCATCTTTGCCTCGATCCTAACTAGTCTCTTAGTCCCTGCCGCTGAAAAACATCCCCACAGCATGATGCTGCCACCACCGTAGGGATGGTGTCAGGTTTCCTCCAGATGTGATGCTTGGCATTCAGGCTAAAGAGTTCAATCTTGGTTTCATCAGACCAGAGAATCTTGTTTCTCATGGTCTGAGAGTCCTTTAGTTGCCATATAGCAAACTCCAAGCGGGCTGTCATGTGCCTTTTAATGAGAAGTGTCTTCTGTCTGGCCACTACCATAAAGGCCTGATTTGGTGGAGTGATGCAGAGATGGTTGTCCTTCTGGAAGGTTCTCCCATCTCCACAGAGGAACTCTGAAGCTCTGTAAGAGTGACCATCTGGTTCTTGGTTACCTCCCTGACCAAGGCCCTTCTCCCCCGATTGCTCAGTTTGGCCGGGCGGCCAGCTCTAGGAAGAGTCTTGGTGGTTCCAGACTTTTTCCATTTAAGAATGATGGAGGCCACTGTGTTCTTGGGGACCTTCAATGCTGCAGACATTTTTTGATACCCTTCCCCAGATCTGTGCCTCAACACAATCCTGTCAAAGAGCTATATGGACAACCTCTAATGGCTCGTTTTTTTCTCTGACATGCACTGTCAACTGTGGGACTGTATATAGACGGGTGTGTTCCTTTCCATTAATTTCCAATCAATTTAATTTACCACAGGTGATCAATGGAAACAGGATGCACCTGAGCTCAATTTCAAGTCTCATAGCAAAAGGTCTGAATACCTATGTAAATACGATTTTTCTGTTTTATTTTGAATACATTTGAAAAATATCATTTTGTAAATGTATTCAAATGTATTGTCATTTAATTTCTCTTTATGGGGTATTGTGTGTGGATTAAGATAAACTATTTTTTAAATCCATGTTGGAATAAGGCTGTAACAAAATGTGGAAGAAGGGAAGGGGCCTGAATACTTCCGGAATGCACTGTATGTCCTGGTGGAAAAAAACTGTTTCTCTCTTTCTCGCAATTTATTTAAAAAAAAACATTGTACTCAGTTCTGTGTTCATGTTTGAATTGCATGTATGCCCATATACTGCATTCAGTATTCAGTGCAGGTGTGTGTAATGTAGATTTCTTTGAACTGTTTCTACAGGACGCCATGGTTTAATGGCTGGGGTTTTAACCTTCCCCGCGGTCAGTCACTACTGGACAAGTGGAATCAGGTTCCAGAGGGTATAGACGTTCTCATGACCCATGGACCTCCCCTCGGTGAGTTGAGTTCATATAACTGCAAAACACATTATCCCACAGACTGCTAAAACTGGTTGCTGTGTTGCTGTGATTACTGTGTCACATACTGGAAGTATCACCTAGAGCTGATATTCAATAAATAGGATGAAAACCGGAATCTCATGCTTATCTGAACACTTGCGGTAATTCTCATTATTGTCACCATGTTAGAAATCAAAGTCAATTTCTTGGACAATTGCTCTTTTGGGTGGCACTTTACGAGAATTCATTATTGGAGAAAAAAAACCCTGCTGTTAAACCAGTATATTAGCAGATATATCAGTATAGGTCCATTTTCCCCCTCAAAAAAATCTGAATCGGTATCGGACCCAAAATAACATATAGTTTGGGCTTTAACTGGTAGTAATGGAAGCAGAGTTAGGGTGACCTTTTCCTCGCGGTGAAACATGCGCAACGAGCTACAAAGCCTGTGCAATGACGAGTTGGGTATTTTCGCCTCACCTGTATGTGCTTCTGCATAGGTGGAGCCAAAAATGGAAGTGTCAAATGGAGGTTTGGGGGAGAGTATGCTAATTAACCTTCCCACATAAAGTATAATTACATGAATGTATTGAGAAGGCTACAAGGTAAGAATAAAACAGGGACAATAATGATATATGATGAATAGTGCAGAGTAGGCCATCATAGGCCCATGCTTGAAATGAGGCTGGTGTTGTTGCCTATGTTTTTAATATTTAACTAAAATAATATTATTGTCTGTATTATATTGTTGATGTTTTAAGCTCTTGCCAGTAAAAACAAAATCTATAATCTATTGCCTAAGTTCCATTCAAACATTCACAGCACATATGTGCGTAACACATTATTGTTTTATAATGTAATTCCGAACAGTGTTAAGACAGGGAAAATGTGCGCCCTTAGTTTGTGCCTACATGTTATAAATGTATTTGTTGTTAAATGTATTTTCGTTACAAATGTATCCTCCTTATGCTTAATCCAGTGTGTTAATCAATCTATTGGTGTGGTTTGGGACAGGTTTCCGTGACTGGGTCCCCAAGGAGCTCCAGAGAGTGGGCTGTGTGGAGCTGCTGAACACGGTACAGCAGAGGGTCCGACCCAAGCTCCACGCCTTCGGTGGCATCCACGAGGGTGAGTATTCTGTACCCTGTCCTCCATAGTCCTGGTTCTACGCAATAACAGATTGGTAGAGTACTGCTGTACAGCATCCATATTGTATTTATTATGGATCCCCATTACCTTCATTTTGCTGGACCCCAGCAAAATGGCACCTACTCTTCCTGGGGTCCCACAAAATGAAGAGAGTTTACACAATTATAGGAAGGAGTACAATTTCAGGCAAAACACTTCCGAACATGGATGCTGTACTAGGGCACTTAATACTGTATCAGTGGGGGCTATCCTGTGCCATGCATCTCAAGCTTAACAGACCTTGTATTGTCTCTGTTTTGACTCTGGTGTCGTCTTATTTCTCTGTCCTCTGTCTGCAGGGTACGGCATTATGACGGATGGATGCACAACTTTTATCAACTCCTCCACCTGTACAGCCAGTTTCCAGCCCACCAACCCCCCCATCATATTCGACCTGCCCAACCCATAGAGCATCGTAAATGAACCAGCATTTTTTTAATCAAATGAGTTGTACTAAATGTTAATCTTCAAGATATTTGGCTTTTGTAAAAATGCTTGTAAAAATGCATGAAAATCTGATTCTAGTAATGAAATGATGAACTTCGTAAAATATTTCATATTTTCCAATTGTTTGCATTTGCAGCAATAACGGGTTTTCTGTGCCATTTGTCATTCTTTGTTTTCTCTCTCAAGACGTACAGTTGAAGTTGGAATTTTACATACACTTAGGTTGGAGTCATTAAAACTCGTTTTTAAACCACTCCACAAATTTCTTCTTAAACTATAGTTTTGGCAAGTCGGTGAGGACATCTACTTTGTTCATGATACAAGTAATTTTTCCAACAATTGTTTACAGACAGATTACTTCACTTATAATTCACTATCACAATTCCAGTGGGTCAGAAGTTTACATACACTAAGTTGACTGTGCCTTTAAACAGCTTGGAAAATTCCAGAAGATTATGTCATTGCTTTAGAAGCTTCTGATAGGCTAATTGACATAATTTGAGTCAATTGGAGGTGTACCTGTGGTTTGTATTTCAAGGCCTACCTTCAACCTCAGTGCCTCTTTACTTGACATCATGGGAAAATCAAAAGAAATCAGCCAAGACCTCAGAAAAAACATTGTAGGCCTCCACAAGTCTGGTTCATCCTAGGGAGCAATTTCCAAATGTCTGAAGGTACCATGTTCATCTGTACAAACAATAGTATGCAAGTATAAACACCATGGGACCACGCAGCCATCATACTGCTCAGGAAGGAGATGCGTTCTGTCTCCTAGAGATGAATGTACTTTGGTGCGAAAAGTGCAAATCAACCCCAGAACAACATCAAAGGACCCTGATACTGGAGGAAAGTAAAACCTGAAAGGCCGCTCAGCAAGGAGGAAGCCACTGCTCCAAAACCGCCATAAAGCCAGACTACGGTTTGCAACTGCACATGGGGACAAAGATCGTACTTTTTGGAGAAATGTCTTCTGGTCTGATGAAACAAAAATAGAACTGTTTGGCCATAATGACTATCGTTATGTTTACACTTCGGCTTGCAAGCCGAAGAACACCATCCCAACCGTGAAGCATGGAGATGGCACCATCATGTTGTAGGGGTGCTTTGCTGCAGAAGGGACTGGTGCACTTCACAAAATAGATGGTATCATGAGGGAGGAAAATTATGTGGATATATTGAGGCAACATCTCAAGACATCAGTCAGGAAGTTAAAGCTTGGTTGCAAATGGGTCTTCCAAATAGACAATGACCCCAAGCATACTTCCACAGTTGTGGCAAAATGGCTTAAGGATAACAAAGTCAAGGTTTTGGAGTGGCCATCACAAAGCCCTGACCTCAATCCTATAGAAAATGTGTGGGCAGAACTGAAAAAGCATGCGCGATCAAGGAGGTCCACAAACCTGACTCGAGTTACACCAGCTCTGTCAGGAGGAATGGGCCACAATTCACCCAACTTATTGTGGGAAGCTTGTGGAAGGCAACCTGAAACGTTTGACCCAAGTTAAGCAATGCTACCAAATACTAATTGAGTGTATGTAAACTTCTGACCCACTAGGAATGTGATGAAAGAAATAAAAGCTGAAATAAATAATTCTCTCTACTATTATTCTGACATTTCACATTCTTAAAATTCTTAAGACTGGGAATTGTTACTAGGATTAAATGTCAGGAATTGTGAAAAACCGAGTTTAAATGTATTTGGATAAGTTGTACGTAAACTTCTGACTTCAACTGTATACGCTTTTTGTCTGACAGGCAAATACACTGCTTGACAGTAATCGTACCCTCTACATCAGCAATACTTGACCTCATGATGATAATAGAACATGCATTTGGCATTGTAACATAAGTTATTTTGTCTCTCTTAAAGCCCTGTGTATTGTTGAAAATGAAACATTTTGAGTATATGAAATGTATCCAATTATTATATACTGTAGTCCCTTGGGCTCTCACATTTGTTTTGGAAAGGTATGTACCGGTTATCTACTTTGATCTGGGGCACATTCAACAGGATGCAACATGTTATGTATATTCTCAAATGTCCCCATCTTCCATGGAGTACATGTGATTTGGTGTTTGTGTGAATTTATATAGGCCCACTAAAGCCTTTCAAAAATGTATGTTATATGCTATTCAAAGCACACATGCATTTTCATCTCACTTTTATATTTTTATCGATATTCAGCAAACAGCTGTTTTTAAATTATATTTCACAACTGTCTAAGCAGAAGTGAGTTGTTCCCTAAAATACAGTAATAAGAATTTTGCTAATTATTTTTGTTTTGTTGCACAGTGTGAAAATGCGATCTTGCTAGCACAAAAAAAAAGTTGCCAACGGTAGTCTTCTGTCATTGTAAATGCCTGTTTAGTTTCCTGGTTTATGAAACTTTTGTTTAACTTGTAATACGTTTAGTTGCCTTTATATGCAAATAAAATTGCCATATTTGTACCTGTTGAATAGCTATACAGTTTTGTTTATTTGACCTTTTATATACATTAGGAAAGTGTACATTGCTGAAGCATCCCCCTATCTCTGGCTCCATTGGATAGAGGTGAAGCTGTATTTGTGCACCATCTGTCTAGGCCAGACTGATTCTGGGGTGGATTCCATCTGTTTCAGTAAAGTTCACCGTTATATACAGATTGAATCAAGCCCTAAGTCTATTACTTATCCCCTGACTGACCGCAACATGGATTAATGGGTGCTCTTGACAAGGATGGCTGTGGCCCTATGCTGTCCTGACACCTACTATTGATTGGGCAGAATTGTCAGTGTGGCCTTGGCGTTGATGGATGTCAGGGGCATGGTGGGGAAGGAAGGCTGACTGCCACCCTGTGTGTGGGTGTTTGCTTGATTGTCTCCGCTTGGAGGTAGAGAGCTGCAGAGCTGAGTAAAAAAACAGACGACCATGTGTACTTGAAGGGTAGGAGGCATGAGTTTTTACTTACTAATGTAACCGCAGTGTAGTCAAGATCTGGTTACCTATAAGCACAAACATAGTTATGTTTTTGGGTGATTACATAATGTATTTCCAGGTAACTTCTAAACTATACACAATGCACTATTTCTCAACATCATGTGGAGGATCTACTCTGCTACAGAGTTCAAATGCTAGCTCAGTAGCTTGCTCAAGCTGGCTAACGTTAGCCACACCTCATGCTTTTCAGACTTGTGGTTGTGTTATCTAGTGGGAACCCATTAGCACGGCAGACTCTGGTGCCTTCTTGCCATGTGCTCAAAACAAAAGAGAAAATCATACCTGCTTGCTCCAAAAGTGTAGTACCTCGTCTGTTCTCCTTTTTGTTTTGTCAACTTTTTGTCATGTTCTCTGTGAAGTAGGCTACGGGTGTTTTGTAACTTTTTCAGTCTGACTGACATCTGGAATCTATCTATTTTGGTCCATTGAAATGCCAGCCTCCCCTTCGCTTTGGTAGCTAACTCTTTTAAAAGTTTAACCATCAGATGGGCCCCAACCATCAATCTGTAAGTCTCTGCTCTCTCTTTGCTTTTAATCTGCGGTTATGCTTTAGTTGTGTTGTGTTCTAGCTGGTCTCAAGAAGTAAGGCTTTAGCTTGCTTACCATAACCATGGTGGATGGCTTGGCTAATCGCTAGTTGGCTAAATCGCTAACATTAGCTACTTGACAAGCTTGCTGGCAAAGAGACAAGCTTGCTTTGATAGCTGGAGTTCTAAAACTTGGTTTACTTTAATGTACACTATATACAAAAGTATGTGGACACATATAGTTGATTTCTATTAAAACACATAGAATGTCATTGTGTGTTGTAGTGTTAAGATTTCCATTTACTGGAACTAAGGGGCCTAGCCCAAACCATGAAAAACATCCCCAGACAATTATTCCTCCTCCATTAAACGTTACAGTTAGCACTATGCAATGGGGCAGGTAGCGTTCTCCTGGCATCCACCAAACCCAGATTTGTCCATCAGATTGCCAAATGGCGAAGTTGAATTCATCACTCCAGAGAACGCATTTCCACTGCTCAAGAGTCCAATGGCGGTGAGCTTTACACCACTCCAGCCAACGCTCGGTATGATCTTAGGCGTTATGTGGCTGCTCGGCCATGGAACCCCATTTTCATGAAGCTCCCGACGAACAGTTCTTGTGCTGACGTTGCTTCCAGAGGTAGTTTGGAACTCGGTAGTAAGTGTTGCAACCGAGGAGAGAGATTTTTACACTCTACGCGCTTCAGAACCTGGCGGTCCACTTCTGTAAGCTTGTGTGTGGCCTACCACTTCCCGGGCTAAGTCGTTGTTGCTCCTAGATGTTTCCACTTCACAATAACAGCACTTACAGTTGACCAGGGCAGCTCCAGCAGGGCAGAAATTAGACAAGCTGGCAGGAGAATGGCCTTACTGAATATCTCAGTGACTTTCAATGTGGCAGTGTCACAGAATCCAACAAGTCCGGGTTTGTCTATGGAGATTGCATGGTTGTGTGTTCGATTTTATACACCTGCCAGCAACGGGTGTGGCTGAAATAGCCGAGTCCACTAATTTGAAGGGGTGTCCACATACTTTTGTATATATTGTGTATGTAATGGGGATTGATAGACACTAACGATCAAACGCAAACAATTCACACAATGATGTTATGAAACAATGAATGTGCAAATCGATGGGATAGCGCATTCTGGAGAGACGTGTATTGTGCATCTTAAAGGCTCTGCGTGGTCAATCTGACATCTGCAGTGGCTGTACAGCTTTTACTTTGACATGGCCTCTGTAGAAGTCAGGTATTCATACTTCTTGCACTTCGCAGAGCTGTTGTGAATAAAGTTGTCAAGTCAGTGAGTTTTTGTTTATACAGGATCTCCCACCCCCACCTACCAGCAGCGAATCATGTCAATGCGGAGTTATGAAGAGCTATATGGAGCCCTGTGCATTGTTTTCCGGAGGCTTCACAGTCGCGTCACACCCTCTATACAGAGCCTATGGACAGCATTGCCAGATCAAGCATCAACAAACTATTAGCCACACTCCCCTTCTTCCTGGACTGCACCATCCCTGCAGCCTCCGCAATGCATTCGTTTACTGAGATGGTCACGAATCAGACAGGTGTCTTGCTGCATAAAACTGAATATATTTGCTACTGCTCGACTCAAGAATGATTGGTCGACTAACAGCCTATCGACCAAACAATGGACCAGTCGACTAATTGGGATCAGTCCTAGAATTGACTGGCTTGCAGGGTCCTCCATATTACATCACACACCCGGAAAAAAAACATCCCGACTTGATTAAGCCCTTCTACGGAATTATGTCCAGTTTTATGTAATAATGACAAAAATGGAAAAGTGATGTGTAACTTTTCATTGGGACTTTTGATGCATATGCCAATGAAAATCCATGTGTTACATGTGGTTATGTTTATGCTACCTACCCTTTTTTAAAGCAGTGGGTGGGCATCCTGTTGCCTCTGACCACAGATCATCAGCCATCAATTACCATCGGCCTAATTTCAGTTAATTTCCAGACAATTCTACATCAGCTAAAGAGAAGAAGCGGCTCCAGTGGGCACGCTACCACCAACACTGGACAATTGAGGAGTGGAAAAACAT
Source organism: Oncorhynchus kisutch (assembly GCF_002021735.2). Lineage (NCBI taxonomy): Eukaryota > Metazoa > Chordata > Actinopteri > Salmoniformes > Salmonidae > Oncorhynchus > Oncorhynchus kisutch. The sequence goes on from NC_034177.2 coordinate 45,857,981, forward strand.
GACCTGGAACATGACAGAGAGTTCAGTTTACTTGAGTGGCCTGTGCAGTCCCTAGACCTCAACCCTTTAGAGCATCTTTAAGATGATATGGAACGGGCTGTTCACAGCATGAATGTACCGCCGTCCAATCTGCAGCAACTACGTGATGCCATCGCTTCAGCATGGACCAACATCCCTGTGGAATGTTTCCAACACCTTGTAGAATTCCCTGAAGAATTCAGTCTGTTCTGGAGGCAAAGGGGGATCCGACCCGGTACCAGATGGGTGCACCTAATAAACTGTCTGGTGAATGTATCTCTCAGATATAGGACAGACACTTTATCGTTATTAAATGCATTTCTATGCTATAGGGTCTAGCTCCAGCATATGCTGTACCTTCTCAAGCCACAGATGCTGAGACATAGTAGTGTGTACTAGCTAGCTATCTGCACATGTAACCTTTATTTAACTAGGCAAATAAGGAACAAATCCTTACAATGACAGCCTACCCCAGTCCCTAAGGGACTCTCAATCACATCCAGATGTGATGCAGCCTGGATTTGAACCAGGGACTGCAAAGATGCCTCTTGCACTGAGATGCAGTGCCTTAGACCGCTGCGCCACTCGGGAGCCCAAGCAACAGTGCTTAACAAAACACCCTGGCATAGCACACTGAGCCCTGGAACAAAGCTAATGACTCACACGAGACCAACAAACGTCTACAGGTTGCGCGCACATACCGTTTGAGACGCAAAACTACCATCTGAGACTCTGACTTTGAGGTTCGCAGACCACACAGCATCAGTGTGCATAATCTGCAGCTGGCTGCTTCTCTTTCTGTCAGCTTCTAGCCAAATTCAGTGTAAATGATCCATGGAACTCTTCAGAATCACTTCGAAACCTCTGTCTATGACAAAACAAAAATGAACTTCTACAATTTGGCAGCAGGTAGCCTGGTGGTTCGAGCACTTGGCCAGTAACTGAAAGGTTGCTAGATTCCCAAACTGACAAGGTTTAACATCTGTAGTTCTGCCCCTGAACAAGGCAGTTAACCCACTGTTCCTGGGCTGTCATTGTAAATAAGAATTTGTTCCTAACTGATTTGCCTAGTAATAAAAAAATTCTGACACGCCAAATATCTTGTAAAATGTTGAAAACAGAATGCTGCAGGTTGCATGGTCACTACCACAATGTTTGCATTTACAGTGTATGTAATATTTTTTTTAAACTTCCACGTATGAATACTTTTCTAACATGTTTATGTCACTGCACACCGCCATCTCTGTCAATGTAGGTAAGCTGGTGGAGCATGAGGGTTTGCTATTTTTATGCAGTCAAAACGCCTAGGAGCCTGAAGGTGATGTTTCTGACCAGATGTTGTCTGACCAGATGTATGAGGCTCCATGTGCAGCTGCAAAACAACATCAAGAACATACCCTTTGACCTTTTCAAGTTGGAACCTGTTAACTCTACTGAGTATGGCTCTATTCACATAGTCAACATATTTACACGTTTGCAGTAATGATCAGGAATTCCGTCAGCATTGCAGAGTTGAGGCATTTAGCATGCAAAGTTTGCTTTAAAATCTCCCATTAGACAATGCCTGTTATTCTCCTCTAAAGGCCAAAATTAGGCTACATATTTCATTCATAAAAATATAAAATAATGCAATCATGAGACTGGACTCGTCTGCAGGTTAACCTGGTACCGGAACGAAAATTGAATGGATTTGAATAGTGCAATTCCTTGTCAAAGGTATACAGATCATTTTTAATTTTCTCAGCTTTCTTATATCTCTCAGATTTAGGACAGACACTTCAAAACATACTTCCTTCTGATTACATTTTAGACTGTTTTTCCATTTATGAATCTGTTATTCAATGTGTTTCTATGGGATAATAGTCTAATTCAATGTTCCATCAATGAATGTTTTTGGTCCTACATTTCTAAATCCAATAGCTAAATGATCCTTGGTATGACCATCTTAAAACAATTCCATATGTTAGCTTAGTAAAAACCCAGCCCGGGGCCCTTAGACACTAGGGCAGGGATCATCAACTAGAATAAGCCGCAGGACGATTTTTCCTTGAGTGGATGGCAGGGGGCCAGAACATAATCGCGGCAGGCAGCCTAGCGTTGGGCCAGTAACCGAAAGGTCACTGGTTCGAATCCTTGAGCCAGTAAGGTAAAAAAAAATCTTCCATTCTGTCCTTGAGCAAGGCAGTTAATCCCGAATAACAACTTTTCCCCGGGTGCCGATGACTGAATGCCGATTAAGGCAGCCCCCCCCCCCCCACACCTCTCTGATTCAGCGTTAAATCTGGAAGACACTTTTCAGTTGAATGAATTCACTTGTGCAACGGAATAGGTATCCCCTTTCCTTTTATTTACAAATCATTTGTAGACTGCAAATTGACTGCAAGAAGCCCAAACAGATATAATATTTGACTAAAACATCATTTCAAAACTTGCTTACATTTGTATACAATCACATATCTCTCTTTTATGCATGGTAATACTTTGGAACAGATTTACAAAATTAAAATCACTTGGAACTGATTTGCTGGTGTTTTTTAAAGTATTTTATGTCCAACAATTTTTTAAAATTAATTCTGAAAACTTGGGGACCAAATAAAATCACGGGCTGCCAGTTGGGTAACCCTGCTCTAGGATAATACACTTTCTATTTCTTTAGTTAAAAGACGGATGCTGCTGCTAATACTGCCATCGTCATCAAGACAGAGGAAATGTACTGTATGTGTAGCCCATGTATCTGATGCTGTCTGGCCAAAAATATTATGGCATGTCATACTCTTTTTGGCCAGATAGCATCAGATACATGGGCTACATATAGTAAGACAGAGGGGCGTTGTTTCGCTAGTTCGGATGCTTTCTCAGGTGAGATAGTTTCAGTCACTTGCAAATTGAAGGAGAGTTAGCGGGTTCACAGTGCACTGTTCGGATGCTGGAATTATTTTGTATGAACATGCAGAGCTAACCTACTTTTTGAAGTGATTTGACAATCAGATGAAAACATGACTGGTTGTGTTCATGGCACATTAAAAGGTCATACAATTATACAGTTAAATTACATATACACTACCGGACAAAGGTTGGACACACCTACTCATTCATGGGTTTTTCTTTATTATTGGTTCAAACGCATTAAGAGAATAACTTTTAAGAAATCACACCTGTTAATTGAAATGCATTCCAGGTGACAACCTCATGAAGCTGGTTGAGAGAATGCCAAGAGTGTGCAAAGCTGTCATCAAGGCAAAGGGTGGCTATTTGAAGAATCTCAAATGATTTAATGATTTGATTTGTTTAACAAATGGTTACTACTGTGTTATTTCATAATTTTGATGTTTTCACTGTTATTTTACAATGTAGAAAATAGTCAAAAAAAGAAAGAAAGAAAAACCCTTGAATGAGTAGGTGTTCTAAAACTTTTAAACGGTAGTGTAAATCCCATTACAGTTTTTGAGGGGGGGGGCTCAGATCTGCCCCTACCTACCCCATAACAATATGAAAAATATGAGTTACGCTTACAGTATCCACTCTTTTGTTATTCCATGTTCCTTCTATCACAAGGATTTGATTTACTTTGCATAAAAAAAGGCTGGGATTCAATCTGATTGCAGATCTGGACAATACGCCATTTAAAGGTAATTTCCATTGACTGACATATGCAGCATTTACTGTGAATATGGTCTCCACGAACAAGGGAACATTGCGCTTTTCCGCAATGATTGTTTTCCCGACCTAACACCTCAAAAATAACGTACCACTCGCTGTGGATATTTTTGTTGTTGTTGAAACCCGCTGGACCTCTCAATTCCATTTACTTTCATTAGAGGTGACTCCAGGCAACCCATTTCTAGTAAGAGCTTGAGGTAGTTACATATTGTGTCCTCTGGTTGGCTGCTTCATTTGTTCATGACACTCAACACTGAGGACCCAGAGCAAGCCCCGTCATCTCAGACGGCGTGTGAGTTACACACATACAAACACACACACACACACACACTCACCCCACACAACATGCAAACGACATAGGTTAGGGTGATGCTGGATCCCTCACACTCACACAATGACAGGGGGAAGTAACCCAGTGTGTGAATTGAAGCGCAATGGATAACAACATCACCCAAATGTCTTGGCCTCCAGATGGATCAGTGGGGTCAGCAGGGTATTTCAGTTGGTCTAGGAAACACAGCAGGCCCTGAGGCCTAGCAGTGCCTTGTTGCAAGCTTCTACCTGTCAGAACAACTCAGTCAAATGCAGAGGAAGATTGACAGGGGCATGTCAGTATTAGTGTCCATGTTAGATGGTCAACGGTTTGTTTGCTTAACCCATTATTTGGGCAATAGTATTACTATTTAAAGGCAGCATTATACTTAAATAATCAGAGACATCATGTTTCTAACGTTCTCTGTCTTTGTCCATCACTAAATCTTTACATTTGACCAATATTTTGTGATTGTTGTTTTAGTTAAATGTATTTTTCAAGACAACATGCCGCAATTAAAGGAGTCATGTACTGTGCTGGTAATCATCCATTCAGGTTTCATTCACAGTCTGTCCCCATGTTACCTTGCTTCATGTCCCAGTCAGATGGCTGACCTAGAAATGAACCTGCCAGAGGTGAGGGGATTTCAGATGCACAAAGAGAAACTGCCACGCAAACAGAGGGGGCCATAAGAGGAGCGAGACAGACATCAGGAACCATGAGCCTGCTGATTCAATGATGTGTCAGGAAGACACTGCGTCAGGAAGAGCAGGGGAAGAGTGTTACTGAACCTGCCTAGCTCACGTTGTCTGTTTACAAGCCACTCTGCTGCCACCTTACGCTTGGCCAATCCTGGTCAGGAAAGGATATTCTGCCGCCTTCTTGACGTACATTTAACACACCACCTCACTTGAAAAGAGGACAACGATGCCCTCCTTTGGTCAAAATTCGCTAACTCTCCTTTATGCATTGGAGATGGGGCAGATTTGTTTTCAACAACTCTCTTTAGTCATCAAATGCATTCTGTTTTCATTTTTTTTTTTTTTGCTATACATAAATCACTATTGACGAGACAACATAAATCGCTTGAATGAGCTTGATGGGTCATGTTTAGACATTGTTACTGTATATGGAACAATGTTAGTTATCCTCAGTGTAACCTAATGTATGAGCTTAATTCATTCTTTGTCCTGGAGCTCTGTGGCTCAGAGGCTCAGCGCTCTGTTGGTTTGTCCCAGGATCTGTACACTCTCCTGCAGTCCCTGAGCTTCTGTGTCCCTCTGGGGCATGTTCATCAGTACTCCATACATCCCTTCCCAGCCCAGCACATGGAGAAACACCTCTTCCTCTAACATGCCCTAGAAAAAAAACACACACACACACATGCCACAAAATACACAATCACAACACCCACACACATCATATTGTGGTGGCAGCTGTTGTAACTTCTCCAGGCATATGTTCTGTGTTGGACTGTGATGTTATGCCTTTCATAGACTCCTGGTATGTCTGCAACCTAGCACGATGCCATTGTGTTCTGGAACTGTTGCTTGTATAAAAGAACTGTTGTGTAAACGATATGATTGTATTTTTACCTCGCACTATGTAAGGGACATGTTGCCATTTACTCTTTGAGTTCTTCAAATTCACATGCGCCGAATATAACAGGTGTAGACCTTACCGTGAAATGCTTACTTACAAGCCCTTTACCAACAATGCAGTTCAAGAAAGAGTAAACTAAAGTAAAAAAATAATAAAAAGTAAGTCAATAAAATAACAATAACGAGGCTACATACAGGGGGTACCGGTACCGAGTCAATGTGCGGGGATACAGTTTTTTCGAGGTCATTTGTACATGTAGGTAGGGGTAAAATGACTATACATAAATAATAAACAGCAAGTAGCAGCAGTGTAAAAACTAATTGGGGGGGGGGGGTCAATGTAAATAGTCCAGGTGGACATTTGATTAATTGTTCAGCAGTCTTATGGCTTGGGGGTAGAAGCTGTTGAGGAGCCTTTTGGTCCTAGATTTGGCACTCCGGTACCACTTGCCATGCGGTAGCAGAGAGAACAGTCTATGACTTGGGTGACTGGAGTCATTGACAATTTTTTGGGCTTTCCTCTGACAACACCTAGTACATAGGTCCTGGATGTCAGGAAGCTTGGCCCCAGTGATGAACTGGGCCGTACGCACTACCCTCTGTAGCACCTTATGATCAGATACCAGGTGGTGATGAAACCAGTCAGGATATCTCGATGGTGCAGCTGTAGAACTTTTTGAGGATCTGGGGACCCATGCTAAATCTTTTCAGTCTCCTGAGGGGGAAACGGTGACGTCGTGCCCTCTTCATAACTGTCTTGGTGTGTTTGGACCATGATAGTTCGTTGGTGACGTGGACACCAAGGAACTTGAAACTCTCGACCCGTTCCACTACAGCCACGTCAATGTTAATGGGCCTTTTCGACATGCCTTTTTCTGTAGTCCCCGATCAGCTCCTTTGTCTTGTTCACATTGAGAGAGAGGTTGTTGTCCTGACACCACACTGCCAGGTCTCTGACCTCCTCCCTATAGGCTGTCTCATCATTGTCAGTGATCAGGCCTACCACTGTTGTGTCATCAGCAAACTTAATGATGGTGTTGGAGTCGTGTTTGGCCACGCAGTTGTGGGTGAACAGGGAGTAAAGGAGGGGACTAAGCACGCACCCCTGAGGGGCTCCTGTGTTGAGGATCAGTGTGGCAGATGTGTTGTTGCCTACCCTTACCATCTGGGGGAGGACAATCAGGAAGTCCAGGATCCAGTTACAGAGGGAGGTGTTTAGTCTCATGGTCCTTAGCTTAGTGATGATGTCAGAGAAGACACTTGTCAATTGGTCCGCACATGCTTTGAGCACACGTCCTGGTAATCTGTCTGTCCCTGCGGCTTTGTGAATGTTGACCTGTTTAAAGGTCTTGCTCACATTGGCTATCGAGAGCGTTATCACACAGTCGTCCAGAACAGCTGGTGCTATCATGCATGCTTCAGTGTTGCTTGCCTCGAAGCGAGTATAAAAGGCATTTAGCTCGTCTGGTAGACTCGCAACCTAGCAACCTCGCGTCACTGGGCAGCTCGCGGCTGGGTTTACCTTTGTTGTCCGTAATAGTTACACAGAGCCTGTGTAGTAGGATTCAATCTTAATCCTGTATTGACGCTTTGCCTGTTTGATGGTTCGTCTGAGGGAGTAGCGGGATTCTTATAAGCGTCCAGATTTGTGTCCCGCTTCTTGAAAGCAGCTCGAGCGTTTACAGTGCCTTGCGAAAGTATTCGGCCCCCTTGAACTTTGCGACCTTTTGCCACATTTCAGGCTTCAAACATAAAGATATAAAACTGTATTTTTTGTGAAGAATCAACAACAAGTGGGACACAATCATGAAGTGGAACGACATTTATTGGATATTTCAAACTTTTTTAACAAATCAAAAACTGAAAAATTGGGCGTGCAAAATTATTCAGTCCCCTTAAGTAAATACTTTGTAGCGCCACCTTTTGCTGCGATTACAGCTGTAAGTCGCTTGGGGTATGTCTCTATCAGTTTTGCACATCGAGAGACTGAAATTTTTTCCCATTCCTCCTTGCAAAACAGCTCACGCTCAGTGAGGTTGGATGGAGAGCATTTTAGAACAGCAGTTTTCAGTTCTTTCCACAGATTCTTGATTGGATTCAGGTCTGGACTTTGACTTGGCCATTCTAACACCTGGATATGTTTATTTTTGAACCATTCCATTGTAGATTTTGCTTTATATTTTGGATCATTGTCTTGTTGGAAGACAAATCTCCGTCCCAGTCTCAGGTCTTTTGCAGACTCCATCAGGTTTTCTTCCAGAATGGTCCTGTATTTGGCTTCATCCATCTTCCCATCAATTTTAACCATCTTCCCTGTCCCTGCTGAAGAAAAGCAGGCCCAAACCCTGATGCTGCCACCACCATGTTTGACAGTGGGGATGGTGTGTTCAGGGTGATGAGCTGTGTTGCTTTTACGCCAAACATAACGTTTTGCATTGTTGCCAAAAAGTTCAATTTTGGTTTCATCTGACCAGAGCACCTTCTTCCACATGTTTGGTGTGTCTCCCAGGTGGCTTGTGGCAAACTTTAAACGACACTTTTTATGGATATCTTTAAGAAATGGCTTTCTTCTTGCCACTCTTCCATAAAGGCCAGATTTGTGCAATATACGACTGATTGTTGTCCTATGGACAGAGTCTCCCACCTCAGCTGTAGATCTCTGCAGTTCATCCAGAGTGATCATGGGCCTCTTGGCTGCATCTCTGATCAGTCTTCTCCTTGTATGAACTGAAAGTTGAGGGACGGCCAGGTCTTGGTAGATTTGCAGTGGTCTGATACTCCTTCCATTTCAATATTATCGCTTGCACAGTGCTCCTTGGAATGTTTAAAGCTTGGGAAATCTTTTTGTATCCAAATCCGGCTTTAAAACTTCTTCACAACAGTATCTCGGACCTGCCTGGTGTGTTCCTTGTTCTTCATGATGCTCTCTGCGCTTTTAACGGACCTCTGAGACTATCACAGTGCAGGTGCATTTATACGGAGACTTGATTACACACAGGTGGATTGTATTTATCATCATTAGTCATTTAGGTCAACATTGGATCATTCAGAGATCCTCACTGAACTTCTGGAGAGAGTTTGCTGCACTGAAAGTAAAGGGGCTGAATAATTTTGCACGCCCAATTTTTCAGTATTTGATTTGTTAAAAAAGTTTGAAATATCCAATAAATGTCGTTCTACTTCATGATTGTGTTCCTCTTGTTGTTGATTCTTCACAAAAAAATACAGTTTTATATCTTTATGTTTGAAGCCTGAAATGTGACAAAAGGTTGCAAAGTTCAAGGGGGCCGAATACTTTCGCAAGGCACTGTAGCTCGATGCGGATGTTGCCTGTAATCCAGGGAGAGCATTGTATGCGTCTCTGTGTGTGGAGTAAATGTGGTCTAGACTTTTCTTCCCTCTAGTTGCACATGTGACAAGCTGGTAGAAATTAGGTAAAACAGTTTGCCTCCATTAAAGTTCCCAGCCACTAGGAGTGCCGCTTCTGGATGAGCATTTTCTTGTTTGCTTATGGCCTTAAACAGCTGGTTGAGTGCAGTCTTAGTGCCAGCAACGGTTTGTGGTGGTAAATAGACAGATACGACTAATATAGATGAGAACTCTCTTGGTAGACAGTTTGGTGTATCATACTGTACTCTACCTCAGGTAGGCTATACCTCGAGATTTCTTTAATATTAGACATCCCACACCAGTTGTTATTGACAAATAGACACACACACCCACCCCTCGACTTACCAGACATAGCTTCTCTGTCCTGCCTATGCATGGAAAATCCTGCCACCTCTATATTATCCTTGTCGTTGTTCAGCCACGACTCTGTGAAACATAAGATATTACAGTTTTTAATGTCCCATTGGTAGGATAGTTTTGATCGTATATCATCCATTTTGTTTTCCAATGATTGCACGTTGGCCAATAGAACAGATGGTAGTGGAAGATTCCTCACTGAATTCTCAGAAGACAGCCCGACCTCCACTCCCTTTTTCTCTGTCTTTTCTTCGCGCAAATGACGGGAATTTGACCCGTTCCTGAGAAAGCAGTATATCCTTCGCGTCGGACTCGTTAAATAAAAATCTTTATCCAGTTACAGGTGAGTAATCGCTGTTCTGATGTGATTTTCAGTCGTAACAGACGGTAGCAGCAACATTATGTACAAAATAAGTAAAGAACAAAATAGCACAGTTGGTTAGGAGTCCATAAAACGGCAGCCATCCCCTCCGGCTATCAGGTATGAAGGTAAGACCCAGATGCAGACCACGTCGAATAGTTGAATGATCCAATAGGGGCAGACAATAGACAGGTCAAGATAGGCAGGGGTCAGTAAACCACAGGTAAGGCAATGGTACCGGATGGCAGGCAGGTTCAGGGTCAGGGTAAGCAGAGGTCAAAAATCCAGCGGGGGGCAAAGGTACAGGTCGGTAGGCAGGCTCAGGGTCAGGAGCAGGCAGAGTGTTCAGGCAGGCGTGCTCGGAGTCAGGACAGGTAAGCGTCAAAACCAGGGAGGCAAGAAAAGAGAGACTGGGTAAAAACAGGAGCTGAGAAACAAAACGCTGGTTGACTTGACAAACAAGACAAACTGGCAAAGGACAAACAGAAAACACAGGTATATATACACAGAGGACAATGGGGAAGATGGGCGACACCTGGAGGGGGGTGGAGACAATCACAAGGACAGGATATATACACAGGGGATAATGGAGAAGATGGGTGACACCTGGAGGTGGGTGGAGACAATCACAAGGACAGGAAATATACACAGGGGATAATGGAGAAGATGGGTGACACCTGGAGGTGGGTGGAGATAATCACAAGGACAGGTGAAATAGATCAGGATGTGACACTGGCGCCGTTTCCCTGTGAAATCAAAGACATAGCTCCCTCGCAGCTGCTTGATTAAACATGTTTCTATTATACAATTAAATAGTCTCTGCCTTAATCTTTGGATTGAGTTTTCCACAACAATATGTTATACTACACACAACTGGTATTACGCTATTACAGTAGGCAATACACTGTTTTGCAGGTCTACCTACCTTTGCTTAGGGAAAATAAGTAATGTAACTGTAAGTTTGACTTAAAAGACTTCTCAGCCGTCTGATTTCCTACTCACTTCTCCCTAAACTATTATAAGGGGCCATGGTTTAGTGAGTTACCAGTTGTGTAAAATACCTAAGTAAAAATACTTTGTCGTTTCTGGGGGGTATCTATACTTTACCATAATATTTTTGACTACTTTTATTCTTACTCCACTACATTCCTAAAGAAAATACGTACTTTTTACTCCCATACATTTTCCCTGACACCAAAAAGTACTCGTTACATTTTGAATGCTGAGGTAGGAGAGAATTATGGTCCAATTCACACACTTATCAATATAACAAGTTGTCATCCCTACTGCCTCTGATCTGGCGATGATGATGATGTCTGGGTGTGCCCGTGTGTCCGTAAGCGGCAGGAAAAAACTCAGAGAATAGTTTTATTTGTCTTTAGACCCACATTCAAAAGTGTCAAACAGGCATGAATATTTCTTGCTCAATGAGCGGGGCGGGGTCACTTTGGTGTTTCCACCTACTTCTGGTGTAGGACCATCATGCGTGATGGGATTTACAACCAATTCCCTAGTACACCCAGCCTGTAGACAGTCCAGTTAGTTAGTTATAATGTATTCACCTGGTTATTGCATTATGTTATAACAACCTACCACTAATTTCAAGGAGATGGAAAGTTCAAGAATGTATCATTCCGAAAAGTCGAGCATTTTCATACAGTAAGTAGCCTAGTGAAGCTCGATGCCCCTGCGGTCGAAAGTGCAATAAATGAATAGCGGAGGTTACGTCTTTTGACACTAGATGGCAGAAAATTCATTGCTAAAAGTTCGCATGGGAACGAGCTCTATAGATGGAACAAGAAAGCTGTGCCCCCAAAAAAACTATTGAAAATTTGCCTGGCGCTCACTGTGGTGACGTAATGATTTGATGGGGATGGGGAAGCATGGTCTGTGCTGGTGCACGATGTGCGCACGGGAGATGAGCGTTTCATATTCTTGCATGGATATTCAGCGAACACAGGATTTTATTGCGGTGAGTGTTTTACATTTCAAGAATTTTCCCACAGTGATATATATCATGTTGGACTACGTTCCTTTTGGAGTGCATTTGTAGAGGTTTCTTTTTTACATTGCGTTCACAGTCAGAATATCATTCATGTTGTAGGTTACTTCTAATGGGGAAACTTTAAATGCGTTAACTACTATAGTCTGCAGCTTATTTGGGTAACTTTAGTTTAGTGACAGTGTGGAGTTTTGAGAATCATCGATTTTCCTAAACGATGATGATGACGATCACGAAGATGATGTATCAATTTAATCTAACCTTACAAATAGATATTCCTTGCAGCTAAATGTTCATAAAATACATTTAGGTTGCAACTGCCAGATGGTGATTACTTATCTTTAAATACAGTTTAGTTCAGCTGCAATATCTGTTGGCATCTCAACTGATCAGATTATCTCCAACAATCATAAAAAGACAACAGTCTCCATGGGGCCCAACATCTCTGACTGCAGCATTAGTGTGATTTACATGGTGGGTAATTCAAGCTCTTCTCTCAGATCATGCGTGATGGAACTGTATTTAAGCCCATTGGACTGAACTATGCTCATCAGAGCTCATCATCAGTGGGTTAAACCCTATCAATTCCAATGAAGGCAGGGCATCACTGCTGCAGGCTGCATCCCTAACTAATCACCATGGGTCAGAGACCAGCATCCTCTGGGACCCAGTTTCTCCTGTCAATCCTGTGGCCCAGTCCTCAATGCAGCATCTCTGGGTTGAGACTGAAGAAGCAGAGCTATGGTTGACCTCACCACTGCCAGAGTCCTTTGGGAGGTATCGAATCTGATCATTTCTTTTGAGAAGTGGTGTATCCTTATTGACAACCTGTGAAGAAGGATCTGGGATTTCCCTTCCCCTTGGGGATTATTGGGTTGTGGATATTGACGAGTTGGGACTGAGCAGAGAAGAGAGGGGGTATCTGGCATTCAGCCTGAGATGGAATCGGGAGCTGAGGGGAGCCAGCACCAGCACCAGCACCAGAGGAAGCCTGTGACACATGCATTGGAGGACCAGAAAAAGGTAAGTGGAGGTCACTATGCTGTCTGTCTCTCTGTCTGTTCCCTAATGACCTCTAGGTAGCTGCCCTGAAGCCCTGCTCCACAGTGGTCATCATGTCACAAACAGGAGCTCGTTGATTTTGACATAATGATGTTAAGGTGGTGTATCAAATCAGCGGATGGTGCACCATGTGTCTCAGTGTCGATGGTTGATTCTTTGGACAAATCCTATGCTGACATCAAAATTTGTGCATGTCACAGGAGTTTCTGAATGCTTTCATCTCTGAATCTGAATAGGACTAAATTATTGAGTAGTGATATAAGTCATTTTGATTGTCATCTGTTGGAAAACTTAGAAATGGTATGAAAGAATATAAATGATGAATACAAAAGTATTGTTATGCTTGGCTAGATACAATATGTACATTTGCAGAGTTGATTATGTGTCTTTTATAAGAGAGTTATTGGAGAACCCGTCCCCCATCTGTTCAGGCCTTAGACCAGGATCTTAAAAGGGGGTTCTCTGCGGTAGCTAGGTTGTCACCCCACCCCACCTCCATGGCTGGCAGCTGGGGCAGCATATATTGGTCACGCTTTGCTGAAGCGTCAACTTTGAACTGTGGGGCTGTCGTAGAAATTAGGTAATTTGTTTTGATAAATCGCTTTTGATGACTTCCCGTGTGGAAGTCTCCCTTTGAACAAAGTAAAGCTTGGTGTTGAGTATTATTACATTAGACCCCTCACTCTCGCCTTATGGCAACCTAATTGCCTTGTTACTCCTAACTCATTGTTGTCCTTCATTCAGCCGACCCTGATTTGTCATTATTTCATCTGTGGCTGATAAAATGTTATATTTGTTCAGACCTGCGGTTTCTATGATTCAGTGTTCTTGGATTCTTGATGGGTACAGGTAGAAGAATGCTGTTTGTTACATATTTAGAATGTTATATCATTTTTGTGCGTCTCTGAGCGATCTTCTATCAATTCCCGGGGCCATACGATGCAAAACTCGTCATACTGGCTGTATTTCTGCCTGCTTGAACGGCGAATAGCTCAGATACACATGAAAACATCAAATGACCCCGGGAATAGATAAAACATCGCTCAGAGATCCACAAAAACAATATAACATTCGAAATGGGTGAAGCTTTTTTTTTTACGCATCGTAAATCTCCAATAGTTTGCCAAAAGTACAGTACATTTAAAAAAAAGTATGTTAAACATAAGTGGAGAGGGTCAAAAGCTTCAAGTTTCTCGGCGTGCACTTCACTGGGGACCTGAAATGGTCCCACCACAGCGCCTCTTCAACCTCAGGCGGCTGAAATTCGGCATGGCCCCTGAGACCCTCGCAATCTTCGACAGATGCACCATTGAGAGCATTCTGTCGGGCTGAGTCACCGCCTGGCTCTTTCGGAGGGCAGTGCCATCAGCCCAACGCACCGTCTGGGGCACGTTGCATGCCCTCATTAAGGTCTATTCACTGTGCTACCACGAAGACGGTACAGGTGCATCGGAGCCGGGACAGAGAGACTGAGAAACAGCTTCTATCACCAGGCCATCAGACTGTTGAACAGCCATCACTAGCCAGCTACCTGCATGGTACTCAGCCCTGCCCCATGTATATAGATAGAGTCATTGAAAGCTGGTCACATCATATTCTGTTTATAAACTGTTGTTTCCTCAGAAGATGATGTGTATATACTGTATTCTCATCCTATATACCTACTACTGTACATACCGTTTTCTTTTCCAAATGAAATACTGTCCCTACACACCACATATTTATATTCTGAATTCTCACACATGCACACTCTAATACATTGGGGCAAAAAAGTATTTAGTCAGCCACCAATTGTGCAAGTTCTCCCACTTAAAAAGATGAGAGGCCTGTAATTTTCATCATAGGTACACTTCAACTATGACAGACAAAATGAGGGGGAAAAAAATCCAGAAAATCACTTTGTAGGATTTTTAATGAATTTATTAGCAAATTATGGTGGAAAAAAACTTTTGTTATTGACCAAATACTTAATCTCAATACTTTGTTATATACCCTTTGTTGACAATGACAGAGGTCAAACGTTTTCTGTAAGTCTTCACAAGGTTTTCACACACTGTTGCTGGTATTTTGGCCCATTCCTCCATGCAGATCTCCTCTAGAGCAGGAATGTGTTTTGGGGCTGCTGCTGGGCAACACAGACTTTCAACTCCCTCCAAAGATTTTCTATGGGGTTGAGATCTGGAGACTGGCTAGGCCACTCCAGGACCTTGAAATGCTTCTTACGAAGCCACTCCTTCATTGCACAGGTGGTGTGTTTGGGATCATTGTCATGCTGAAAGACCCAGCCATGTTTCATCTTCAATGCCCTTGCTGAGGAAGGAGCTTTTCACTCAAAATCTCACGATACATGGCCCCATTGATTCTTTCCTTTACATGGATCAGTTGTCCTGGTCCCTTTGCAGAAAAACAGCCTCAAAGCATGATGTTTCCACCCCCATGCTTCACAGTAGGTATGGTGTTCTTTGGATGCAACTCAGCATTCTTTGTCCTCCAAACACAACGAGTTGAGTTTTTACCAAAAAGTTATATTTTGGTTTCATCTGACATTCTCCCGATCTTCTTCTGGATCATCCAAATGCTCTCTAGCAAACTTCAGACGGGCCTGGACATGTACTGGCTTAAGCAGGGGGACATGTCTGGCACTGCAGGATTTGAGTCCCTGGCGGCGTAGTGTGTTACTGATGGTAGGCTTTGTTACTTTGGTCCCAGCTCTCTGCAGGTCATTCACTAGGTCCCCCCATGTGCTTCTGGGAGCCCCAGATCGAGGGTGATTATCAGTGGTCTTGTATGTCTTCCATTTCCTAATAATTGCTCCCACAGTTGATTTCTTCAAACCAAGCTGCTTACCTATTGCAGATTCAGTCTTCCCAGCCTGGTGCAGGTCTACAATTTTGTTTCTGGTGTCCTTTGACAGCTCTTTGGTCTTGGCCATAGTGGAGTTTGGAGTGTGACTGTTTGAGGTTGTGGACAGGTGTCTTTTATACTGGTAACAAGTTCAAACAGGTGCCATTAATACAGGTAACGAGTGGAGGACAGAGGAGCCTCTTAAAGAAGAAGTTACAGGTCTGTGAGAGCCAGAAATCTTGCTTGTTTGTAGGTGACCAAATACTTATTTTCCACCATAATTTGCAAATAAATTCATTAAAAATCCTACAATGTGATTTTCTGGATTTTATTTCATCATTTTGTCTGTCATAGTTGAAGTGTACCTATGATGAAAATTACAGGCCTCTCTCATCTTTTTAAGTGGGAGAACTTGCACAATTGGTGGCTGACTAAATACTTTTTTGCCCCACTGTATATCTACTTTGTACTGCTATTTCTTGATTTCTTGTCGTGAAAGTTAGTCAAAGTTAGTCAAATTAGGCAGTTGTTTTCACAGTCCACATGTGCCCCAACTGTGCCCTCCTTGAATTACACTTATTGGCACTTTTATAACAAAGCACACATTTCATAACCATTTCTGTTGAGTTTGTTGAAAGTTGTTATAGAGTCAGACATAACGTCTGTTTGTCTTTGTGTGTTCTTACGTTGGTGCACATCTAGGCTCTGCAGCACTATATATTCATATTTGTTTTTTTTCTGCAAGCTCTGTATGGTGTGATGAGTGGCTCCCGAGTGGTGCAGCAGTCTAAGGCACTGCATCTCAGTGCTAGAGGTGTCACTACAGACGCTGGTTCAATTCCAAGCTGTATCACTACTGGCCGTGATTGGAAGTCCCATAGGGCTGTGCACAATTGGACCAGCATTGTCCGGGTTAGGGTTTGGCTAGGGTAGACCATCATTCTAAATAAGAATTTGTTATTAACTGAATTGCCTAGTTAAATAAAGGTGAAATAAAAGTGAATTGTTTTGCTGATCCTATGTAGTGTTGGACAGAGCTTTGTCTCCTCTCCTTTCCTCACTGTGGAGTTGGAGGAGAGGACTTCTATGTGAACTAGGGTCCTGTCAAATGCGTTAGCTGTAGTCACTGACATTGATCCTAATCAGTTTATAGGGCCTGGAAATAATGGTGGATTGTCCATAGTTATGGAGGGGCATCAAGTGATCCTGTCAAAAGGTATTAGACTACACAGAGCCAGGGTATATTTAGCTCAGACTTTGTCTTTACGATCGTTTGTAAAAGTTCAGCCTAAAGTATGAGATTAGATGACGTGATTGAGGATGAGGAGTACTGTACTATTCAAGAGGGTTACTACTATTTTCTTCATATATTCGTTCATATTAGTCCATAATCTGTGCGTCATATTTCATAAATCCAGAGTAATATTTTTCTCTATCCTTGTAGCTAGGAGTTTTGTGTTACCCTGTCACCACAGTCTCGGTCTCCCATGGAAAGGGGTGGCATTGATTGATTGATTGATTTCGCTAAAGATAAAAGGAAGGTGTAATGGATGGTTGTACACCTGTGATATGAACGGTGCGATATGGTGGAATATGCAATTCATTGTTTTATTCGGAATGTACACACATCCATCATCAACCTCGGGGATTAGGCCATATGGTGAGAGCTGTGCCGTTGCATTCTGAGTCTAAATATCATTCTCCACTTTTTAATGGATGACAATTTGATCTCAGGGAGAGAATTGCTCTCCTGCAGAAATGAGAGAATGTCCACACATCTTCTCTCTGCTGTATAAACATTTAGACATTCTTCTACTTCACAGTGAAGCAGGTGTGCTATTCTGCCCAAAGCAACCATAGATTACAGACACAAAAGCTTGCAAGGGGGACAATGGTAAGACTATTAAATTGCGTGTTTATCCTGAGGATTGTCCCTGAACTGTGGGTGAGGTCACCCAGAATCTCATGTTTCCTTCTGGTTGTAAATCTGATTAGACATCTGTTCTTTTAGAAGGTGTCAATATCATCTTTACCTACCATGCTGCAGCTGCAGTGGTAAAACACACACACGCACACGCACATGCACACACACACACACGCACGCACGTGCCCACACACACACACACTTTTGGACAGAGCTTAAATCATGCTCTTCTAATGTGAGGAACCCCCTGCGATGTCTCAGTAATATCAACCCATGATCCCCTCCATGGCGCAGTGCACTTACTAAGGGGAACACCATTAACAAGCACTGGCCCCTTCAGGGGCCATACTAAAGAACAGAGAACCAGAGGGGACTGGAGCTTACAAGCCTCTTCAGGGGCCCTACTAACGAACAGAGAACCAGAGGGGACTGGAGCTTACAAGCCACTGAAGGGACTGACTGGTACTGTCTGTGGGATGGAAATGCGGAGAAGTTGGAGAATGGACGGCACTTGTTTCAATTAGGTCCTCCTCTAGGCCCTGAAGAACAGGTCGAGGGGCAGAGCTGTGACACCTGAGGGGGGGCAGGAGTGTTCCTTACACCCCACTACTGCTGTACCTGTCCTGGTTCTGCTATGGGTTCATTTGGATTCGGAAGAATAAGAAGGGCCATGTGGTGTGTGGTGAATGCTAATAAGCAGGATGCCTTTGATGTACAAAATGTGTGTGTGATAATGCTTCAGCCTGAATATGTGGCTCCAGTGGCCCTATGCTCATCTCTCAATGACCGTCTGTTGGCGAAGTACCCTGTTAGTGTTTTGTAGGTTGAATAGGAACAGTGTTGTGCGGTTAAGCTGAGGGTATGGGTTGTTGTAGGCTGTGCTATTTTCAGAACCACAGTGCTGTAGGCAGATCAGTGAGACAGTGTGATGGAATCGTTCACCTTGGCTATGTGCCTTAGTCTTGCAGAAGCATCCCCCACTGGCCTCCCCTCGGACCATCTGTCACTGGCATCACAAGTTATTATTACAGGATTATAGATATGATTTTCAGTGCCCAAATTCTCTAGGCTTGTTCTTTCAGATGCACTTCAGTAATCACCTTTTGTTCACAGCCAAAGCATCCCAGTAGTTCAGCTGAGTTTGTCATCTTCAACGTAGATGAACCAATAAATGAGGTTTGATGAGTGTTTTGTACGCCCATGATGTTACGGTACTGGTAAAACATTATGTGCTGTACATGGGAACTGTCATTTGGAGAGAATGTGGATGCAATACATCCTGGGATTGCTTAGCATGCGGTTGTTTTTTTGCTTGAGTGAACAGAGCAATAGGGGTGAAACAGGGTTGAGGTCTGGGTTGGGACCAGGGGTATAGGTGACTGGCTGCCTACCCAGGCGAACCTGCAGACGGAGACCTCCCTGACCCTGCCTCTCACTGGGCCCCTGATTACTGGCAACAACCTCATAACAACACCACACTCCATGATCATCATCATCCCAAAGGGCCCCCAAGCAGTAATGCTGAGGTCAGGGTTCATCTGGGTGCTTCCACTAGCTAGCTTTGTGGTATTTCTAATACATTATGTTGCATTACCACTGTTTATGAAGTCTCTATTTGTTTGTTTTAATGCCTAATCATAACCTGTGCCCCCATCTTAGCGACATCCTATAGAAATACATCCACTCTTACAAAAAAGGTCCTATCTAGAACCTTAAAGGGGGTTCTACATGGAACCAAAAAGGGTTCTACCACGAACCAAAAAGGGTTCTCCGATGGGGACAGCCGAAGAACCCTTTTGGAAACCTTTTTTTCTAAGAGTGTAGTCCTCTGTAATGTGCTTATGGTTCGTTACATGAAATGTGTCCATTTTGCGTCCATTTGATGTTTTAAGTAGAAATTGTGCATCAATATTGAATTTGATATTAAATGAAGTGCCCTTTAATATAGTCCAGATGTAAAGTTCAATAAATCTGATTTTTAATATGAATAAAGTTTTTCTGAAGTGACAAAATGCTGCATTTTGGCATGTCCCTCCGTGTCCCCTCCGTGTCCCCTCTGTCCCCTCTCATGTCCCTCCGTGTCCCCTCTGTGACTTCTAGGAATAATTGATCAATCAATCAAATTCTAATGCCCTTCTTTTTTTTACATCCGAAGATGTACACAAAGTGCTGACACAGAAACCCAGCCTAAAACCCAACAATCCCTCCCAAGTTTTCACCATCATTGTAAAAGCCCTAGTCGTTTTGTTTCTTTGGCAAAGTCAATTTTGAATATGATTATTTATTTCATGTGATTAGTGATTCATTTACGCCTGTCCCTCTTTTTCAGGTTCAACTCTGTGACATGAACTGAACTCGTGTTCTAATATGGTGAAGCTATCATATTTTGATACGTTTTTCAAAAGAAACCTAAAAACCTAGAAATCTAATAGAAAAATCGTAGTGTAAAAACAGGTGAGCTGGTTTGTCACTTTTTGGTGGGAAACTGAGCGAGTCAAGCATAACACATCAACCCTGTTACACATTGATAGAGGATACCTATATCAGTTGTCCGACTGAAATGTGTCTTCCGCATTTAACCCAACCCCTCTGAATCAGAGAGGTGCGTTGGGCTGCCTCCTCATCTCCTGCGCCCGGGGAACAGGGGGTTAACTATTTTCTCAGGACAACAGATTTGTACCTTGTCAGCTCAGGGATTCGTCATCCAGCAACCTTTCACATACTGGCCCAACACTCTAACCACTAGGCTACCTCCCGCCCCATATAAGACAGGCTAGAGCATTTTTTACAATCATTTTTGGGGTGAAGCTTGCATTCAATTGCCCCTCCCTGTTGCACACAAGCTTCCATTCCTCCTGTCACAAGGGGAGTTATGGCTGATTTAAGATGAAATTGTCAACCATGTTACAGTCAACCCTGTTACAGTCAACCATGTTACAGTCAACCATGTTACAGTCAACCCTGTTACTTTATTTGGCACTTAATAGGCACTTACTATAGTCTTTTTTTTTACCCCCTTGAGATGGGAAAACATATTTTTTGTATTAAGTTGAAAATGTGCTCTTTATGACAGGATGTATAAAACAATATATATATAAATCACCAAGTTACACTACCCAAAAGGGACTCATTTTGTGAAATAACCCTTATATTGACATGGTTGAGGAAGTGTGGTGTCCGGCTGCAATGATGAGTTCACTTTGGAGGAAACATACAGTATCTGAGAGCTACTCTTCAGGGACAGGATGTATTGCAGTCGGTAATAGAGATCGTAAAACGTGTTTTCATCTGAGAACCAGTGGCGGGACAAAATCCCATTAAAGGTTAAGGCTACCATTTAAAGTGGAACTGGCAGCGTTTTAACTACTTTGCCGATATGAAACAAACAGACAATCATACGATCAGTAAACAATATCAAATTCGCAGTTTATGCTACAAAACCAAATTTACAAGAGGTTTTAAAAGTAGGTTCTATTTGATTCAACGTTCCATGACGTACACTAAGGCATTTTTGGCAGTATGGGTGGATGCATTTCAATGCATGATTCATATGATTCACCAATAGATTTATTGGTATAAAGAAATATTGCTCTCAGATTGTAAATCACATTGTTTGATGCCTCCATTCGGGATGCACTGTTTCAGTTTCAATGACTCAATATTTTTGGGGAAAAAATGGAAGAATGTAACTAAGGTTGGCAAAGTCAATGCAATCAAACTGGCAAGGGAAATGATCACAAGTCAGTCATAACGTGGCTAATATGCTAGCATATCTATTTCTGTAGCAGGCTAAAAACACAGAGCCTAACGTTAGCTAGATAGCTAGCTGGCTGCAAGCAGGATGTCATGTCATTGGAGGAGTGGGTGAGTGACTAACTATTTCCCCTCGTATTGATTTTCACCGGGGCAGGCAGCACCCCGGGACAGACAGGGCCGACTTCAAGCAATGCCCATGGCAAAACGGGCTACAACCCAGGATAGAACCAATAGCCCAGTCGATCAGGGGATTGTGCCTCTGGAGCCAGGACAACCCCAAAACCACAGGTGCATGAGTTGATTCGATGGGCAGGATCTGCATAAACTCACTGTGATTACCCTACACTCTCAGGTTAATGGGACACGTGGAGTGGGTGACTCTGCCAATAGAGCGCCCATACAATGCTCTGACGTTCATGGGAATGGAGAGGGGTGGTGTGGGGATTCCCAGCTCCGACACCAGGTAGCGTCCATAAAGCTCTCATCGGCCTATGAGTCTATGAGCACCCGAAGAGATTTGGACTGGTCAATTCACAACAGGGTAGAATAGAGAGGGGTACGAGCAATGGAAGATGGAAACTCCCCGTATGGCTCACCAGCGTACTCGTATTAGTACCTCCTTGATGATCCTTGTTCTTTAATGGGCAGGTATATCAAAATGTCCCATAGCTCCACAATGCAAACAGCTCTGGGTGTTAAGTCTGCGTATGCGCGGGGCCTCCTGGGTGGCGCAGTGGTCTAAGGCACTGCATCGCAGTGCTAGCTGTGCCACCAAAGACCCTGGGAGACCCAATCTAGCCCTGCCCAGTAGCATGGGCTCTGGAGGAGATGACTCGACAGCCCTTGGTGACCTCCGAGAAACTTCGGCCGACATCAGATTCACTCGGATATGTGGGCTTTGGGGATTTCCGGGATTCCTCGGAAGCAAGGTGGAAATTGAGGACGAACGTCGGCGACAGGGAACAGACTCTCTCTCCCTCCTACGTTCCCGTAGCCGCCCATCGATCCGGATGGTCAAGGCTATGGGGTGTCACTGTAGTGGCGGGCTGCCTCACAGACATTCCGCGGAATTGCTCCAGCAATGTGTTGAAGGCACAGTCCTGACGTTCCTCCGAGGTCTGGAATCTTTCCAGAAGACCTTGAAGTAACTCCTCGTGTCTTCCAATGGTGGCTCACTGGGAGGAGACAGCATTGCGGAGCTGGTCCGAATCTGCTGGGTCAGTCATGCCAGTTCGAACTCTCACGACTCAGGATATGATCCAGATGCAGACACGGGAGATGGATAGTACAGTTCTCAGATCATTTATTAGAAACACGGGGCAGGCAAAGAGTAAGTCGAGTGCAGGCAGAGGTTCGTGATCAGGTCAGAGTCAGGCAGGTACAGGACGGCAAGGCAGGCTCAGGGTCAGGGCAGGCAGAATGGTCAGAACTGGGAAAAACTAGGAAACAGAACTAGAGAAACAGGAAGGCGGGAAAGACCGCTGGTAAGACCTGACAAGGCAAACTGGCAACAGACAGAGTATAAATACACAGGGGATAATGGGAAGATGGGCGACACCTGGAGGGGGGTGGAGACAAGGACAAAGACAGGTGAAACAGATCAGGGTGTGACACCTTATTGCTATAGAATTTTCACAAATGCCTTAGAATGTTTGGGAATTACGTATACTAAGAATTTATGAAAATGTGAAAATGACAATATTTAAGTGCCAGCTTGTCAGAGTTTTTTTTTTAAGTATTAGATTCCTCCTGGGGGTGTATATGAACAGATTTGAATAAGATTTCATGTTGCTAGAATGCTGTCAGTTCCACTTTAAGGATCACTATTGATTTAAGAATTGATTTTCTATTCTAGTTAGTGCATGTTTTACCGTGTCCTCCTTCGCCTAAACCAAGGAGAATATGTGTAAGGAATTACCAATGTGATACAGGTTTCTGTCTCAAGAAGTAGAATTTGTCATCAATTTTCAAAGAATGATAATGATGAGTGCAAATTGTAATGCCCTTAAAAATATATAAAATTCATGCTTGAATTGAATGTGAGTATGGCATGTTGGCATTTACTTGGTATCTCAAACAAACCATATGACACAGAACACCTGATAGGGAAATTTGGCATATCATTTGCATGAAAGTGACAAGAATCTGAAAGATCCATGCTGTAAACCTAGTTGTGGAGATGCCTGCTCCACAGATGGTCGTTTAATTCAGTCATAAAGGAGCAGTTTGGCCCACAGCCAAAGCTAATCTACTAGCAGTCTCTGGAATATAAGTATGAATGGCTATAAATGAATTTAAATGAATTAACTTGTGAAAAGTACTGTTCTCATCTCATACCTATACTGTCACTGGCTTGGGTGTCTATGGTAAATGTTTATCAGATATGATCATTCGTATCACTCCTTATGAGTTTTAAGCAGCACTATTAGTCTCGAACCCATTGATACTGTCTCATTGAAAGCCCATACTGAATGTGTTTTATGCCGTTCCCTGATGACTGTCCTTCTAGGATACAGTAGATGTTCAAGCACACTGATAGTTGGAGAGATTTGAGGAATGTTGTGTGTTTGACCCAGCGTTTGAAGCGGACAAGCCAGTCTGGATGATTTAAACGCAGCAGGGCACCAGCTGAAACAGATGGGACTGACTGGCCAGATGTGATGTTTATACTGTACTATAAACTCTGTACTATACACTACACCTGGATTGGATGGCTTCTCTGATGGACCAACTGAGTAATGGATTAAACTGTAGAACTGTAAGATCTCGTTGCCAGAAGTTTTGGATCAGGCTGCAGCAGAGCAGAAGCTGGCTAATGGACACTGGCTGACGATGGAGAGGAATGTGAGCCCCAGACAGACTCCTCACCCCTCCATCTGTTCAGAAGGTGTTCTTACACCTGGACACCTGCCTCACTGCCTGTAGGAATGCATCCCTCACTCCCTCTCACTAAACTATAGTTTAATGTTCTGTGGGGGGGGGGGGGGGGGGATGCATTTTTAATGGAAGCATAACTATATAAAATATTGAGCAGTATATCCCTGAGGCTGTTTAGCTGAATATACCTTTCCCCAGTTTGATATGCTCTACATACAATATAGTGGTCACCCCTGGTGTCTCAACCTGACTTCCTGTTTCCTCAATCACATAAGCTGCTCTAAAGGGTACGACTGAGCTCCAGACTGCTGGAACATTGTTATAGGCAGACATTCAGACACATTATGCAGGGCTCCTCCCCTGCCTCTCCTCCTGCTGTTTTCTAATAGAGGATGCCTCCATCGTGGGGTTATTGATGACCAGCTGTCAGGCTGCCATTGGAGGAGCCAATTAACATGGAAAACAGGGCATTCATTAATAATAATGTCCATCTGGGATTTAGAGACTGATTCATCTGGCCTTTCTGACAAATGTGAAAGAACCACAGATACCGTGGAACAATTTAAAAAAAAACTTTATTTAATTAGGCAAGTCAGTTAAGAACAAATTCTTATTTACAATGACAGCCTAGGAAGCTGCCTTGTTCAGGGGCAAAACAACAGACTTGTACCTTATCGGCTCAGGGATTCATTCCACACACCTTTCAGTTACTGGCCCAACGCTCTAACCACTAGGCTACCTGCCGCCCCTCGAACAAAATGAGGAACATCTGTAAGGCTGAGACCTATTTCCCCAACGACCCTGTGTTGGTGACCCCAACGTGATACTTAGGTGCTCATTAGCGCTATACCTCCTTCATTTGTGGTTCCTGTTACCTGTGCCTCGGTACTCTGTAACAGTAGTATAGTAGTGCTAATTCAGAGAGGCTGCTGCCTACATGGAGACCCAATCACTGGCCGCTTTAACAAATGGATCACGAGTCACTTTAGATAATGCCGCTTGAATAATTTTTACATATCTTACATTACTCATATCATATGGATATACTGTATTTTATACCATCTATTGGTATAAACACCTGCGAACCATGTGTATGCGACCAATAAAAATGTGTTTTTGGTTCGATTTGATTTGCCCCAGAACACTATGTGTTATTTAGCAGTAGGAGCTTGCTGCACGTTTCTTCACCCAAGGCTGCTACTGTCACTTCGAGGTGACTTCCGTCACTGCGTTCAAGCGAGGGCAGACTCGCCAGCGTGCAGCAGCGATGTCTGGATGACATCATCTCCTTATTAATATTGCAATGAGAGTAGTAAACCCTGTCTTCACGTCAGGTTGCTGTGATTCAGTCTGGCTGGCTGTCTGTTCCGCCACTGTGGAGGTCTGGAGGTCCCCGTGGAACTGCTGTGGTGTAGCTGGGAGGAGCCTGGTGAGAGGAACCTCCAGTTATACACGCTGATCACACTTTGCTATGGTGTAGGAGGTTCTGCTTGTTGCCTGTGTTCAGCCTTCAGTGCCCAGGGGAATGAGTTGCCCCGAGAGACCGTCCATTTGACCACTTTGTCACCGTCTCTCGCTCTCTCTCTTTCTTTCCTCTCTCTCTCTCTCTCTCTCTGTCTCTCCCTATCTCTAGTCTCCCTCTTTCTCTCTCTCTCTCTCTCTCTCACCCCTGTTGTAATAGAAATTTGTTGTTTCCTTTCTTCACTGCAAGAGATTAGCATGGAGGGTTGTGTCCCACTGAACAGCTTATCAGTGTGTGTGTGTGTGTGTGTGTTTGATACAAGTATGTGTCAAATACATTTCCATGGTACTGTTATTGACTGCATTGTAGGTATTTGTTGCCATACAGTGTATGCTGTTCTGAAAGTGTGGGTAATGCGACTCTGGTTTGCTCATTAACATAAATGACCGTGTCGAAGTATCACCGTGCGCCCGATTCCGTGTATGCATCAAATGTGCACGTGAAGGTGCCAACATTGTTCATCTTGGAAAGCATCTGACGACTGCTTTCCATACAGTCGCCTCTGTGAAATCAATGCTACTGGTTGAAGTGCTATACTGTAGCATTGAATGCACAGTCCAAGGCCGAACTATTTCCATTGGGCATGTCCGCCTATGCCCTGAAGTATCCCTGCAGGATCTCACCCCCCAGTCTCTGTGCCTCAGGAGAAGCTGGTAGTGGGCCAGCCAAGTGATTCTGTAGTAGGCTACTGGCTCCCCTCAGAAGATCGATGGAAGTAGCATATTTGCACAACGTATGTTCACCTGACCTAGCCAATTCATATGGTTATGATAGGCTCCCATATGGTGCTGATGTGAGAGGGAAGGAAGGAGCCAGAAAGACACCAACATTAGCAGGATCAGGCCCTGAGTGTCAGGAGACAGTGGATTACGGCTGTAATCTGCTCGATTGGCTCATCTATTGCCTGTAATCTGCCGTGTTGTCTCAGATCTGGCATTGAGATAACTGCCTGTCAGGGAGCTTAGCCCCCCAAGGCAGCCCAGCCAGCTGCAGTCAGTAGAGGACAGCTTCTGCTGTTGGGTTACCGTCCAGGAAACCTAACCCTGGAAAATCCTAAACTGCAGACTGGGCAAAAACTGGTTGAGTCAATGTCATTTCAAATGAAAAAATCTATTGTGATGACATTGAATCAATGTGGAAAACTGATTGGATTTGAAAAAAGTAATCAACGTAAAGGAATTTCATTTTCCCCCCCCAACCAACTTTTAACCTAAATCCGATGACACGGTGACATTTTTTGTTGATTTCACGTTGAATTCACTTAAATTGACAACTCAACCAAATGTAAATCAGAACTAGAAGTTGAACTGACATATGTGCCTGGTGGGTGGTCTCAGATCTGTTTGTGCTGCCATGCGTGACAATGATCATACAAATGTAGGATCTTAATTTGATCACTCCTTTACTAATTCATTTCATTTGTAAAGTGCTGAAGAAAATACAAATGATGACAATAAAAACTATCCAAAACACAGAACATTGTAAGCAGATAACAATGAAAGCTATATACAGGTGTCATCAGAACCGGTGGACAGGAGAACAGAATTAACATAGGGCCTCGAAAGCTGTTCTGACAGTCTTTAGCTGTGCCTTAAATGAGGCCAGAGACTCTGCAGCCCTGACAATTAATGAAAGTGCGTTCCACAGCCGAGGAGACGCACAACTGAAAGCCCTTTCACCCATCATTTTTAATCTGTTGTGGGGCTGCTGAAGGGAGATGGACTTGGAGGAGTGAAGGGTAACGTGTGTGGCAGGAGGGTAGTATAAAGTCAGACAGGTACTTGGGTCCAGAGTTGTGGATAGCTTGGTAGGTGGGAACCAGGATTTTAAAGTCAATGCGTCAGCATATGGGGAGCCAGTGGAGTTTAAACAGCAGCGTGTCACCCTGCAACCCACTGCTGCCTTGCCTGTGAAGCTAAGCAGGGTTGGTTCTGGTTGGTTCTGGTTGGTCACGGGGTGGGAGACCAGATGTGGCTGGAAGTGGTGTTGGAGGGCCAGTAGGAGGCACTCTTTCCTTTGTGTAATTCAAAAGAAAATATTGCAGTGATGGGAACATTGCCCCGTGTAGGTTGCTGTCTTTCAGATGGGATGTTATACTGGTTTCCTGACTCTCTTTGGTCACTAAAGATATCCCATGGCACTTATCAGAAGAGTAGGAGTGTTAACCCTGGTGTCCCTGGATAAATTCCCAATCTGTCCCTCATGGTCACCTAATTATTCCCAGCTTCCAATTGGCTCATTCCTCCTCCTCTCCCCTGTAAGTATTCTCCAGGTTGTTGCTATATGAGAATGTGTTCTCAGTCAACTTACCTGGTTACATATAATAAATAAAGGTGTGTGTGAGGACACGTACAGCACAGTTCTGGACATATTGTAGCCTTTTTAGGATTTCGAAATGCAAACTTGGAGTGCATTCGAGGTTTAATAAGGATTCTAAAGTTTAAAATGACTTGATTTCCCCTCACGAACGTGCATCAACCCCTACAAAAAATATCCATTCATTATTATCCACATAATGATGAAAATGTCCTGTTGCTGCAGGATTATTTTCCTTCTGTAGGAAACTGGCTCAAATTAAGATCCTACATTTTTAGGAGTTAGCGAGACTAACAGATCTGGGTCCAGGCTAGGAGACTCCAGCCTCTGGTACACTCAACTAGGTCTGTGTTCGAGTTGCAGATGGAGACAATGTTGAAGTCTGGTCTTTGGTTGCAAAGTGTAGTAGGATGACCCCCGACGTAGATGTTTGCAGAGAGTGATACAACACGAGTTTGTTATGTTCTGACGAACAGGATCATGACTGCAATAGTGGTTGTACGTTTCATTTCCTCATTGGACATATGGTTCAACTTCTCTCTCTCTCTCTCTCAATGTCTCTCTTTCTCTTTGTCAGTCTGTCTCGCTCTCTCGCACTGTCCCTCTAGGTAAGGACATGTCTAGTGCCACTGAGCAGAGGCTTATTCTGTTCTACTCCTCATTCCTTTCTCTCCTTTACTCCCTTTCCTGTGTGTCTCTGCCAGGGGCTGTGATCTCTGTGCTCTGTGGACAAAAGAGCTGTAGTGATGATGTGATCAGGGCAGACTGGTGTTGTGTGAGGTAGGCAGGCCATGCCAGAGCTGTGCCACACTACAGATCAGCGACTTGTTTCAGGTCACACCTTGCACTGTCACTTCAGATCTTTGGACATTTTTGGACTAGTGAAGTGTATTCTAATTCAGAATAATGGCTGTGTCAGATGGCCCTGACTCATAACTACCAAAGCACACGACTGTACTCTCATCCTCTTTGGAAAGTAGCACATTCAAGTGTAACCCTCTCACCAGGCTCGAATTTGACTCTCACGATATTAACTTAGCTAGAGTATCTCAACAGCATGGGATGTTAGGTGAGAAGGACATCTCCAAGAAGAATCCCTATTGTAAACTCTCTAGGGTAATGACAAATAGGGTATTAACTTCAGATGGAATGATTATAGATTTTTGTTATTGTATAAGGATATATTCTCCCATGCATTCAATTCAATTGAAACAGAAAAGGACTCCACCAAGGTAACATACACAAGGTTGAAAATGTGCATTATTACATTTTCAAAGCCCCACATCAAAATAAATGAAAATAATTAACCCCAATGAGTCGTGCACACCCGATGTCCAAATTATTTCAAGCCTGCTTAAACCCGTTGGTGCGCGTTGGAGCTTAAAACAAAATGACGACACACATAAAGTCCCGAAGCACCCCACCATTGTGGTTACTCACTACTCGTAGATATTCCCTCAGTGAAGTATGGCAGTTCCTTGCAGGTTTCCTCCCAAGATCCACAGCAAGCACAGCTATCAATGCAGACAGTACTCCTTAGCCGTAACCGATATCCCATGGGAACATGAACTCGTTAATCTTTCCCAAGCAATTCTCTCTCGGTGTCACACGATGCTAGGCTAACCTCAATGCTGCCAAATACCTTCACGATGAGACGGTAGCTTCAGTCTTTACTAAGTCTTTCTTAACAAAATTATAACAAGTCTCTTATAAAATAAAATCAGTATTTTCCTTCAAAACTCAGTAGGAATGGGTTTTGTTCTATTTCTATCGTCTTCTTTTATAATTTTTCTTCACCAAAGGTCATAATGTAATGTCCATCCTTTTCTCAATGTCTCTCTCCCTCTTTTTTCCCCCAGGCCTTCCGTTAACCAGCGACCTTATTGGTCAAAACTTAAACTTAAAAGTAAACCAACCTATTCACTTAAACATTTCCAATTAATTATAACAAATAAATACAATACTTGGTTCTAACAAGGGTATTACACAAGTATTGAGTAAACTGGGAGAGGTGGTACTAAACACGACCGGTCAAGTTTTAGAACTCCTACTCATTCAAGGGTTTTCTTTATTTTAATTTTCTACATTGTAGAATAATAGTGAAGACATCACACCTATGAAATAACACACATGGAATCATGTAGTAACCCAAAAAATGGTTAAACAAATATATTTTAGATTCTTCAAATAGCCACCCTTTGCCTTGATGACAGCTTTGCATACTCTTGGCATTCTCTCACCCTGCTTCACCTGGAATGCTTTTCAACAGTCTTGAAGGAGTTCCTACATATTCTGAGCTTTTCCTTCACTGTGCGGTCCGACTCATTCCAAACCATCTCAATTTGGTTGAGGTCTGGGGATTGTGGACGCCAGATCATCTGGTGCAGCACTCCATCACTCTCCTTCTTGGCAAAATAGTCATTACACAGCCTGGAGGTGTGTTGGGTCATTGTCCTGTTGAAAAAAAAATGTGCAAACTAGTTGGGATGGCGTATTGCTGCAGAATGCTGTGGTAGCCATGCTGGTTAAGTGTGCCTTGAATTCTAACTCAATCACAAAAAATTGTCACCAGCAAAGCACCCCCACACCATAACACCTCCTCCTCCATGCTTTACGGTGGGAAATACACATGCGGACATCATCCGTTCACACACACCGCGTCTCACAATTCTCCAATTTGGTCTCCAGACCAAGGGACAGATTTCTACTGGTTTAATGTCCATTGCTTGTGTTTCTTGGGCCACGCAAATCTCTTCTTCTTAATGGTGTCCTTCAGTAATGGTTTCTTTGCAGCAATTCGACCATGAAGGCCTGATTCACACTGTCTCCTCTGAACAGTTGATGTTGCAATGTGTCTGTTACTTGAACTCTGTGAAGAACTTATTTGGGCTGCAATTTCTGACACTGGTAACTATAATGGATTCATCTTCTGCAGCAGAGGTAACTCTGGGTCTTCCTTTCCTGTAGTGGTCCTCAGGAGAGCCAGCTTCATCATAGCACTTGATGGTTTTTGCGACTGCGCTTAAAGAAACTTTCAAAGTTCTTGAAATGTTCCATATTGACTGACCTTCATGTCTTAAAGTAATGATGACTGTCCTTTGTCTTTGCTTATTTGAGCTGTTCCTGCCATAATGTGGACTTTGGTCTTTTACCAAATAGGGCTATCTTCTATATACCACCCCTACCTTGTCACCACACAACTGATTGGCTCAAACGCATTAAGAAGGACATACATTCCACAAATGAACTTTTCACAAGGCACACCTGTTCATTGAAATGCATTCCAGCTGACTACTTTCATGAGACTTGGTTGAGAGAATGGCAAGAGTGTACAGAGCTGTCATCAAGGCAAAGGGTGGCTATTTGAATCATCTCAAATACAGTGGGGCAAAAAAAGTATTTAGTCAGCCACCAATTGTGCAAGTTCTCCCACTTAAAAAGATGAGAGAGGCCTCTAATTTTCACCATAGGTACACTTCAACTTTGACAGACAAAATGAGAAAGAAAATCCAGAAAATGCCATTAATACAGGTAACGAGTGGAGGACAGAGGAGCCTCTTAAAGAAGAAGTTACAGGTCTGTGAGAGCCAGAAATCTTGCTTGTTTGTAGGTGACCAAATCCTTATTTTCCATCATAATTTGCAAATAAATTCATAAAAAATCCTACAATGTGATTTTCTGGATTTTGTTTTCTCATTTTGTCTGTCATAGTTGAAGTGTACCTATGATGAAAATTACAGGCCTCTCTAATCTTTTTAAGTGGGAGAACTTGCACAATTGGTGACTGACTAAATACTTTTTTGCCCCACTGTATATGTTTTTGTTTAACACTTTTTTGGTTACTACATGATTCCATATGTGTTATTTCATAGTTTGATGGCTTCACTATTATTCTATGATGAAGAAAATAGTCCAAATAAAGAAAAACCCTTGAATGAGTAGGTGTTCTAAAACTTTTGACCGGTAGTGTATGTCTGTAGAAATGTTGGCCAGAGCTGTTATTTCTGTTTGTTCCTCAACTGAGGGATGTGTGGTGTCCGAGCCGTACATTTAGCACACAAATTACAGAAGAGGACGTTCTGCTAACAGGTTCTATGAAAGTTCCTTGCACAGTCTTTTGCAGGAAATGCTCAGTCTATGTGTATTAAATCCATTCTCTGTGAAAATTCTACTCTCTTGAGCTGTCTGACTGAATAGATATTCCTTTTTGCCAAATGAATGAGGAGGAATGGCTGGGCATGCAATGCTGAGTTGCCCTCTTGGCTGACTGCATCTCAAGCACATCTTTTCAAATCAGATTGGGAAAAGATAACTATTTTGAATAGGTTCATTCATCCAAGTTAATCAATGATAGTTGTGGCAGTTATGTGTTACCAATGAGTTACCAAACTGAAATAACCAAAACGGAAACGGCTAAATTCTCGGTTCATAAACCTCACAGGCTGAGGCACTCATGCAGGACCCATCAAGCGTTTTATTTCAACTATTTTGTTGTGCTGTAATCTCATCAACCATGGTCAGGTCTGTCCATGTAATCCTGTATCACAGAGCTGTGCCAGAACCCTGGTAGGGAACGACTGGTCAGACAGGGAGAGAAGAAAGGAGGATGAAGGAATGAGAGGAGGAACAGAGTGGTGAATTTCGTTATACCCTGAGCGGGCACGGTCCTTCTCTATAAGGATCTAGTCTGGGATGTATGGAAACAGGGGATGTAGTGAAAGGGCACATTCTCTTTCCCCTCCCTCCCTCCTTTGTGAGGGGAGATTGAGCCAAGGTCCGTTAATAAATAAATAAGTGTGTGACTAAGGATCACCTCATGGTGATGTTTTTTCAAAGGGCAGAACCCCCCCCCCCCCCCCCTTCCACCTCCTTCCCCCTCTCTCTGGCTTCCTCCCTCCAAGGCTTTGCGTCGGTAAATAATAGATGAGGCGCCTGCAATACTCCACAATCACACAAGGTGACTGGACAGACTGCGAAGGGCCACAAGGTCTGGCCAGGTTTACAGGCACTAAACAGAAAGAAAGGAAAAAAGGAATACCGTCTGACTGTACATTGTTGTGCTTGTGTGATGGAGTGATTTGCGCGCTGAACGGAGTTTACTTGAGCGTCTCTGTACGTTGCAGTCGTGTGAATGTTTGATTATGTGCTATTGCATTATTCAAGGAGTTGTTTTGGAGGGTTGTATTATCGCATTTTTGAAGTAGTTGTTGTAGAGCACTGGCATGAAGGGAGAGAAAGGTCATTGAGGAAACCTGGTAAAAGTTCCTGGTACTTAAACAGTGATATTTGATCCCTTCAGCACAGTGCAGTGAAGGAGACCTCTTGTGTTCAGTCAGCACTCTCACTGTGTGGAGCTACAATCTAACCCACAGAACAGCTCAGTTCTACCCTGTTAACTTCACACACAGACATTGACGGGTTCCCAGCCTTATAAAGAACAAGGCATACATTCATGTCTCAATACCTCAACAGGATGAATTGTAATAGAAGAAATCTATCTTGTATTATTTCACTCAGGTCATTTTTATTCACACATATCAACATTTTAAAACACAGAGATTGAACATAGAGATACAAACAGGGGTTGACTCAGGGGAAAAGATAATGTGGGAGAAGTGCCCCTTTAATTCAAACAAATAAATGTTTTATGGAGTTTACCGTCAATCCAATAAGGGGTAACCTTGTTACCAGCCTGATAAGGTCGCGCATTTCTAGTGGCAAAGAAAGCATCAGTGTATGCTGCCCTCACTTGGCTCTTGTGGGTAGTACAGGAATCAATTCACCACAGTGTGTGAGTACAGCGGTGCAAAGGAAGGAGTAGCAACTGGAGTACTTTCATTAGGGGATGTAGTTAAGTCTCGTTCGCTCAGCACATGATATACTGTTCTGTACCTCCTGGTGGTCATGTTCTTATTTGGATTTGATTTGATTTGTAACCACAGCTGTGGTCCAACTGATGACCAACTGAATGACTTAAAAGAGCATGAACCTTTCCTGCCACACTCGGTTATCATGTAGAAGAGGCCCCTCACAGTCCAAACATATAAAGTTAGCTAAATATATATATTACTTAGTTATTGTTTGGTAATGAATAATGACATAAGATGTCCTCAGATTTGTGTGGCGTCAGTCTGTCCGTGATGATGTGTTATTGCTTTGTGGGTTTCCTGTCATTACTTTTAATAGAGTGGGTTGTAATAGGCCTGGTGACTGTGGCGGGCGGATGTTGGAGTAGATGGATGCCATAGTCCAGGGTACGGACTGACTTGAGTCAATAGTCTGCAATGCGCCCAGTCGCTAGGGCAACCATAGAAGTCGCGTAATTCAAGGCTGACTTGTTTTACCTCATGCGTTCATGGTGGCCTCTAACAATCAACTGAATGTCTGAATTGCCAATGTAACCTGCTTACTAGTCCTAATGCCCTGTAGATACGTCCAATGATGGAAATGTGGGATAAAGCTTTTCTTACTTCAAATGATTTAGATGTACAGTGCATTCGGAAAGTATTCAGACCCCTTGACTTTTTCCACATTTTGTTACATTACAGCCTTATTCTAAAATGGATTAAATAGTTTAAAAAAAAGTTTTTTAAATTTTTATACCCCTAATCAATGTACACACAATACCCCATAATGACACATCAAAACCAGGTTTTTAGAAATTCTTGCAAATTCATAAAACATAATAAATATTCAGACCCTTTACTCCGTACTTTGTTAAAGCACCTTTGACAGCGATTACAGCCTCGAGTCTGCTTGGGTATGACGCTAAAAGCTTGGCATACCTGTATTTGGGGAGTTTCCCACATTCTTCTCTGCAGATCCTCTCAAGCTCTGTCAGGTTGGATGGGGAGCGTCACTTAAAATATATTTTCAGGTCTCTCCAGTGATGTTTGATCGGGTTCAAGTCCAGACTGGGCCACTAGAGGACATTCAGAGACTTGTCCCGAAGTCACTCCTGCATTGTCTTGGCTGTGCGCTTAGGGTCGTTGTCCTGTTGGAAGGTGAACCTTCACCCCAGTCTGAGGTCCTGAGCACTCTGGAGCAGGTTTTCATCAAGGATCTCTCTGTACTTTGCTCCATTCATCTTTACCTCGATCCTGACTAGTCTCCCAGTTCCCTGCCACTGAAAAACATCCCCACAGCATGATGCTGTCACCACCATGCTTCACCGTAGGGATGGTGCCAGGTTTACTCCAGACGTGACACTTGGCATTCAGGCCAAAGTGTTCAATCTTGGTTTCATCAGATCAGAGAGTCTTGTTTCTCATGGTCTGAGAGTCTTTAGGAGCCTTTTGGTAAACTCCAAGCGGGCTGTCATGTGCTTTTTACTGAGGAGAGGCTTCCGTCTGGCCACTCTACCATAAAGGGCTGATTGGTGGAGTGCTGCAGAGATGGTTGTCCTCCTGGAAGGTTCTCCCATCTCCACAGAGGAACTCAGGAGCTTTGTCAGAGTGAACATCGGGTTCTTGTTCACCTCCCTGACCAAGGCCCTTCTCCCCCGGATTGCTCAGTTTGGCCAGGCTCTAGGAAGAGTTTTGGTGGTTCCAAACTTCTTCCATTTAAGAATGATGGAGACCACTGTGTTCTTTGGGACCTTCAATGCTGCAGAAATTCTTCGGTACCCTTCCCCAGATCTGTGCCTCAACACAATCCTATCTTGGAGCTCTACGGACAATTCCTTCGGCATCATGGCTTGGTTTTTGCTCTGTCTTGCACTGTCAACTGTGGAACATTATACAGACAGGTGTGTGCCTTTCCAAATCATGTCCAATCAATTTATGGGTATGTGGGACGCTAGCGTCATAGGACTTCAAGTCATAGGAC
Organism: Oncorhynchus kisutch; assembly: GCF_002021735.2. Classification (NCBI taxonomy): domain Eukaryota; kingdom Metazoa; phylum Chordata; class Actinopteri; order Salmoniformes; family Salmonidae; genus Oncorhynchus; species Oncorhynchus kisutch. The sequence continues at coordinate 45,893,811 of NC_034177.2, forward strand.
TTCATGTTACACAATACATGTATGTTTTGTTCGGTAAAGTTCATATTTATATCCAAAAATCAGAGTTTACATTGTCGTGTTATGTTCAGTAGTTCCAAAACATCTGGTGATTTTGCCGAGAGCCACATCAATTTACAGAAATACTCATAATAAACATTGCTAAAAGATACAACTGTTATGCATGGAATTTTAGATCCACTTCTCCATAATGCAACCGCTGTGTCGAATTTCAAAAAAACTTTATGGAAAAAGCACACCATGCAATAATCTGAGTACAGCGCTCGGAGACCAAAACAACCCAAACAGATATCCGCCATGTTGTGTAGTCAACAGAAGTCAGAAATAGCATTATAAATATTCACTTACCTTTGATGATCTTCATCAGAATGCACTCCCAGGAATCCCAGTTCCACAATAAATGTTTGATTTTTTCGATAAAGTTCATAATTTATGTCCAAATACCTCCTTTTTTTCGCGCGTTTAGCCTAGTAATCAAAATTCATGACGCGCGATCACTAGGTGCAGACGAAAAGTCAAAAAGTTCCATTACAGTCAGTAGAAACATGTCAAACGATGTATAGAATCAATCTTTAGGATGTTTTTAACATAAATCTTCAATAATGTTCCAACCGGAGAATTCCTTTGTCTGTAGAATTGCAATGGAACACAAGCTAACTATCACGTGAACGCGCATGGTCAGCTCGTGGCTCTCTGGCAGACCACTGACTCAATCCCCCCTCCTTCACAGTAGAAGCCTCAAACAAGGTTCTAAAGACTGTTGAAGTCTAGTGGAATCATTAGGAAGTGCAATATGACCCCACAGACACTGTGTATTCAATAGGAAAAGAGTTGAAAAACTACAAACCCACTTCCTGGTTGGATTTTTTCTCAGGTTTTTGCCTGCCATATGAGTTCTGTTATACTCACAGACATCATTCAAACTGTTTTAGAAACTTCAGAGTGTTTTCTATCCAATGCACATTCTAGCTTTTATGGCTGAGTAGCAGGCAGTTTAATTTGGGCACGCTTTTTATCCAAAATTCCCAATGCTGCCCCCTACCCTAGAGAAGTTAACATAGGTGGACTCCAATGAAGTTGTAGAAACATCTCAAGGATTATCAGTGGCAAAAGGATGCCACTGAGCTCAATTTTGAGTCTCATAGCAAAGGGGCTGAATACTTATGTAAATAAGGTATCTGTTTTTATTTTTAATACATTTTTTTTTTAAATCGAAAAACCTGTTTTCTGCTTTGTCATTATAGGGTATTGTGTGTAGATTTATAAAAGGGAAAACAAGTATTTCATCAATTTTAGAATACGTCTGTAATGTAACTTGGAAAAATCTAAGTGGTCTGAATACTTTCCGAATGCACTGTACTTCTAAACACCAGTCACACCAGAGACACCGTAACAAGGTATTTGACAATGTCACAAGTTCATAACAATATCACAAGTTGATAATATTAATACTGTGTTTAGGGGGTTGCTATAGCTATCCTCGTCAAAGGCCTCTTTATGTCCGAGGAGACTCTGTGAGCTGCGATGTTCACCAGAACCAGCAATAGCTGCTCTAATCTATTGGCATTGGTCCAGAAGAAGTGTCTTAAGGGTCTTCACACATCTGCTTCCTCTCTCCCTGTGCCCTCTCTCGCGCCACCTTAATGCCCTCCTGTTCCCAGCACTATTTATATACCCTTTTTTATCGACAGGATGACAGCACTCTTCACTGCTGAAGCTTTCCTGGCTGCCCCTTTGACCTGAACCAGCCAGGGAAAGAATGCCGACCGTGATGCACTGTTCTGTGGGTGTTAGTCTGCTGTCAATCACACAGGGTTTTTGCTGTTAGAAAACGTTGATATGAATAGTCCTTGGGTAAGGTTTCCATTATGAATAGTCCTTGGGTAAGGTTTCCATTATGAATAGTCCTTGGGTAAGGTTTCCATTATGAATAGTCCTTGGGTAAGGTTTCCATTATGAATAGTCCTTGGGTAAGGTTTCCATTATGAATAGTCCTTGGGTAAGGTTTCCATTATGAATAGTCCTTGGGTAAGGTTTCCATTATGAATAGTCCTTGGGTAAGGTTTCCATTATGAATAGTCCTTGGGTAAGGTTTCCATTATGAATAGTCCTTGGGTAAGGTTTCCATTATGAATAGAACGTGCAGTATTAGCACGCGCTCCAGCAGGTATAACTCTCTGGCCACCCCCAAAACCAATTCTTTCTTTGGCCGCCTATCCTTCCAGTTCTCTGCTGCCAATGACTGGAACGAACTACAAAAATCTCTGAAACTGGAAACACTTATCTCCCTCACTAGCTTTAAGCACCAACTGTCAGAGCAGCTCACAGATTACTGCACCTGTACATAGCCCATCTATAATTTAGCCCAAACAACTACCTCTTTCCCTACTGTATTTATTTTATGTATTTATTTATTTGGCTCCTTTGCACCCCATTATTTTTTATTTATTCTTTGCTCATTCTTCCATTGCAAATCTACCATTCCAGTGTTTTACTTGCTATATTGTATTTACTTTGCCACCATGGCCTTTTTTTGCCTTTACCTCCCTTCTCACCTCATTTGCTCACATCGTATATAGACTTGTTTATACTGTATTATTGACTGTATGTTTGTTTTACTCCATGTGTAACTCTGTGTCGTTGTATGTGTCAAACTGCTTTGCTTTATCTTGGCCAGGTCGCAATTGTAAATGAGAACTTGTTCTCAACTTGCCTACCTGGTTAAATAAAGGTGAAATAAAATAAAATAAAAATTAAGGCTACTGAGTTTTGGATCTTTTCAGTCAAGACTCTCTTTTTATTTTATTTTTTATTTTTTTAACCTTTATTTAACTAGTTGAGGACAAATTCTTATTTACAATGATGGCCTACCAAAAGGCAAAAGGCCTCCTGCGGGGACGGGGGCTGGGATAAATACATTTAAATATATATATATATATGACAAAACACACATCACCACAAGAGAGACAACAAAACACAACATGAAGAGAGACCTAAGACAACAACACAGCATGGCTGATCCACCACTGATCCAGCTGATGTTATTGGTGAAGCATGTATAGCACCTGTGTTGTACTCTCACATGCGATCAGATGCTCACCATGTGAATATTGGACACGTAACTGTAAGCCACTTCATGCAGGCAACAGCTTGAGGCGGTTGTTTACCATTCAGGTCTGTTGCTGCCCTATCACTATAGAACAAAACTGTTGTGTTGGTGATGTTGATACAGTACGTGAGCTCTGTAAGTGGATTGAGGTGTTGGAGGATGCAGAACAGGTGGTGTGCAATGTGTGCCCCCCCCACCCCCCCGCCCCCCCCCCCCCCCCACCCAGTGAACATCCCTATAATATACTACGCCTAGTCAAAGCATCCATACATTAATATCTCTGCCCCTGGCCCCTCTATCTTTCTACCAGAAACTTTCCCGCTCCCTCTGTGTCATTGCTGTTCATGTGCCTTCGTTGGAAGCTCCGCTACGTGACTAAAACCCGAATGGCCTGGCGGTGACGCGCTGTCTACAGCGGGGATGGGAAGCGCGGGGCCCCCCATTGACTTTAGTCACTCACACTCAGATATCGTATATATGATGCTGGGAAATAGGGATGTCACTTTGGTCATAACTTACACCGTTAATTGAGTTTAATATGATGATTAAATACAGCCATATTAGCTCATCTCTATAAGTCTGAACATCTCTTCAGCCACATCTATGGATTTATGAGGGGAAGTTCAGCAGACTGGCTCATTGAAAGGAGACCATATGTCTCTTGGCATGAAATGGTGGCCTGCGGATCAATCCGTTTAGCAGCATACTGTGTTATTGATAGGCAGATGTATCAACAGCTTTTCAGCTCAGTACCTTGGGTTTTCCTGTGGGGTAGAGAACAGGAGATGTCTGAATGTCTCCATCTCTGACCCAGTCCGGGCCCTTTAGCCACCATGAGTAGCAAAGACCGAGGTTCAAAATCTGGAAACATCCTTTCCCATAAAAAAAGATTTCTCACAGGTACTTTCTCTCAGATGTTCTCTGGTCAGTCTCTCGTATGTGAAGATCATTGATATAGTCTGGTTTTCACATCGTCGATCTCATCTAGCGCCTTTCGTAAAAGAGCTTCTGAAGCTGAGCAGCCTGGTCAGCCAAGACGACAGTGTGCCAGAACAATTACGCACCATATTATTATAGTCTGTAAAACTTTTAAACCTCAAAAAAAAATAAAAAATGCTGGCCAATGGTAAAATACTTGCTTCATTACGCCATTAACCTAAAATATTGCCAATGGACACAGCCTACTGACTTCCTCGTATTAACCCCTGCCAGTTGCAGTCTGACTATACTGTGGTGTATAAAAGCCCATCAGAGAGGAGCTGAGCTGGGGAGGCGACAGAGAGCCCTGGCTTACTGACCCAGTGGTGGTAGCGCCATCCTGCCCTGCTTCCACCTAAACCCTTAAGGGGATTATTTGCTGACTGGGCACTCATCTTGTAATCTAATCATGGGATTTTCATGAAAGTGGAATTAACCGTGTTGCCAGCGTGCCGTCTGCCGCCTTTTTACAACATTTAAAACCCCAAATGCTATGGTGGAAGTGGGACCGACTGGGGCGACCTTTGACCTCTGATATAGTCGGAGGGAGGTTGACGTTACAACCATCTGTCAATAACGAGTTATTTACATCCGGATGTGGAATTGTGGCCAAATCCAGTGTGTAGGGGTTAATGCACCACATTCACAGAGTCGATTTGATATCCCCTCTTCGTAGGTCATTTTACGGTTTTATAAAGTGGCAGACAGTATTGTGGCAGGCAGCCTGTTTGCTTAACATAGAAATGTATTGCACTGTACCTTTTGCGTCTTGTTGTCCTCCATATCTAGTCTTGGTCTGTTAATTGCTGCTGTCATCGCTAAATGTTCATTTGGGCCTCTGTCTGTGTAACATCACCAGAGGACGATATGTGTCTGTTTTAATCGGCGGCACGTGCTGCTGTCATCCAGAAAGCAGAAGGGGAGGAGGGTGGCCAGGGTGGCGCGGCAGCGTCACCACCCTGTAGGCACTCACTCAGTTGGCACCCACCCTATCTGCTGTGCGGCCCCCACTCAGGACAGGATACAGCCAGGGTGATAGTGCTGCTGTCACTGCAGGCCCTCCCAACGCCAGAGAGGTCAGTAGGGCTTCCTCTGCACTGAATCACAGGTTAAACACATCCCCAGACAGCCACACTTAGACAGTTACACGCACACACACGCTCGTGAAGACAGTCACACACGCATGTACTCATTCAGCTAGTTCATTCAGCTCTCAGCTGCATACGAAGGATTTTGTCCACACTCACAGTGAAGTGTCAGATTGTTGGTTTGGTAGAACTCACCTGGTTACTCTTGACTCATTGGCTGGCAGGACTGAGGTGACTGAATCGGTGAGGTAGGCGATATAAATGAGTGACAGGGTTCAGGGAAAAAACCTTCTGATGTCATGTTGTCTTCAGCTCCCATTGTTATCACCAGCCCAACAACCCAACGGGACTGACCCAACCAGTTCGGCACGGCTGGTTGGGTCAGATTTGAGCAGGTGCCCAGAGGCCATCTGAAATATGCTCATCTCTCTCTTCCTCTCACTCTTTCTCATTCTCTCTCTAAAGGATGGAATAAGTCACTCCGGTGTGCTTTTCTGAAAAATCAGCCCTTGATTTCTCATCTGTAGCAAGTCTCCGCGGTCCCCGGCAACGACACAGTTAGACCACACCTGAATGACTAGGGATGGGCATTTGAGATTTTGTTGACTGTTGAAGTACTCACATGATTTTTTTTCTTCTAGTACTCGAATGAAGAAGAAAAAAAAAACATGTTGAACACCTGGCCCCTACTGGAGAAAACAATGAGCGTATTTATCTATAAGCCAACAGTGCACAACAACCCCCAATTTATTACAGATAACAAATCCTCATTTGCCCCATATACTGTATATTCAGTCAATGGGTGCCATTTAAAATTCATTTATTGATGCCATAATGAGCTGTGTTACCGGTTCAGGCTCTGGCGTGGTCACAGCGGCGCTTTTGCAGTGCCAAATGATGTGACGCGCGATTGCTGCTGCTTGTTCCCCTCCGAGAAAGTTTCTTGGTGCTTGATTACCATGTGATTTGTCAGGGAGCTGATCGTGCTGTGATAGGAGAGCTTCCTAGCGATAGGGAACGAACGCAGGCCGAGGGTACATCTGTGCGCACGTGTTCACGCCACAGTGACAAGATGGAGAAACCAGACATGTGCTCCAAACGAAATACAAGGAGGAAATTGACATAAAACTGGTAAACATAATTCAAGAAATCACAGCGTTGGGCAGTTTGTGAGCTCTCCAAACAACGTGTCCACTGTGAGAATGAGAACGGTACTATTAATACAGTACCAGTCAAAAGTTTGGACACCTACTCATTCAAGGGTTTTTCTTTACTTTTACTATTTTCTACATTGTAGAATAATAGTGAAGACATCCAAACTTGAGAGAATGTCAAGAGTGTGGAAATCTGCCATCTATAAGGGCACAAGTCGAGACCCAAATGAGCTCCGATATTTATTATAACAAAAGGGGTAGGCAAAAGGCAGGTTGGGTACAGGCAAGAGTTCATAAACCAGGTCAGAGTCCAAACGGTACCAGGCGATAAGCAGGTTCGAGGTCAGGACAGGCAAGGATTCAATAACCAGGTCAAATCAAATCAAATCAGAGTCTAAACGGTACAAGACGATAGGCAGGCTCGAGGTCAGGGGCAGGCAGAGTGGTCAGGCAGGCGGGCTGGGAAAAGAGACTGAGAAAAGCAGGAGCTGAGACACTAAAAAGCTGGTTGACTTGACAAACAAGACGAACTGGCACGGAGTGACAGGAAACACAGGGATAAATACACCTGGGGGTAATAAGCGACACCTGGAGGGGGTGGAGACAAGCACAAGGACAGGTGAAACAGATCAGGGCGTGACAGTCATCAAGGCAAAGGGTGGTTACTTTGAAGAATCTAAAATGTAAAATATAGTTGACACGTGTTTAACACTTTCTTTGGTTACGACATGATTCCATATGTGTTATTTCATAGTTTTCATAGTTTTGATGTCTTCACTATTATTCTACAATGTAGAAAATGGTAAAAATAAATAAATAAAGAAAAACCCTTGAATGAGTAGGTGTGTCCAAACTTTGGGCTGGTACTGTACATTGAATGAATAGAAATGACCGTAACCAAACATTTTAGATAAATGAGGAAATGGTAAAGATGGTAGCCTACATTGTACTGCTGGTGATACTTCGGATGGATGGTGGGGAATTCATGAACATTGACAAACAATTCATGCCGTGAAAACAATGAATGTGCTCATTAGTGGAGAAAGACGTGCCTTGTGCGTCTTCGCCGCACAGTATTTGAAAAAAAAAGGCCTCTCTATGACCCTATCAGAGAGGTCACGACACAGCGGGGTCACTGTGCTGCCCGGGTGATCAGTGAGGTGAACGTTTTAGTCGGCACGAACACAAACACATACACAGAATGGGGATCAGGCTCATCAACACTGTAGTAACAGGCACACGTAGACCTCTAAAGCACATTCATTTCTATTCATTTCTATAATACACGTGAACTATTCAATCAATACGCAGGTGTGTAGGATAGAAACAAAGGCAAACTAGCTAGGTCTTGTACAAACAACAGATGACAGTGAATGAGAGTGGAGGGTTGGTTGACTGCGACCAACTCTTTTCACGCCACCTCGATGCAAAGTGATCGTCGTAGCAGGTTAGGAGAGCGTTTTTGCTAACCCTAACCTTAACCTCAGACTCCTAACCTCCTATTAATTATCCTAAACTGCGATGAAAAGGTCATTTTGGTTATCAAAGTGGTGTGAAAAGATGGCCCAGTGGACTATCAATCAGCCTGTGGTTTCTCCAGATTGTATGACCTTTGACTTGCTTTCACGGCAAGGGGGATAGACAGTCCTTTTAGAGGAGGATGAAAAACCTCAGCCTATGGATGGTTTGTGTTGAAACAGAGTTAGAGAGAGTTCTGTTTGACTTAGACCCATAGGGATTACAGGGTTCAATCCACCGGCTGGAGGAACTGCTGGCTGCAGCACTATTTGAAACCTCACAAAGCTTCTGCCTGGGCTGGCTCTGAATAATAACACCCCCCCTTCTGTCTGCTGACTGAAAGTTTACATGACACTGAGAATCAACCGTACAGAATTACAAAGAACATAGAAAAGCACTTGATAACGTCATATTCATCCCTATGACCATCCAAATTGTTCTGGCACTGTGGAGTTAACAGTTGAGTTCAAAGCCGTGGGGAGCATAATATAAAACCCAGGGAGGGGGCATCAGAACTGGAGCCCCTCCCCTCCTGCAGAGATCAGCAGAACCCAGAAACCCTACTCTCTTTTATACAGCAACACTGGGCCAATTAGAATCGGGCTCCTCTCCCACTTCTCAGTATCAGTGTACAGAGAGAAAGAGAAAGAGAAAGAGAAAGAGAGAAAGAGAAAGAGAGAGAGAGAGAGAGAGAGAGAGAGAGAGAGAGAGAGAGAGAGAGAGAGAGAGAGAGAGAGAGAGAGAGACTGTCTCCATTGACTACTTGACAAGCTGAGGAAGGAGGAGGAGGATACTGCTGTACGTCCCTCCAGGCTGCCACCCAACGGTGTTTAGTCATTAGAGTCTCTAAGACACTTCTGCTGTCTGCCTGGACAAACAGAGCTCTGATCTCTCCGAGCGTCGCATCCAGAGCCGTTTCCAAAGGTTTACTATTGGACTGTGTGTGTGTGTGTGTGTGTGTGTGTGTGTGTGTGTGTGTGTGAGAGAGTTTTGGTGAGTTTGTGTGTACCACAAAGATCCTCCTGCTGTACATGTCTATATGTAGGCTGAGCTACCCCAGCTGTGGAGCTTCTGTGTGAGAGTATGGCTGCTTTTGGCCAACCTTCCTAGAAAGCAGCGGAGAGAGAGAGAGAGAGAGAAAGGGAGAGAGGGAGATTTGGAGTGCTTGTATGTGTGTGAGTGTGTGGAGAGGTTTCTGAGATGAGTGGAAGATGCTGGCAATTCTGGTCGCCTCTAAGATGAAGTCAGGACTACCCAAACCGGTGCACAGCGCCCTGCCCATCCCTCAGGCACAGAACCTTGCCAGGTCCAGGACCTCCAGCCCTCACAGGGCCAGACCTCCAGCCCTCAGACACAGCCCCCTGAAAGCCCTTCACCGGCAGGGAGAGGGCCAGGGAAAGGGAGAGACGACCCCCACCCCCAACAGAAGCTTCTCCACCGCAGAGAGTGAAGACCGAGAGGACCCTCAGGTCAGAGCACTGTTCTTCTCAATCTCATATTTGTTACGTGCTAAAAAGACCAAACCTGGAGTGAACTGGGATAAAATATAGGACCTCTGCACCTGTTCAGCATGTGTAATTGGACAACGAACACTATCGGCGTTTGCAGCTGCTGTGTGTATAGGAGAGATGCAGGCTAATGTGTCTAAGGCACATAATGATGAATGGCATGTGTGTGTGTGTGTGTGGTAAGTAATGTAAACATATGTCACAGGTTAAAGCATTAGTCACATGTTGTTTAAGGCAGTGAAGAGGAGGAGTTAGTACTCTAATCAGACGGTCATTCAGCGGTGCACATAGAGAACAACGACTCTTCCCTTGTCCCTGTCACTACTATGTGGAGTTTGTGTCGTATTTAACTAGGCAAGTCAGTTTAGAAGAAATTCTGATTTACAATGACTGCCTAACCCGGCCGACGCCGGGCCAATTGCGCACCGCCCCAAACGGGACTCCCAATCACGAGCCAGATTTGATACAGCCTGGATTCAAACCAGGGACTGTAGTGGCCAACTCTTGCACTGACACCGCTGTGCCACTCATGGAGCCCCATGCAAGGAAGTGTTTGTTTGAAATCTTCTGTATGTAATGCATTCATTTCAATAGATATCTAATTCTCTTCGACGTACCTTAGTTACTTTCTCACAGGGAAATTTGAAAAGACTAAGGTTCGCAGTGAGAACAGAATACAACAGCAGGGTTTGGCCTCATGGCAGTTGCTGGTGTGAGAATTTTACCCCCTTATGTTGGCCTGTGTGAGTGGCAGGCAGATGTGTGAGTGGCAGGCAGATGTGTGAGTGGCAGGCAGATGTGTGAGTGGCAGGCAGATGGACTCTACACACCTGGTCTGGCTGATGTTGTCTGCTAACGTATGCCTTTATATTCGTATATTTGCAGAACTGTACAAAGATTATAGTTCAACTGAAAGTGACTATAGATTATAGTCCAGGAGTGCCGGTCTTGTGTCTATATTGCTGGCCTGGCCATGTATAGCCTATATGTAGCCTATGTGAATTTGGCCTATCCCATAGCCTACTGTCCCAGGCAGGCAGCAGGAGCTGATGTTCTGCTTCATGTGGTGGGGAGGATGAAAGATTCCTGCATAGTCTATCATTACACAGTGAGAGTGAACAGCGGTCAGGGGGTTTTCTCCAGCACTCTATTTGGAGTAGCAGTACTGTGCTGTGGCTCAGTGTGCTCCACACTGCAGCCCGGCTACAGAGTTCATGGGGCTGGGGGGCCAGGGGGCCCACTGGAGAGGAAACGGGAACACACAAGCGCAGAATAAAATGGTAATATTTCCTTTTTATTTTGTTGGCGTACCCTAATGGGGGACATATGGTGAAAGATTAGAATGAAAATACCTCTTTCTGGGATTGGTACATTATGGAATCATGAGTTAGCCCGTGTGGTGTTTTGTGGCGTAGAACTACCAGACACAGACGTCAATTCAATGTCTATTCCACGTTGGTTGGGGTCTGCAACCGCTCGTTCGGTCCTACCAGGAAGAGAGAATCCCTTTAAGACACCACCACAGCAGTAAACACACATCCAGCTGGCCTGCACTGACGTCCAGCCGAACACCACCACAGCCTTCTTCTGCAGTAAACACACATCCAGCTGGCCTGCATTGACGTCCAGCCGAACACCACCACAGCCTTCTTCTGCAGTAAACACACATCCAGCTGGCCTGCACTGACGTCCAGCCGAACACCACCACAGCCTTCTTCTGCAGTAAACACACATCCAGCTGGCCTGCACTGACGTCCAGCCGAACACCACCACAGCCTTCTTCTGCAGTAAACACACATCCAGCTGGCCTGCACTGACGTCCAGCTGAACACCACCACAGCCTTCTTCTGCAGTAAACACACGTCCAGCTGGCCTGCACTGACTTCCAGCCGAACACCACCACAGACAGGGTTCCATTCCACCAGGATGGTTACGTGTTTATTTATGTGAGGATCAGATGAACACCACCGATGGTCTGAAGTGGTGCCGTAATGCATATGGTTTGGTTGGGTGGAGTAATGCTCGGTTGCTCTCTGCAATACTACGTCCAAAGAAAAAGCAGGATCAGATGCAGCCTAATTCTGGATGAGTTATTTGTGTGTGAGTGCGTGCGTGTGCATGCATTCGTGTGTGTGTGTGTGTGTGTGTGTGTAGGACATTAATAATGAAATAGAGTGGCTTTGAGGGAGGAAGAGGAGGATGGGGGAACAGTAACATGATGTGTTAGAATAGATTACCTCTGGTCCACTGACACATGGGATGCACTGGCCACACACACACACACACACACACACACACACACACACACACACACACACACACACACACACACACACACACACACACACACACACACACACACACACACACTCCAACACTGCCCCCTAGTGTTGGCTTTTCCCACCTGGACAGGACAGGATATAGACGAGGGAGCTGGTGGACCATAGAGTTTAGACTAGTTTATTTTATTTTAATTTGTACAAATAGAGAGACAGTTTGTGACAGAGGGAAAAAGCACAAAAGGGCTTGTGGAGTAGCCTCCACCTAATGACCGTAAATCAAACATATTCAGCAGTGTGGACAAAGAAACAAATCATAAAATAAAAACTAGACGCAAAAGAGATACAAATCAAATCAAACAAATCTAAACAGAAAGTCAAGCTACTGGGGGTGTAGAACTGTGATGGACAATAGGTGCCTCTTGATATTTTGTTAAACAATGACGGTGTTAGACATGACTAATGCTTATGAATGGACACCCCAGCTGGATGGTGAAAGCGGTGCTCGCCTCATTCAATGTTATATCAAGAATATTCTCACTCTCTGCCGCACTTTGTGAGATGTAAGAAAGAGGATCGACACCATAGCGATAGATGGAGTATGTTTTAGTATGGGAAGCGCCATTGATGACTTTCAGCATTTTGAAGTAGCTAACTGGGTGGGACTTCCTATGGGTTAAGAAAGATCATATAATTCCGTCCAGGTCATCGGGAGGGATCAGCCAATGAATTATACTCTCAAGCAAACATTTCATAACTGCAGGTGGCAGTAAATCACCCACCTTGGCTTTATACCTGTTCAAACAACACACTACAGGTGGCAGTAAATCACCCACCTTGGCTTTATACCTGTTCAAACAACACACTACAGTTGGCAGTATTCATCTTTTCAGTTTGTTTGCCAACTCATGGAAGTAGTAGATTAATAAAATGTACTACTCACAGACACCATAATGGGACAGATACAATGATTTAACGTCTAAGTCTAGGATCTACACACCCCTTCGCTGTCTGGTTGGAGAGGTAACTTAAGCCCTGAGCCTTTTGTTTTCAGTGGTAGCTAGATATAAATGGCTGTTCAAATCAAATTGTATTAGTCACATGCGCCGCATACAACAGTGAAATGCTTACTTACGAGCCCCCGACCAACAATGCAGTTTCAAAAAATACGGACAAGAATAAGAGATAAAAGTAACAAGTAATTAAAGAGCAGCAGTAAAACAACAATAGCGAGACTATATACAGGTGGGTACCGGTACAGAGTCAATGTGCGGGTGCATCAGTTAGTTGAGGTAGTATGTACATGTAGTTTGAGTTATTGAAGTGACTATGCATAGATGACAACAACAGAGAGTAGCAGCAGTGTAAAGAAGGGGGGTGGAGCAATGCAAATTGTCTGGGTGGCCATTTGATTTAGATGTTCAGGAGTCTTATGATTTGGGGGTAGAAGCTGTTTAGAAGCCTCTTGGACCTAGACTATGCACTCCGGTACCACTTGCCATGCGGTAGCAGAGAGGACAGTCTATGACTAGGGTGGCTGGAGTCTTTGACCATTTTTAGCACCTTCCTCTGACACCGCCTGGTATAGAGGTCCTGGATGGCAGGAAGCTTGGCCCCAGTGATGAACTGGGCCGTTCGCACTACCTTTAGTGCCTTGCGGACCTGTTTAAAAAAAACTTTGAAAAAAATAAATAAAAAATAAAAACTTTTAAAAAATACAAATAAAGTGGTGCGTGTATATGTATTCCCGCCTTTTGCTACGAAGCCCCTAAATAAGATCTGGTGCAACCAATTACCTTCAGAAGTCACATAATTAGTTAAATAAAGTCCACCTGTGTACAATCTAAGTGTCACATGATCTCAGTATATATACACCTGTTCTGAAAGGCCCCAGAGTCTGCAACACCACTATGCAAGGGGCACCACCAAGCACGCGACACCATGAAGACCAATGAGCTCTAAAAACAGGTCAGGGACAACGTTTTGGAGAAGTACAGATCAGGGTTGAGATATAAAAAATATCCGAAACTTTGAACATCCCACGGAGCACCATTAAATCCATTATTAAAAAATTGAAAGAATATGGCACCACAACAAACCTGCCAAGTGAGGGCCGCCCACCAAAACTCACAGACCAGGCAAGGAGGGCATTAATCAGAGGCAAAAAAGAGACCAAAGATAACACTGTAGGAGCTGCAAAGCTCTGGTCAGATGAGACTAAAATTTAGCTTTTTGGCCATCAAGAAAAACTCTGTCTGGCACAAACCCAACACCTCTCATCACCCTAAGATAACCATCCCCACAGTGAAGCATGGTGGTGGCAGCATCATGCTGTGAGGATATTTTTCATCGGCAGGGACTGGGAAACTGGTCAGAATTGAAGGAATGATGGATGGCGCTAAATACAGGGACATTCTTGAGGGAAACCTGTTTCATTCTTCCAGAGATTTGAGACTGGGACTGAGGTTCACCTTCCAACAGGACAATGATTATAAGCATACTGCTAAAGCAACACTCGAGTGGTTTAAAGGGAAACATTTAAATGTCTAGAATGGCCTGGTCAAAGCCCAGACCTCAATCCAATTGAGAATCTGTGGTATGACTTAAAGATTGCTGTACACCAGCGGAACTCATACTACTTGAAGGAGATGGAGCAGTTTTGCATTGAAGAAAGGGCAAAAATCCCAGTGTCTCGATGTGCCAAGTTTATAGAGACATACCCCAAGAGACTTGCAGCTGTAATTTCTGCAAAGGGTGGCTCTACAAAGTGTTCCGTTTTTTGTCTTATTTCTTGTTTGTGGAAGGCATGTTGTGTAAATCAAGTGATACAAACCCCCCAAAAAACTATTTTAATTCCAGGTTGTAAGGGAACAAAATAGGAAAAAATGCCAAGGGTGTGAATACATTCGCAAGTCACTGTAGTTGGTCCAGAGTTTTTTTCCCCCTCTGGTTGCACATTTAACATGCTGATAGAAATGTAAGTTTCCTTGCATTAAAGTTTCTGAAAGCAATGTGCACATTTGTAACTATTTATCTATATTGAGCTTCATGAGCTACTTGATTGGTTTGTGACTTTTCATTGACCCTATTGTTGCGTTGTGTTTTGTTCCATAGTGAAAGTCATAGCTTTATCTATAGGAGACAGCCTGAGATTTTAGTGTCAAACTCATCACCCTTTTTTTTTTCATGCAAATTCACCAGAAACAGGTCAGCGAAACACCATGCAGGAAACAGAATAGCAAACTTGTGTTGTGCTCTTTGCTGTTTTGTAATGTCTTTATAGTACCTTGAAAGGTGTACATTTCTTAAAACCATCTTTCTCTGCCAGGCTACTTTCTGTTGTCCACATTAAGCGCTCTACCTACCCTCGATCACCTGTTCAGTTTTGCCATTCAAACCCACAGATTTTCTTCATCTGTTTCACTTTCATGTCCGATTACCTGTCTGGTGCCTCCCTCTTAACCCCCTGGTAACTCCTCTTAACCC
Organism: Oncorhynchus kisutch; assembly: GCF_002021735.2. Classification (NCBI taxonomy): domain Eukaryota; kingdom Metazoa; phylum Chordata; class Actinopteri; order Salmoniformes; family Salmonidae; genus Oncorhynchus; species Oncorhynchus kisutch. The sequence goes on from NC_034177.2 coordinate 45,908,949, forward strand.
CATGGTGAAGTACTTATCCCCCTGGTTCTCATAGAGTGTGAACTCTGGGTGGATCTGTATTATCTAGCTACAGTATAAGCATAATAATCTCATAAACAGTTTGGGGGAAAAAAGTGTAGACTATTTTCCGTCAGATCAAACAGACTTAAAAAATGACTGAGATGTTAAAATGACTGAGATGTTAAAATGACTGAGATGTTAAAATGACTGAGATGTTTAAATGCAGCAGCAGTAATCATCCAATTATGAGCAAAGCTCCTCAGATTACAGACACCACACACCGGTGCTCTCAGCCAGTGAGTTTCTGTCTTAATACGTGACGTCATACTTCCTACTCTTTGAAAGACATGATTCCTCACTCTCAGAGCAGAACATACGTTGTGCTCGGTGGCCTGATTTCTGGAGGAATGTGAGTGTCACGCCTTGAAAAGCGAGTGTGTTCTGAAAGGGGTTATCTACAGGCTATTGCTTTGCCTGCATTAACTGGTAATGGTCTGGTATTAAGTGAATTGCTTGTATGTCAATTGTATTCCTATGTGTTTTGTTGTTGGGCAGATTTACACGGACTGGGCCAACCATTACCTGGTGAAGTCGGGCCGTCAGCGACTGATCAAGGACTTGCAGCAGGATGTTACAGATGGAGTGCTATTGGCTGAGATCATACAGGTTGTCGGTAAGGACTTGCAGCAGGATGTTACAGATGGAGTGCTATTGGCTGAGATCATACAGGTTGTCGGTAAGGACTTGCAGCAGGATGTTACAGATGGAGTGCTATTGGCTGAGATCATACAGGTTGTCGGTAAGGACTTGCAGCAGGATGTTACAGATGGAGTGCTATTGGCTGAGATCATACAGGTTGTCGGTAAGGACTTGCAGCAGGATGTTACAGATGGAGTGCTATTGGCTGAGATCATACAGGTTGTCGGTAAGGACTTGCAGCAGGATGTTACAGATGGAGTGCTATTGGCTGAGATCATACAGGTTGTCGGTAAGGACTTGCCTGGCATTCTATTGGTACCTTTTTTACATTTTAATCAGCAGATCAATTGGAATGCTTCCATGTAACCATTATGCGTTTCCTATTGGCTTTCCATTGCAATGCAATGACAAGAACAAACTTTTTGCATGCTTATCATATTATATAGTCGAATATTAGTGTGCTATGATGAGTATGATATGTCACAGTGCTTCTCTCTTCTCCGGCCTCCAACTCAGTGGCCTCTACGGGTCTTTACTGTGGAGAGGTTAGGAGGGATCTTTAGGACAGGAGGGTCTTTAAAATCAAGTCTTTCCTGCTCGGAAATTCAGCAATTTGAGATTCCAGCTCTGCTTTTAGCCTCCCAGGGTGGATGAGAGGTGGAGCAGCCAAGCCTGTCATTATTTCCTGTGTGTCTGCACTGTACATTATATTTAAGTGGGGTGAATAGAGGCAGCGTGGTTAGCGGAGTCTAAATGAGGATCATAGCGGTGGTATTTGACTGAGATGGCATCAGGTGCAAAAACCCGGCTGCTTCCCGCGGTTAGCGTAAGTTATTACTGCTTTAGGTTAGACACTGTACGGGCGTCTTCAATGTGACTCGTCGTAGTGCAGGGGAAGTCCCAAGGAGGATGTGTTATGTCATCGTTAAATGTCCTCTTTCTTTTCTTGACCTCTCGCTCTCTTTTCATCATTCTTTTCTAGCGAATGAGAAGATAGAAGACATCAATGGCTACCCAAAGAGCCAGACTCAGATGGTGAGTGTTGTGTTTATTCTGTAACATAAGGGAACCAGCCCTCCAACCCCTAAAACAGTGATAACAGGGAGGCATGAGCCTAGCAGTACTTCATAGTACGGATAATGAGTTATCGCATGTGTGGTAATTGTGCGAACACAACTGGATGATCCGTCCCAAATCTGAAATCCTGACACTGAGTGAGGACCCTTGGTGGCATGTGCTTCTTTCCTCACTGTTTCCTGCGAGAGAGAACGGCCTTTCTAGTGATGCCCTACTAGCACGGTAGGGAGGCTGTGGGGTGGCATTAAATAGACCGGTGTCCCGCTGACACCCAAACAACCTCCCTTGCCTATCATACTTCTCCATGGATCCATGGGTTAAACATCCGTTCACTTCGTTATTGTTGTGATCGCGCTCGACATACTCTAGAAGCCTCTATTTTGGTTGTATGATAAGCCAAGATCATTAGTTTAAAGGCCCAGCGCAGTCAAAAACCTGATATTCATGTGTTTTATATATATTAAAATAATACTGTGAAATTGTGAACGTTTTGACAATGCCCTTTCAGTGTAAGAGTTGTTTGAAAAGACAACCTGAAATTTTCGCCTGTTTCGGTGGGACGGAGTTTTAGCCTGCCCGGGAGGCATCATAAGGCGGTAAATTAGTTAGTAGACCATTAAGAAAGAGACCAAACATCTCTTCCAATAAAAGCTCGTTTTCAGTTTTCCCGCCCTTACTCAGACCAGGCAGTCCTAGCAAAATCTTGCTTGAGTAATTGCTCTTTGCTTATTAAAAGCTACTTTTGTTGACGTTTTGACCCTTTGAATTAAAAACGATGATTATAAAGGTACTTAATTGTTAACCAGAAATGACTTGATGTTCAGATCAAAACTGCTGTGTTGGACCTTTAATATTATTAGATATCTCCCTTGCTTTCAATTTTGCAGCTCATTCTCTTTCTCTGACCTTATTTCACTCCTACAAGCTGTCTGTCACTTGGACCACCTCCCTCAGTCTAATATATCTCACTCTAGCTGACTCACCCTGGCTCACCCACCAGCACCAGCTCCCCTACACATTAAATGACAGATCCCATTGTTGTACAACATTTTTTCTCTTGTGGCGGGCCAGAAATTGGGCAAATATTATTAAAATAAGGAGTAGCTCTATGAATGGAAGTCTTTCAGTAATCTGCGCTCCCTCAAAGTGAACTTCCTGGAGTTTAGTGTAATGGGTGGGAACGCGTTTAGATTTCCTCAGAAACACGTTGCTTTTAGTTGTTGGGAAACTTCCCTGCTCTTACCAATGGGTGATTGTGAATTGCATGAAAAGATCTGTGGTAAGGTCTGAATTAAGAGAGTTTAGTTCTACTCCTTTACTACTATGTTTGAACTGTCTGAAGGATGATTTCTGCTTGTGGATCAGACAGAATTGTTTCACCTTGCATCACTCGTGGTTGGTTATAATCCACAGAGGACCATATGGTTCTCGATTTGACTCAGGTTTTCCTACATCGCAGACGAACATCAAGCCTAATATTACCTTGTCATTGTATTAACAAATATTTGTTAATGGATGACTCTGCTTTATCTGCACTGACAAAGAACCATGCCCTCCTCTCTCCTCTCCCCTCTCCCCCAGATTGAGAACATCAATACCTGCCTAGGATTCCTGGCAGCTAAAGGGGTGAACATCCAGGGACTCAGTGCAGAAGGTACGTCATCTACCGGACACTCTCCCTCATATCGACTTCTCATCTAACGACCTCTAACGAGTAACTCCACGTGAGAGCCGACTGTGAAGCGGAAATGATACCAAAGGTGACCAACCTCTCTGTCTCTCCTCCTATTGCAGATATCCTTCATGGGAACCTGAAGACCATCCTGGGCCTGTTCTTCAGCTTGTCCCGCTACAAGCAGCAGCAGCAGAAGGTCTTGAAGCAGCAGGCCTCTCATCACCCAGAGCACAGCAACCAGCCTGGACATACTCCCCATGGGTCACCAGCCCCCGCTCAGACCCACACCCATCATACCCACAGCTCCACCGCACCAGCACACCAAGCAGCATCAGATATGCTGTCTAGGTAACAGTACCTTGTAACAACCCAACCTCCAGCTTCCACGCATGGCAAGAGATCAATGGTTTGGAGAAGATTCAGATATAGTATGCGAGGTTATTTGTGAGTGACCCCCCCCCCCCCCCCCCAGTCATTCACCATAAAATGTGACGTTGATTCCTCATGTTTCCTCATGACACTGGTTCCTCAGGGTTGTTTATGTCATCCATTCGAATTGCGCGTGGTCTCGTCTTCTGCGGCTTCCATGCGTAGCAGGCCACCTTCATTCCACGTCTGTGAATCGCTTCGCTTTCCGTTAACTTGTCCAAATCTCTGTGATCCTCTTGGTCTCACCCGATTAGCTTTCATATCTCTGTCTACTCTTAACATTCGTTCTTACCTGTCTCTCTCTCTTTTCTCCTCCATGCAGTCTGTCATCCAAGGCTTCTTCCACTCAGAGTAAAGGGCTAAAGCTCTCTGTGGCTCAGAGAAAATCCTCTAGGTCAGCTGTCCTCTATCTCACTTCCATAGACACTGCATGCCGCAATCCACTCACACTGGAGAGGCACCACGTATTGTGTTTGAAAAGCTGCCACCATCCCCATTCTCCCACCTAACTTCAGGTTGTCTTGTAGTATGTTAGACTACTTTTGATGTATTAACACTTGCTTCCTGGTGGGTTTGCTGTGTGCATGGTTTCAGTAGACTGGAAGTGCTTTTCAACTGTGTGTGAGTGTGGGAAATGCCCAGCATGAGGTAATGCAATAGCACCACCTAGTGGAATAACTGTGCAACCACATGCGTCTTTATTGAGCTCTTGTCCATAGATCGTCTGTTAAGTACTCACGAGATGCATTCATGCACTCCTTAAAAGGGAGTTATTTAGACTGATTTGAGGAATATTATTTAATCCTCTTTAGGAGATGTTTTTATACTGTTGGATGTTTTATTGAACCTGTAACTTTTGTCCCCCCCCACCCCCCCTGTGGCCCACAGACTGCCAGCTCCCACCATGCGTGTCTCAGCTCCAGGCAGCGAGGGGAAGCCCCGCGCGGCCTCCAACGGCAACCGTCGCAGCCAGAGCTTCAACCACTACGACAAGCCCAAGCCCTCCAGCAGCGACAGAGGTGAGTTACAGTACAGGAGGATGTCGGGTCTGTGCTTTTAGAGGGAAACCACTTTCGGGGACACCCGTTTTATAAATCAATGGGTGGTCGTCCAGGGCGACAACAACAGAGAAATATCTAAACACATCTGGATTGGTAGCAATCTTGTCTATCGTACAGTCTATTAGGTGTGTGCTGTTAGCTGGTTGTAGCTAGAATCGTGCTGCGAGTTAAAGACCTCTTCCTTAGAAGAATGGTGTGGGAAACAGCCGTCTGCTGGGAGAGAACCATTTATCCACTACCGTGTGACTGAACTGTCAACAGTCGCACCATTAGAGGTACATTAACAGACTGGACCACAGGGAGGTGAGAAGGCATGGTTTCCCCAAGCCGGAACACACACACACACACACACATAAATAGCTAACCGCATAGACAGTGATCCTAAACACACACACACACACATAGATAGATGACCTATGTAAACGTGGTTTCTGCCTTTACATTTCCTCTGCTCTTAAGAGGAGCAGGTAATGATTTAACAACACGGGTGCCACTCAAGCTGACCTTGTGGCGTACATGCTCCCCTGTGGATCGTTCGAGGTAAAATGTTACACGAAATGAAAGATATGATCTATTTCGGTGTCTTTTTACATTAGGTCTTAGGTTTAGGTTTTATTTGTAATGCTTCACAGATAACCTTTAAGCCGTTGCCATTTCTGTTTGTGAAGTAAAGAGCTATTTCGGCACCTATCATTTCAGCTGACTTGCCACCTCTTATCCTCTATTTGAGTATTGCAAAGTGCTACATTTGACATAACAAATGTGTCACTTCCTCTCCTTTCTCAAGCCTATATTTACTGTATTCCTGCCTCTGTGTTGGATTATAGTGTGGTGGACGTCACATCACACCATGGCTTTACAATCGTAGTGGTGTAAATAAATCTGTATGAAAAGATGGCCTTGTTTGACGTAGAATTATACATCCCATAATGTATACTCACTGTACGACTAAGTCCTAGATTGACAGATTGAGTCCTCGGTGGTATGAAGCCAGTCAGGCGGTACTCCCCAAGTACTGTGATGTATGTTAGTGAGAGCAGAGCCGAGCAGAGCAGCGTGACAATGGGAGTTAGTGCTCTGGCTGGGGCCGGGGCCTGGATAACCCAGTCTACGGTCTACTGAAGCCAGCCTGTGGTAAGCTGCTGCTGCTGTGTTGATGAGGCATTCACTGTGCATTGATTGAGCCCTAATTAGTGTACTTGTGGTAAGGAGAGGGAGGGATAGAGGGAACGACAGAGAGGGAGGGATAGCGACAGGGAGGGTGGGATAGCGAGTGAACGAGAGATGAACAGATAGGAAAGGGTAGAGAGGGGAAAAGATAGGCGGTGAGGGAGAGAGCCTCATAGCTTGTTAAGTGTAGATCTCTGGTGGAAAGGACATAGTGAGAGTTACGGGAATCAGAAATGGGTAGTGTTCACTTCTTGGGAGAGGATAGAAGCATGATTGGAACTATACAATGACCACTGTCATTCCTGACCTGTCAATCAAGGATCATCTGAGAGGGTGAGTGGGGGGGGGGGGGGTAAATTGATTTGTTTTTGTTGCCAAATTTAGACTGGGGGGGGGGGGGTATAGGATTATGCTAATGAAAACAGTAGACGCTAGAGCTTGGCTGTAGATTGTTTATGTGTCTGTCTGTCCTTATGCTTGACAAAGTGTTTATTGTAGTGGAGTCAATAGGAGATTTGATGAAGTAAAGTCACTGTCGTTCCTCTCTGCTAGAACAGGATGATTATCCCAGATGGTGTTCATTCATGTGAAGGAACGTTCACTGTCTACGTCATTTAGCAGACGCTCTTGCACAGAGCGACTTACAGGGGTGAGTGCCAACATTTTCATACAAGTGCCTCATGGGAACCGAACCCACAACCCTGGCGTTGCAAGCGCCATGTTCTGCCAACTGAGCTACTAGTCTCTATAAAGAACCAGAGCATATTGTCGAACTCACTTAAACATGCGCAACGTAGATGCATTTCTTTAGGCGGTGAATGGGAGACATGACGACTACAATGAATTCGCCACATTCACAAAAAAAAATCTTCTTCACCTCAATTCGAGTCCTACTATATGATGTGAAAGGTCCAGTTGTGTTTCTAGTTACACCAGGTGGAACACAACACTTGTATGTACCCGCGAGTGACTGAGGTGAAAGGAAGTACTCATGATCGTTAAAGGGTGCCCACACAAACAGAATTACTAAAACAGTTTCCCGCTTGACCGTTAGACCCTGGAGCAGCTGCCGGGCTGAGAATGCACGGGGGACACAGGGAAGTATACCTTCAGTAGTCTGAAGCTACTGAGTATATCGTGTAACTAACGGGGAGTTGGGTGCTTTTGGCCAAGTGTCTCTGGTGATTTGACCTGTAAACCAGAGCACTAGTGGTGGACACATAGAGGCCAGGACACCTGCTGGCTATCCATTTGTTGGGGAAGAATTGGGGTGTTGAGTTGTACGTTTTGTTGGAGACTGGTGCGCAACACTGCTGATAAATGTTGCACTTGAAACACGCTACTTCCTAGCCAGGGTTATGAGCTTAACAAGTGAGCCTGATAACAAATCAAGTCGTTGAAGCCTAAAAACAACATACGCCGAGACTAAAAAAAACATTAAGAACACCTTCCTACTATTGAGTTGCATTCCTCTTTTTGTCCTCATTAACAGACTCAATTTGGTCGGGGCATGGACTCTACAAGGTGTCGCGAGCGTTCCACAGGGTTGCTGGCCCATGTTGACTCCAATGCTTCCCACAGTTGTCAGCTACTGTCATACCCCTTTCAAAGGCACTTAAATCTTTTGTCATTCACCCTCTAAGTGGCACACATGCACAATCCATGTCTCAATTGTCTCAAGACTTAAAAATCCTTCTTTATCCTGTCTCCTCCTTTTCATCTACACGGATTGAAGTTGATTTAACATCAATAAGGGACAATCATAAGGGATCACCATTTTCACCTGGATTCACCTGGTCAGTCTATGTCATGGAAAGAGCAGCTGTTCTTAATGTTTTGTACACTCAGTGTATAAGCTAAGTGAGTTATGCATGTGTGCGATTTACTGCATGTATGTGTTACAAAGCTCAACATTGTTAGAGCGTTATTTGTGAGGTGTGTGTGTGTGTGTGTGTGTGTGTGTGTGTGTGTGTGTGTCAGTTGTATATGGTCACTGGTGTTCAGTGTTGAGTTGGCAAGAACAGACAGGCTTTCATGATTGACTCTCTCTCCCAGGTATTCTGCATAGCTTTGCACTCTAAACTGTACACAACCCTCCGCTGATGTTTTGGTTTGAAATGTAAACGTCTGCTAGCTGGGGCAGTACATTTTTGTTTACCTCCCCTCAGGCATGGTAAAAGACAGGTATGTGGCTGGGTTTACTCTGAAGGTGTGCTTACTGAGAGTGGATTAACGTCTGAAGCGAGTTTCCCTGCTTGTTGTAGACTACTGGACTTAGAGGTAGGTCAGATATGCTTAAAGCATGTTAATAACAATATATTTCCCAGCTAATTGATCATTAAATATCTGCATGTTAAAGATTGCTGGGGTACTCTAAATCATACTGAGGAATATGTCTTTTTTTCATCAGAACTGTTTGCAATTCATATTTCGAATTTTGGAGTGTATTTCATGACTCTTATACCAAATTGTAGATAAGAGTATGTGTTTACTCAGCATGTAATTCACAGAGTAATAATTTTGTATTGCATTAGATAAGTATTGTGTGAAGCCCAGTGTAGCCACGGAGACCAGTGTGAGTGAGTGAGTGAGTGAGTGAGTGAGTGAGTGAGTGAGTGAGTGAGTGAGTGAGTGAGTGACAGACAGACTGACAGACATCCCAGGGGAGAACGACTGCCGCCTCTCATTGAAGTCACAGAGGTTCAAGGCCAACCTTGGTACTGCAGGCAGGCAGAAAACAGGATCCCCCATTATAGTGAATGTAAAAATTACAATCTTCGTGGTCAATGTTTAGAAGACAATCATGGTACCAAATAATTGCTTCTAATACATCAGATCTATGTCCTTGAACCATATATTTTTTTATTGCACACAGAAGAAGATAATTGTTGTTTCTAATGACAGGTTGCAGTACTCCAGTCAGCCTTCAACTGGAGTTACTCAATGAGAGGGGGCAGCGCTGAGCTAGCCTGCAATGTCACTTCCTGGAGAAGCTCAAACAGCGCATGTTATTTCTCCATGAGATGCCATCTTAACCGACTTCATTTGGCTTCAATGTGCTACTGAGTCTTCACATTGGAATGAATGGTGTCACGTGATCGATGGCTTTGCCAGGGATGGTTCATCCCTTATCCCAACTATAACTATTTAATGAGAGATCTCGATCTACAGCAGGCACTCTGTCCTCCCTCATCTCTCCCTGCCTCTGTTTGTGTATCTCCACAGAGAGAAGCTCCATGGCCTCCCCCATCATGACTGAGCATGGTCTGTCTCCAGGGCCCATCAATGGTTGCTCTTCTTCCTCCATCCCCCAGCCCGATGCAGGCAACAGCAGCAAGCCCTGGAGGAGTAAGTCCCTGAACGTCAAGCACAGCGCCACCTCCTCCATGCTGTCCGTCAAGCAGGACCCTCCCACCAGGCAGCCCGTGGCCCCACCCCTAGAGGTCCCCCCTAAAGTCATTGCCCAGAAGTCCATGCTGGAGAAACTCAAGCTTTTCAACACCAAAGGAACCTCCAAGGCAGCTGGAGTCCTGACTGACAGTCCGACGGGGAAGGAGACGGAAGCGATGGAGGTGCGCCCCACCGGCGTGGATCCCCTGGAAGAGGCGAATGGGAACTCCCGGCCCCCCAGCTCCATGGCGACCAGCCCCAAACTGGCCCTGAAGGGCATTGCCCAGCGCACTTTCAGCCGGGCCCTCACCCCCAGGAAGAGCTCTCTGAAGACTGGGGAGGAGAAAGACAAGGCCAGGCTCAAGGAGAGAGACAAGGCCCAGGAGGAAGGCTCCAAGTTGGGGTCGGTCACAGAGCAGGAGGTACGCAGGGACAACAACAGGCAGGAGGTAGAAGGTTCAGACGCAGCGGAGCCCAAGAGGAATGCCAAGATCACTAGCTTCATCCCAAAAGGAGGCAAGGCTGGCAGTGGCACAAAGGAGAGCTCAGCCTCAGCAGCACACAGTGGAATACCAAAGCCAGGTTCCAAGGCAGGGAAGACCTCTTCTGGTCGAGATGGAGAGAGGCCTCGCACTTTGAGGGCCGGTGGGGGTGGTGGTCTCTCGGTGCACAAGGGCCAGCTGGACAGCAGAAGCTCCTGCTCCAGCCTGGCTGCCTCTGAAGGGAGGTCTCACTATCACCACACCAACGGAGTGCCCCCAGTCGCTACCACAGCCAGCAACACCATCAGTGTTCAGCTACCTCATCCTCAGCAGCAATACAACCACCCCAACACTGCTACTGTTGCACCATTCATGTACAGGTACTACGCCCGCTTTGATGTACAGAATATGAGCTTTCATAGTTTGATAGTAGGAATATACCACAATGTCAAACATTTTATACATACCACATATCAAACCTTTTTACCTATTGTCGAGGATCTGTATAAGCTTAAAGATTATATTAAATGACTAATTGGACTGAACTACTTTTTATTTTATTTTTTATTTAACTAGGCAAGTCAGTTAAGAACAAATTCTTATTTTCAATGACGGCCTAGGAACAGTGGGTTAACTGCCTTGTTCAGGGGCAGAACGACAGATTTGTACCTTGTCAGCTCGGGGGTTTGAACTTGCAACCTTCCGGTTACTAGTCCAACGCTCTAACCACTAGGCTACCCTGCCACCCTACATATACTCACTGGCAACTGTTTACTTCTGATGGAGTGCAGAGGTAGAGAGAGGCACAGAGAGGTAGACTGAGAGAGGGCTCTGTGACATCTCTCGCTGTCTTTGTTGTTGCTGTCATGTCCTATAGGTCTCAGCCAGATGTGACCGTAGCAGACACGATGATGGAGGCAGCAGGGTCACTGGAGTGTCACAGGGAGACTGCAGCCTACAGCAAATCAGCACACAACTCCCTGTCGGACCTCACAGGTAAGACTGGCTCGTTACGATGTATGAGTACATGTGTCGCTGTACATCACAATGTCCGTTCACTGGTGAAATCTCACAGCTTTCCGAGCATACTAGACATCATTTGTGTTTGCTGAGTAGTTATTCAAGAGATTCTCCCCACACTGCACATGCAGATTGAAACAGGGCATTTACATACTGTTCTTCGTGGCTTTAATTTCCGTATCGGTTTTTCTTTGGTCTTTTTTTCACTGTTCTGGTAAAAGACTGTAGTTAAGAAGATGAGAGTATTGTGAACGGCAAAAATCGAAATTCAAATCAAAATTTTAATTTGATGCGCTGAATACGACTGTGAAATGCTTACTTTACGAGCCCTTAAACCTCTTAAGGATTCGCCCCTTTTTTCAATTTTCGCCTAAAATGACATACCCAAATCGAACTGCCTGTATGCATATTCTTGGTACCATTTGAAAGGAAACATTTTGAAGTTTGTGGAAATGTGAAAGGAATGTAGGATAACAACACACAATAGATCTGGTAAAAAATAATACAAAGAAAAAAACAACTGTTCTTTTGTATTTTTTTGTACCATCATCTTTGAAATGCAAGAGAAAGGCCGTAATGTATTATTCCAGCCCAGCTGCAATTTAGATTTTGGCCACTAGATGGCAGCAGTGTATGTGCAAAGTTTTAGACTGAAAATGTTGTACCAAGAATGCCCATATGTGCCTAATTTGTTTATTAATAACTTTTTATGTTCAAAACTGAACTCTCCTCAAACAATAGCATGGTATTAATCAAATCAAATCAAATCAAATTTATTTATATAGCCCTTCGTACATCAGCTGATATCTCAAAGTGCTGTACAGAAACCCAGCCTAAAACCCCAAACAGCAAGCAATGCAGGTGTAGAAGCACGGTGGCTAGGAAAAACTCCCTAGAAAGGCCAATACCTAGGAAGAAACCTAGAGAGGAACCAGGCTATGTGGGGTGGCCAGTCCTCTTCTGGCTGTGCCGGGTGGAGATTATAACAGAACATGGCCAAGATGTTCAAATGTTCATAAATGACCAGCATGGTCGAATAATAATAAGGCAGAACAGTTGAAACTGGAGCAGCAGCACAGTCAGGTGGAAGTTGAAACTGGAGCAGCAGCATGGCCAGGTGGACTGGGGACAGCAAGGAGTCATCATGTCAGGTAGTCCTGGGGCATGGTCCTAGGGCTCAGGTCAGTTGAAACTGGAACAGCAGCATGGCCAGGTGGACTGGGGACAGCAAGGAGTCATCATGTCAGGTAGTCCTGGGGCATGGTCCTAGGGCTCAGGTCAGTTGAAACTGGAACAGCAGCATGGCCAGGTGGACTGGGGACAGCAAGGAGTCATCATGTCAGGTAGTCCTGGGGCATGGTCCTAGGGCTCAGGTCCTCCGAGAGAGAGAAAGAAAGAGAGAAGGAGAGAATTAGAGAACGCACACTTAGATTCACACAGGACACCGAATAGGACAGGAGAAGTACTCCAGATATAACAAACTGACCCCAGCCCCCCGACACAAACTACTTTATTTCACTGTTTCACCCTATGTCCTGTGGAATGTTCTTGTTACTTACAACCTCATGCTTAATCGCATTAGCCTACGTTAGCTCAACCGTCCCTTGGAAGAGACACAGATCCCGAAGAAGTTTTTAACCAACCATGCAATTTTAAGAAAATAAAAAAAGTAACAATAAAATAACAATAACGAGGCTATGTTGCATACAAGGGGTACCAGTTCCGAGTCAATGTGCGGGGGTACAGGGGGGGCCCTGGATGGCAGGAACCTTGGCCCCAGTGATAAACTGAGCCGTTCGCACTACCCTCTGTAGTGCCTTACGGTCGGAGGTTGAGCAGTTGCCATACCAGGCGGTGATGCAACCAGTCATGCTCTCGATGGTGCAGCTGTAGAACTTTTTGAGTATCTGGGAAACCATGCCAAATCTTTTCAGTCTCCTGAAAGGGAATAGGCAGTGTCGGGACATTTTCGCAACTGTCTTGGTGTGTTTGGACCATTATAGTTTGTTGGTGATGTGGACACCAATGAACTTGAAACTCTCGATCTGCTCCACTACAGCACCGTCGATGAGAATGGGTGCGTATTCAGCCCTTCTTTTCCTGTAGTCCACGATCAGCTCCTTTGTCTTGATCACGTTGAGGGAGAGGTTGTTATCCTGGCACCACATGGCCAGGTCTCTGACCTCCTCCCTATAGGCTGTCTCGTTGTTGTCGGTGATCAGGCCTACCACTGTTGCGTCATCGGCAAACTTAATGATGGTGTTGGAGTCGTGCTTGGCCACGCAGTCATGGGTTAACAAGGAATACAGGAGGGGACTAAGCGCGGACCTCTGAGGGGCCCTCGTGTTGCGGATCAGCGTGGCAGATGTGTTGTTACCTACCCTTACCACCTGGGAGCGGCCCGTCAGGAAGTCCAGGATCTAGTTGCAGAGGGAGAAGTTTAGTCCCAGGGTCCTTAGCTTAGTGATGAGCTTTGAGGGCACTATGGTGTTGAACGCTGAGCTGTAGTCAATGAATAGCATTCTCACATAAGTGTTCCTTTTGTCCAGGTGGGAAAGGGCAGTGTGGAGGGCAATTGTGATTGCATCATCCGTGAATCTTTTGGAGCGGTATGCGTATTGTTGTGGGTCTAGGGTTTCCGAGATGATGGTGTTGATGTGAGCCATGACCAGCTTTTCAAAGCACTTCATGGCTAAAGACATAGTAGTAGTCATTTAGGCAGGTTACCTTCGCTTCCTTGGGCACAGGGACTATGGTGGTCTGCTTGAACCATGTAGGTATTACAGACTCGGTCAGGTAGAGGTTGAAAATGTCAGTGAAGACCAGTGGCAGTCAGTGCCGTTTAAGATGAGGGAGGACCATTTTTTTTCATGAGCATGGCCTTGTTTCTATTACAGCATGTTGGATATCTGTCATTCATATTCCATTCACCCAGCTCAATGTAGCATAGATAGGTTTAGGCTACTACATGATACTTGCATTTTCCTTATACCCATCATGCTACAACCTAGCCTGTGAATGAAAGTTTACAACGTAGGTGCACACAGGTCGAGAGAAAATGTTGAGATGACAAACAGTGACACATGGACAGACAGTGACACATTAAATCTGCCTTGCACACTCTTGCCTGCATCTAGCTTATCTAGGGTGTAATCATTAGTCCAGCAGTTACAAACGAGAGTTTCTATTGGACAAATTCAGGTATTTTTATCCCCGTTTCATTTGTTTCCGTTTAAGAAACGTTTTTCAACAGGATCGGCGGAATGAATTCACCCTTGATCATGCATAAACACAGTTCACTTTCATAGCAGCCACATTGTATTCCTTCTCGCCTCTATGCACTCTCCTCCTTTCACCTTTTCCCTTCATTTGTGGACTTCAATGAACAACACATCAGCTGTATGTGACCAGGCGAAAAAACCTTTCCAAGCCAAACCATGTCTTAACCGCTACACACAGACCACATCGTTGTTCCCATATTAGCTAAAGTAACATAGCTAATAGAACAAATGCGTTAGTAAACCCGCTACAATCATTCAGTAACATTACAGTGTACAGTCAGTAAGCAGTTACACCGGTGGGCCCTGGTGGCAATAAAAAAGCCAAAAGATTACCTTGACTTGGAAGAGTTCTAATGTTGTGTTGGATAGTCATAGCCAACTAGCTAACATTGCATCCCTTTGTTTGAGCCGGGTGTAACTAAACTAGCCAGCTGCATTTGTTGTCATAATTAATGTGGGGGTCCATGAAAGGGGGTGAGAACCAAGAGCAACCTAGGTTTTGTATTGAAGTCAATGTACCAAGAGGAGGATGTAAGCTAGCCTCAACAGAGTGCTGCTGAGGCTACTGTAGTAGCCTCAACAGCACTCTGTTGCAAAACAGTGTGTTTTAATTAGTTATTTGGTGACATGTGAATATATTTAGTATAGTATATCTAGAAAGGATAACTTTTCAATGTTTTACCATTTTTATGAAATTCACTGATGAGGATGGTCCTCCCCTTCCTCTTCTGGGGAGCCTCCACTGGTGAAGACACTTTTTACTTGGTCCAAGCATGCTCTGAGTACACATCCTGGTAATCCATCTCGCTCTGCATCCTTGTGAGTGTTGACCTGTTTAAAGATCATACTCACATCAGCTACGGAGAGCGTGATCACACAGTTGTCCGGAACAGCTGATGCTCTCATGCATCCTTCAGTGTTGCTTGCCGAGCATAAAAGGCATTTAGCCTGTCTGGTAGGCTCACGTCACTGGGCAGCTCGCGGCTGAGTTTCCCTTTGTAGTCCGTAATATTTTTCAAGCCCTGCCACATCCAACAAGCGTCAGAGCCGGTGTAGTAGGATTCAATCCTAGTCCTGTATTGATGCTTTGCCTGTTTGATGGTTTGTCTGAGGGCATAGCAGGATTTCTTATAAGAGTCCGGATTAGTGTCCCGCTCCTTGAAAGTGGCAGCTCTAGCGTTTAGCTCGGTGCAGATGTTGCCTGTAATCCATGGCTTCTGGCTGGGATATGTACAGTGGGGAGAACAAGTATTTTATACACTGCCAATTTTGCAGGATTTCCTACTTACAAAGCATGTAGAGGTCTGTAATTTTTATCATAGGTACACTTCAACTGTGAGAGACGGAATCTAAAACGAAAATCACATTGTATGATTTTTAAGTAATTAATTGGCATTTTATTGCATGATATAAGTATTTGATCACCTACCAACCAGTAAGAATTCCGGCCCTGTTCATTTTTCTTTAAGAAGCCCTCCTGTTCTCCACTCATTACCTGTATTAACTGCATCTGTTTGAACTCGTTACCTGTATAAAATACACATGTCCACACACTCAATCAAACAGACTCCAACCTCTCCACAATGGCCAAGACCAGAGAGCTGTGTAAGGACATCAGGGATAAAATTGTAGACCTGCACAAAGCTGGGATCGGCTACAGGACAATAGGCAAGCAGCTTGGTGAGAAGGCAACAACTTTTGGCGCAATTATTAGAAAGTTCAAGATGACGGTCAATCACCCTCGGTCTGGGGCTCCATGCAAGATCTCACCTCGTGGGGCATCAATGATCATGAGGAAGGTGAGGGATCAGCCCAGAAGTACATGGCAGGACCTGGTCAATGACCTGAAGAGAGCTGGGACCCCAGTCTCAAAGAAGACCATTAGTAACACACTAGGCCGTCATGGATTAAAATCCTGCAGCGCACGCAGGGTCCCCCTGCTCAAGCCAGTGCATGTCCCGTCTGAAGTTTGCCAATGACCATCTGGATGATCCAGAGGAGGAATGGGAGAAGGTCATGTGGTCTGATGAGACAAAAATATAGCTTTTTGGTCTAAACTCCACTCGCCGTGTTTGGAGGAAGAAGAAGGATGAGTAAAACCCCAAGAACACCATCCCAACCGTGAAGCATGGAGGTGGAAACATAATTCTTTGGGGATGCTTTTCTGCAAAGGGGACAGGACGACTGCATTGAGGGGAGGATGGATGGGGCCATGTATCGTGAGATCTTGGCCAACAACCTCCTTCCCTCAGCAAGAGCATTGAAGATGGGTCGTGGCTGGGTCTTCCAGCATGACACCGACCCGAAGCACACAGCCAGGGACACTAAGGAGTGGCTACATAAGAAGCATCTCAAGGTCCTGGAGTGGCCTAGCTAGTCTCCAGACCTGAACCCAATAGAAAATCTTTGGAGGGAGGTGAAAGTCCGTATTGCCCAGCGACAGCCCCGAAACCTGAAGGATCTGGAGAAGGTCTGTATGGAGGAGTGGGCAAAATCCCTGCTGCAGTGTGTGCAAACCTGGTCAAGAACTACAGGAAACGTATGATCTCTGTAATTGCAAACAAAGGTTTCTGTACCAAATATTAAGTTTGGCTTTTCTGATGTATCAAATACTTATGTCATGCAATAAAATGCTAATTAATTACTTAAAAATCACACAATGTGATTTTCTGGATTTTTGTTTTAGATTCCTTCTCTCCCAGTTGAAGTGTACCTATGATAAAAATTACATACCTCTACATGCTTTGTAAGTAGGAAAACCTGCAAAATCGGCAGTGTATCAAATACTTGTTCTCCCCCACTGTATGTACAGTCACTGTGGGGACGACATCATCGATGCACTTCTTGATGAAGCCGGTGACTGAGGTGGTGTACTCCTCAATGCCATCGGAGGAATCCCAGAACATATTTCAGTATGTGCTAGCAAAACAGCCCTGTAGCTTAGCATCCGTGTCATCTGACCACTTCAGTATAGAGCGAGTCACTAGTACTTCCTGCTTTATTTTTTTCTTGTAAGCCGAAATCAGGATAGAATTATGGTCAGATTTTCCAAATGGAGGGCGAGGGAGAGCTTTGCATGTATCTCTGTTTGTGGACTAAAGGTGGTCTTGAGTGTTTTGTGACGTCCTGTTAGAAATCAGGTAAAACAGATTTAAGTTTTCCTGCATTAAAGGATTTTCTTGTTTGCTTATGGCCTTCTACAGCTCATTGAGTGCAGTCTTCGTGCCAGCATTGGTTTCTGGTGATAAATAGCTAACTCTCATTAGCATCAAAGGATCCTGTCCATGGAAACCATTTTTTTCAGCCTCGCATTGTTCCCAGGCACAAATGAGGGTCTCTCTTCCCAGCTATACATGTCAGTACTCTATAGCGAGGACTGAATCAAAATGCCACCATGGAGGGCAAAAGCCTCAGTTCCCTGTGGATTCTTTTTAGCCTCTTCGTAATGGATCAGAGATATTGCCTCAAAGTTCACAATGATTTGGCAGGCCCACACAAAGTCTGTCTGAATTCAATTAACATCACTGTGGAAAAAAACGTTATTGGAAACTCTTAGTTTCTCAGCCAGGAAGTAAGTGGGTTTATGTTGGTTGGTACTGTTCATTTGGAGAACTGCTCTGCTGCCACACAGGAAACAGAAAAATATTGAGATGGAAAAATAAAGAAAAGTGAAACACTGGATTCGTATTGAGCTTTGTATGAATTGCAAGACTTGTTGAGAGAGTGTGGAGAGAGAGGCTTGTTTTGACCCTGGAGTTGACTGGTGAAGTGATGGAGTTTTGTCCTGAGGCAGCCCCAGCCCGGAATCTGTGTCTCTGTGTCTAACATGGCAGCCAGGGGGGAGAGAAAAGGCCAGGGGCTGACTGAATGGAACAGGAAAAGCTCATCTGCATGTTAAAGGCTGTGGATGTCATGGAGTTGCCAAGGCTCCTCACCACAGTGTGTGTGTGTGTGTGTGTGTGTGTGTGTGTGTGTGTGTGTGTGTGTGTGTGTGTGTGTGTGTGTGTGTGTGTGTGTGTGTGTGTGTGTGTGTGTGTGTGTGTGTGTGTGTGTGTGTGTGTGTGTGTGTGTGTGTGTGTGTGTGTGTGTGTGTGTGTGTGTGTGTGTGTGTGTGCAGATGGCTGGAGAGGCCTTTCTCCAGACAAACCAGTCGCCACAGGAGGATTGGGCAACGCTGGAGCAGTTGTGTCAGCGACATCATTCTCTCTCTGTCAATTCGAGGCCGAAGGATTTTCAAGAAAACAAGCACTCACTTACGTTCTGTTCCGATCCGAATCCTAACGTGTCATGGAGAGGATGTGTCAATATCGGACAGGACTTGTGTCAGAGACTTGGAGCACCTAGTAAGGACTACAATGGAGAGAGAAGAAATGCTTCCTCACGGAAACAAGGAGGGTGTTGGTAAGAATGGCAGCAGCAATGACTCCTCACCCAGCAGAGCCAGTGGCAGAGAGGTAGGACACAGCAGAGACCGAACCAGGACCAGGCTGTCCCTGGGCAGCGTTACCCTGAGGGGCTCCAGCCAGCACAGCCACCCCGCCTGTCACATCCCCATCCCCACCAGACCAACGCCAGACGAAACTAGACAACCAGCCATTGAGCTAAACACCTCTGTGGAGACTCTGGAGAGTCCAAGAAGAGAGGGCGAAGAGAGCTGTGACCCTGTGACCCTGAGGCAGACAGCCAGGACGTCAGAGGTCAGAACCAAGCATGTGACCTGGGAGGAGAACTATGTGTCCAGTCGGAGGCAGAGCCGGCTGTACCAGGTGCACCTGCAGCAGACCTGTGTCTGGGACGGCATCGCTCAACTCAACGAGGAGATCCTCCTCACCATGCTGGAGATATATGAGAAACACGAGAGTAAGTGCTTGTGTATGTGTGCATGCGTGTGCCCCCCCCAACTGCCCTCTGCATGTGGTCTTCAGGGCTGCTTTCCTTTACCGTCCCAGACCTCTCGGACATAGATGCGGCTTTTTTCATTCGCAGAGCAAAAGTTTGTTCATGCTCTCAAAGCATTCAGAGCATTCAGAGCATGTTACCGTTACTCTGCCGGCGGAACATTCCGTCAGCCCTCACCGTTATGTTTCTCAGTGAAGCTGACGTGAATCGGGACTTGGTCAAGGGAGGTCAGCTTTAAAACGGGAGAAAAGTTACACAATCCCTCCATCAAAGGGCTGCCTGTAAGGAGTTAGTGGTGTTGTAAAGGGCAGGTTTAGCCCTGTGAATGGGCTCGTTTGTGTTCCCTTCAAGGCCCCCCTGGAATGCCTTGACTGGTAGTGCTCCTCAGCTCTCCAGCCCACGTTTCCATGTCACGGCAGCGTGTGTGTGCGTGTGTGTGTGTGTGCGTGTGTGTGTGCGTGTGTGTGTGTGATAGGCAAATACATTTCAATCTGCCCAGCAACCCCCTCCACTCACCTACTGCTCATGTTTATTTGGAAAATGGGTGAATGGGTGAATTAGTTGGCCAAGCTTTTCTCCTTCCCAGCAACTGTTTTGACAGATCGTAAGAACTTTATCAACGTTTTCTTTCCTCAAAAGCACAGAGAATTCATATGCCATTTTTTTGTATGTATATTTTTTGCAACGTTTGGGACCCTCTTGTTGTGAATGGTCTGTTTCAAGTGTTAATGGGTACCTTTGAAGGAAAGATGCACATTTCTGAGGATGTCCTGACGAGCCTGTGCCACGTGTGGGGTTTGACGTAGCAGCTGTTTCAGGTAGGCTGTCTCTAACAGACCCGCCCCCTCCACTCCTAGGTGAAGACCCTGAGGCCAGGCGCTTGCGGACGGTCAAGAACATTGCCGATCTGAGGCAGAACCTGGAAGAGACCATGTCCAGCCTGAGGGGAACACAGATCAGCCACAGGTAGATCACTGACCTTGCTTCAGCACCATCTGTGTGTGTCACTCATTACTCACCCATTTTATGCGAGTGCGAGTGTTTGTCATTTCTGATGCTCTTATGGACTGAGAGGTTTATTTGAGTGGTTTGGCGCCGCACTTCCCAAACATGATTGGATACTTACTTTGCAAAGTGCTCTCCACGGAGCATTTAATGTCGGGGTCTTCACAAGCTCTGTAATGCATCGGCGATCTATTACCGAGGGCAGAAGAACAGCAGGGTGAAACAAAAACATGACATTCATTTTGATTGATGTGGGAAGGAAGCGTTCAAAATGAGGACCATTATGTGCAGCATGTGAACCATTTGGATTCCATCTTGTCTACATGACAGGGTCTGCCTTCGGGGTCTAAAGGCTTTAGCCTGATTGGCAGTTGGACTGGTAGAGCAGATGTTGATCTGGAGGCATCCTCTTTTGTCTCTGGTCTGATGAATCTGATGTGTTGCCCAGTCGCCTCGTCCTGAGCCCAGCCGTGAAATCAGCTCAGAGGGGTTGACTGGACCCCCGTGGTCAGCCAGCACTGGGTTAAAAGCTGCTTTTGTCTCCCGAGTCGATAAAAGGGGAGAACATACATGAAAAGCACTCCTGGTGGGCTGATCTACAATGCCAAAAGCATTTCTACACTCTTTAGCATCATATGGGAGGGAAAAGTTCAGTTCAACTCGTAGGATTGTTCAGCCAGGACAAACATTATCATAGTATATGCATTCGAATGGGGTTTTGATGGGGTTTTGATTGACATGCTCTCTGAACGGCATGTAAATGCAGCTTCTCTCTCTCACTCTCACTCTCACTCTCACTCTCACTCTCACTCACTCTCGCATTTATTGTTTTGTATAGTGAACATATTTTATTTTTGCCATTTTGACCAGTCTGATCTTTAGTCTGTCAGTGAGTGAGAGAGGTAACTCCCCAGCTGGGGAAAAAAAAAACATGTCATTGCCCTGCATTGGTTGGTCCAGCATAGCTGCTGGTGACTAGCCTCATCTGTGTCTTCGTGGTGACTCATTGTGTTTTTGTGGTGCCTTTGTTGCGTTTTTGTGGTGCCTTCGCCGTGTCTCCGTGGTGCCTTCGCCGTGTCTCCGTGGTGCCTTCGCCGTGTTTCCGTGGTGCCTTCGCCGTGTTTCCGTGGTGCCTTCGCCATGTTTGCGTGGTCCCTTCGCCGTGTTTCCGTGGTGCCTTCGCCGTGTTTCCGTGGTGCCTTCGCCGTGTTTTGCTGGTGACCTGCCTTCACTGTGTTTTTTTTTGTTGCTGGTGAGCAACCTTCACTGTGTTTTGGACACTTATGCTGGTCACCAGTAAAACCAGCATCAAGTCACATCATGCTGGCTTGCAAAGTGACGTTTAATTCCTACTGGAATCTAGCCAGAGTGGGGATATCCAACAATTTGAACTTTTGTTCACCCATAATATGTTTGCAGAATGTCTGCCAGGGTTAGAAAGTATGATAAATGAGACGACACAAACCATCTAAACTGGAACAACCATTTCAGTATCCGGTGCGATAAGTCCAACTAACAGATTGGATTAGTTTAGAAACATTTTTTTTTTAAACATGTTATTAATCTTTGTTTACTATAAGATGAATGAATCAATGTACATGCAAAAACGCAACAAACAAAAAAAGATATTGAAACAAACAATTCTAAAAAATCAGCTGCAATAGAGAATGCTGGGAAATATGATAATGATGGGCAAGGTCAGACCTGCTAGTCAGATCAGCTTGACCATGCTGGACCAGCTTTGTCACCAGCATACCAGCATCACCAGCATAAACTGGTATGTGTCAAAAACACAGTGAAGGCTGGTCATGAGTGTCCAAACTAGAGGACGACCGATTATGATTTTCCAACGCCGATACCGATTATTGGAGGACCTAAAAAAGCTGATACCGATTAATTGGCCAATTTGTATATATATATTTGTAATAAACAACAATTACAACAATACTGAATGAACAATGAACATTTTTATTTTATCTTAATATAATACATAAATAAAATCTATTTAGTCTCAAATAAATCATGAAACATGTTCAATTTGGTTTAAATAATGCAAAAAACACAGTGTTGGAGAAGAACGTAAAAGTGCAATATGTGCCATGTAAAAAAGCTAACGTTTAAGTTCCTTGCTCAGAACATGAGAACATATGAAAGCTTATTCCCAGTTAAGAAGTTTTAGGTTGTAGTTATTATAGGAATTATGACGCGTCGACTATTTCTCTCTATACCATTTGTATTTCATATACCGTTGACTATTGGATGTTCTTATAGGCACTTTAGTATTGCCAGCCTAATCTCGGGAGTTGATAGGCTTGAAGATATAAACAGTGCTGTGTTTCAAGCATTGCTAAGAGCTGCTCGCAAACGCAGTGAAGTGCTGTTTGAATGAATGCTTACGAGCCTGCTGCTGCCTACCACCGCTCAGTCAGACTGCTCTATCAAATATCAAATCATAGAAAGGCATTGATGTTTATGGTGAGGTACATTTGTGCAACGATTGTGCTTTTTTCACGAATGCGCTTCACCCCTTTGGCAAAGTTGAATTAGGCTGTGATTCGATGATAAATTAACAGGCACCACATTGATTATATGCAACGCAAGACAAGCTAATTAACCTTGTAATATCATCATCCATTAATGATTAATCGGTCAACCTCTAGTCCAAACCCCAGCGAAGGCTGGTCACCAGTGTCCAAAACACAGCGAAGGCTGGTCACCAGTGTCCAAAACACAGCGAAGGCTGGTCACCAACAAAACCAGCTAGACCATGCTGGTAAACCAGCATAATCAGCTTGACCATGCTGGTTAGACCAGCTTGACCAGCTAGACGATGCTGGTCAGACCAGCTTGACCAGCATCTGACCAACATATTGAAATGTATGCTGGGCAATGCTGTTGGTTTCAGCAGGCTCCTGTCCTGACCCACTCACCCCCTGAACAAACCTTTGATGTATTTGAGTGGCAGCCCGTTGCCCTGGACAGGGACTTGTTCATGTCTGGCTTCTGACTCACCACAGCCTCTCGCAGCAGGGGTCTGTCAAATTTTGAATCTGGATCTTACCCCTCCCCCACCCTCCACCCATCCTCACCTCCCTCTCTCTCCCCAGTACCCTAGAGACTACCTTTGACGGCAGCGTCACCACAGAGGTCAGCGGGAGAGGCATGCTCAACTTGTCCCCCCGCCCAAACCCGGCGCTGCCCTGGCGACTGGGCCCCTCCAGCCCCCGTCTGCAGGCGGGCGACGCCCCCTCAGTGGGGAACGGGTATGAGGTGGCAACACGGGACAGTGCCAGTCGCATGGTGAGCCCCGAGAGCGGGCGCTACCTCCGCGGCTGGCAGACACCAGGCCAGGAGAGGAACAGTGTGTGTGACCTGGACCCGCCAGATAAGATGGAGGAGCTGGAGGGCATCGCCATGGAGACCATGGGGTACATGAGCGACGGTGACGTGCTGGGGAAGAATCTCCGCATGGACAAAGTCTCCAGTGGGTGAGTGCACACGACATCTGTACTTTTATGTATTCAACTGGCGAAAGCAACCAGGGGGAGAGCAATAACCCTGCTATGAATGGACCACCTCTGTTTTCTGCTTTCTTGTCACTAGATGGTAGTGTTTCTGTCTTCTCTCCTTGTGAGTGTGACTGTCCTCTCTGCTAATGTCTCTTAGTTGTCAGTGGTAGCTCAGAGAGAACGACAGATGAGAGATCACTTGAGACATCAGGCAACGTCTTTCGTTTGGAAGATAGCTTGGTAACATGCTGTCTTATTTGGAAAGCTCTCAGGGGGAAGAGTTTTGATTTCAAAAAAATAAACTGCCCTTTGTGCGCTAGAGAGAAAGCAGCTCATGGGAAATATTCTTCTTAGCCTTGAGATGACATGAGAAAGTGAGAGCTCTTATTCATATGCAACATGCACTCCTAGAGAGAGAATGCGGGTCCCGCTTCGATTTGAATCCTCTCCTTTACTGGGCCTCGAGAGGTTCTGTAGTAACAACCTCACACAGTCAACCAGAGGTCTCCACAAAGAGGTAAGTCATGTGACACGGAGCCAAATGCAGGTCAGGTTATGTCTGTAGATGATGTGATGACATAGTATGCTGTGTGTTTCATCTCAGTGGAATTGGACAAAATAGGCTGTTTACTTTACCATCATCTTGAAACAGGCACTGGATGCTGGAGAACTTGGATGTTGTTCACCACAATTGTCCTTATTATCTGATTGTCCTCTAGGACCCGGAAGCAATGGAGAAGGTCGGTGGTGACAGGGTCCTTGCTCTGGAAAGGCTTTATGCAAGTTCATTATGAATGTCTTGGTGATGTGACTTTGTTACTTTGTTACTTAGCACTTTGTCAAAAAAGGATAGGACGACCACACCTGTCAATGGGTGCGAGTTCCCATACTAAGAAATGAATAATAATTATTCCATGTACCCCATGGTCTCCATGGCGATGTGAAATGTATTTAAAAATACGTGTACAGTAGATATATTTGCATCTTTTGCTCAAATGCGTTTAATTCCTGACAATATTCCAGAAATGCTTGGCTATGACATCGAGTCTACAGGGTGGCCAAAGTGGTTCCTAATTCAGCTTCTTAAATTATTCTTTGGAAGTGATATAAATTTGAATTGTCACATCCTTTTTTACATTCTGTCATGAATAGCACATGTTCAACCTCATAAAAATAAAAAAAATTCTCCCATCTCGAGAGGTAAAAAAAAAAAGACTATAGCAAAGTGCCTCGCTCCAGCTTAATTAAATAATGAAAAGAAATCTAGTGCCTGTTTTTGCTATTTTTTATTTCTCATTTTTATCGATTTAAACAAAAACTATACATCGTACAACACACCACAATATGTCAAGGTCTTGTGCTTTTAATAAGTGGTATTATACGGCTCTACGGTGGCTGGTTAGCGGTGTTATGGTGCATTCGTAACCAAGTGGGAAGTGGGAACATCTGGTAAAAATCCACTTGAACGGCCCCCCAACTGGTAATTACTAGTTAAATCAGCCATTAATCCCCATGTGACAGGAGGAATATAAGCGTGTTGTGTGCAACACGGAAGGGCAATTGAATGCAAGATTCACAACAACAACAAAAATTTAATTATTCACACATTTATAGCCTGTCTAACAATGGTTAACAGGGTTAACGTGTTATGCTCAGTTTTCACCCCAAAACACCAGAAAATTGCCAAAAAAGAGCACTTGCACTAGTCTTTATTCATATTGAAAATCAGATTTATTGAGCTCTCCATGTGGTGTATATTTAAGGGCACGATATATTTGGCTTTTAAAATTCTATATGGGTGCATCATTTCTACTTAACTTATCAAAGGGACACACAAAAAAAGCACTCATTTCGTGGAACGACCCAGTACATGTTAAGTTCTGCCCGTTGGACGTTAGTTGAAATTCTCTCATGAAGTTAATTTGTTTATTTGTCATATGCGCATGAAAGTCATAGAGTCACGACATGACCGATAATGTATTGTGTTTGTAGTCATTTTTGTAGTCATTTAAATGCATGTTAGTGCTTTTGGTATGCTTTTGGCATGTGTCACGTGCAATAAAAATGCATTTTGACTAGGGGTGGGCGGTATGCAGATTTTCATATCATCATACCGTCCTTCTCTCACCGTATTACTGGCTTAGTACACAAGGGGGCGCCAAAAACGCAAGAAAAGCCATTGGTTGTCTATTACCAGAATGCAAATTAAATTAGCACAAGTAATAGCGAATTTCCATGGAGGCTGCTACCTAAATATGCTAACTAGCGCAAATGAAAATAAACAAATTCTAAAGACAGGCAGTCCAAGTAATACATATGTAGGTAGGAGCTACCAGAATGTTATTTTTTGATGAGTTTTGATATTTACAAGCGAATGTGAACAAGAGACATTGTGCAAATGAACAAAGTTTTGACGCATGCTTGTCTGAAGGAAGAAGAGTACTGTGTACACGCTGTGTCTGTGTGGTGTCTGGGGTGTCTCTCTACGGCAATGGGCCTGCCTGCTCTGCTCAGGAGAAGCAGACGGCCCCGAAGAGAGAGTAGGAAAAACGCTTAGGAAATCAAGCTGCAGTGGCAGCTGTAGATAACTCATGCAAAGGGCTTTGACTTCTCAAACACTGGCAGAAAGCTAACACACTATGATGCTCCGTGATCTTATTAATTCAGCCACTTACTTAGATAACTAGCAAGTTAAACTTAGGGGTTGCCCTAACGCAGAATTCTTCATTTTTAACGCAGGAAAAAAAGATAAAACGCGTATCTAAAATGCTTCTTATTGTAATTTCTGCTCAGCAACAAACAAATGTTGTGCTTCAGTTGCGCTTCTCCATGCGCTTCTCCACTCGGATGAGAATTCACAAATGGGCTTTCTATCAAAAGACAGGGCTCTGACTGACGTGTAGCCTTTCTCGGTGTAGCCAGCCTACTTTTCTCCGGTAAAATGACAGATTAAATTTAAGCAAAACATGTAGCTGGTTACATTCCTTCTATGATAAACATTAGAAATATGTTGTTGCTTTTTCATTGTAAACTAATTTACTTTTACAATGAAGCTATTTTCTGCCTAATGTGTTGCACTTGTGAAGGAAATCTATAGTTGCACGTCTCTTATCACTCTATTGAAGCAAACAAAAACACTGTTAACTTTCAATGTAAACCCAGATCCCTGTCAATAAACAGCTGGACTCATCTGCTCCCGCTTTCTCCCATTGTGCAATGTACAAACAAAAGTGTGACTGGCTCAACTGTCCTGGGGAACTACAGTATGGTAAGCTTCATAATGTAAAATAATGTGACAGATGAAATTAAGAATGCGATCTGTTTTATCTCCTAACATATTGCACAAGTTGACTGCAGGTATTTTCTTAAAGTGTAGCTACAAATATAAAAATGTATTTTTAAAACTTCAAAAGAATTGTTTCAATAGTACTGAGGGTTTTTGAAAAACCAAGCCCGAGGCTATTTCCAAGTACCCTGGTATACGGTATATACGGGTTCACAGCCCAAGCCAAATTTTGACAAAATATATTGTAGCAGCAGTAGCCTATTAGAAGACTTGGAGGCAGGGCGTGTTGGGGGTGTGGCTTTGTCGTAGTGCTTTTTGGCCTCACCATGTGACGGATTGTCATGCCAGTTAATGTGTTATGTTGTGTTCTCTGGTTGAAGGTTAAGTTTGTACACTGCCTGTTCTGCAGGAGCAATGAGACTGACATAAGTGCATGTGCTACTGAAGAGCCATCTGGAGTTTCATTGTTAATACAGTCAACAGCTAGTGATGGGAAACTGAGGCTTTCACTATATTGTGCTGAAAAACAGTTCATTACTCTGAGCTCTGTTCACAATGCACATTAGTGACATCTTCTGGTCACCATTCAATATCAGCGTTTAATGATCAGATACAAGTATTTCTTTCTCCACTGTTTTCATCAAAGCGCTGTGGTGCAGCGATAAGTCGTTAGCTTTAGTAGCAGTCTGTTGGAACACACACCGAGTTCACTTCATGCTTCCCTTTTTTGCCTACAATTTTCAGAAACTGAATCTATGGCATTATTTAGGATGCTTAAGACAGAAGTTTATACTATACTAAATAAAACAAATTATTTAAACAACAGCGCAGAAACTGTGGTTTCACTTCTTTCTTTAAAATCGAAATAGTGTGCCTTTAAACGGGATTTGACCTCATACCCTCAGGTCCTTTGAATGTGCCATAGTTCCCTACTCTACCTGCTAAGATACCAGTCAGGTGAAACTTTTTGTACAAAATCCTAACTATATTTGTACAGTACTTGAGTAAAAGTAAAGATACCTTAATAGAAAATGACTCAAGTAAAAGTGAAAGTCACCCAGTATACTACTACTTGAGTAAAGGTCTTTAGCTTTAAATATACTTAAGTATCAAAAGTAAATGTATAAATCATTTCACATTCCTTATATTAAGCAAACCAGACGGCACGATTATAAATGTTTACTTTTTTTACGGATTTCCAGGGGCACACTCCAACACTCAAACAAAGTATTTGTGTTTAGTGAGTCCGCCAGATCAGAGGCAGTAGGGATGACAGGGGTGTTATTTTGATAAGAGTCTGAATTGGACCATTTTCCTGTCCTGCTAAGGATTCAAAATGTAACGAGTACTTTTGGGTGTCAAGGAAAATGTGTGGAGTAAAAAGTACATTATTTTAGGAATGTAGTGGAGTAAAAGTAAAAGTTGTCAAAAATATAAATAGTAAAGTACAGATATCCCAAAAACGACTTAATAAGTAGTACTTCAAATAATTTTTTACTTAAGAGTCAGTGGGATCTTGCATTTTGCAACACAATCGGTTTGAAAAAGCATGTGAAAATATATTCTAAAATACATTCTTTAATCTATTTCAGAATGTATTTTTAAATACATTAAATACATTTTCTGAACCATTTCACATATATTGTGATATACATTTGACCTATATTAATATACACATTTTACATGAATGCTGTTATATATTTTGGAATGTATTTAAAATGTATAAATAAATACAATATTTAGCCAATTTTAAATATTTCACTGTATTTTTTTAATCTATTTAAAAATCTATTTTGTATTTTTTTTCTGGTTGGGTTAACACATAGGCCTAATACTAACGTAACCTTTAAACTCTACTGGGTTTCACTCTGTTTTGAACCAAGGCCTGACGTGGTCGAGAGTTGAGTGACTTAGTACAAATGAGTGACCTGCTGCAGGTTAACTGTCTCTGCTCAAACCGACCGGTGTTGTTCAGTAACCAGAGTTATTGGATGGCCCACTGCAAGCACGCAACTCTAAAACCTAAACATTGGCAGATATTCAAGTTATTGATTTTATGCCCTTTGAAGAGATAGGGACCAACATCAGACCACTTCTATGAACTTGTACTTCTATGAACTTGTACTTCTATGAACTTGTACTTCTATGAACTTGTACTTCTATGAACTTGTACTTCTATGAACTTGTGCTTTGGGTTGTGTATATACATATACACTGCTCAAAAAAATAAAGGGAACAATTAAACAACACCATGTAACTCCAAGTCAATCACACTTCTGTGAAATCAAACTGTCCACTTAGGAAGCAACACTGATTGACAATAAATTTCACATGCTGTTGTGCAAATGGAATAGACAGCAGGTGGAAATTATAGGCAATTAGCAAGACACCCCCAATAAAGGAGTGGTTCTGCAGGTGGTGACCACAGACCACTTCTTCTATGCTTCCTGGCTGATGTTTTGGTCATTTTTGAATGCTGGCGGTGCTTTCACTCTAGTGGTAGCATGAGACAGAGTCTACAACCCATACAAGTGGCTCAGGTAGTGTAGCTCATCCAGGATGGCACATCATTGCGAGCTGTGGCAGCGTAGTGTCCAGAGCATGGAGGCGCTACCAGGAGACAGGCCAGTACATCAGGAGACGTGGAGGGCAACAACCCAGCAGCAGGACCGCTACCTCCGCCTTTGTGCAAGGAGGAGCAGGAGGAGCACTGCCAGAGCCCTGCAAAAATGACCTCCAGCAGGCCACAAATGTGCATGTGTCTGCTCAAACGGTCAGAAACAGACTCCATGAGGGTGGTATGAGGGCCCGACGTCCACAGGTGGGGGTTGGGCTTACAGCCCAACACTGTGCAGGACGTTTGGCATTTGCCAGAGAACACCAAGATTGGCAAATTTGCCACTGGCGCCCTGTGCTCTTCACAGATGAAAGCAGGTTCACACTGATCACATGTGACAGACGTGACAGAGTCTGGAGACGCCATGGAGAACGTTCTGCTGCCTGCAACATCCTCCAGCATGACCGGTTTGGTGGTGGGTCAGTCATGGTGTGGGGCGGCATTTTTTGGGGGTTCCATGTGCTCGCCAGAGGTAGCCTGACTGCCATTAGGTCCCGAGATGAGATCCTCAGACCCCTTGTGAGACCATATGCTGGTGCGGTTGGCCCTGGGTTCCTCCTAATGCAAGACAATGCTAGACCTCATGTGGCTGGAGTGTGTCAGCAGTTCCTGCAAGAGGAAGGCATTGATGCTATGGACTGGCCCGCCCGTTCCCCAGACCTGAATCCAATTGAGCACATCTGGGACATCATGTCTCGCTCCATCCACCAACGCCACGTTGCACCACAGACTGTCCAGGAGTTGGCGGATGCTTTAGTCCAGGTCTGGGAGAAGATCCCTCAGGAGACCATCCGCCACCTCATCAGGAGCATGCCCAGGCGTTGTAGGGAGGTCATGCAGACACGTGGAGGCCACATACACTACTGAGCATCATTTTGACTTGTTTTAAGGACATTACATCAGTGTTGGATCAGCCTGTAGTGTGGTTTTCCACTTTAATTTTGAGTGTGACTCCAAATCCAGACCTCCATGGGTTGATAAATTTGATTTCCATTGATGATTTTTGTGTGATTTTGTTGTCAGCACATTCAACTATGTAAAGAAAAAAGTATTTAATACAAATATTTAATTCATTCAGATCTAGGATGTGTTATTTTAGTGTTCCCTTAATTTTTTTGAGCAGTGTATATACCATATACCACTGACCTGCTTGGAAATATATTGCTTTGTACTTGGTTTTCTTGCATTGAATTACATTTGCGTTATTTCTTAATAACAAAGTGAGCCAGTCAATGAGTCATCCGCTGTCTCATGGCAGAAGGCGGTTATTTCAAAATCATAACTTGTCTTTTGTTTCCCCATGTCGGTGCTGTTTTTTTGTTTACAGGAAGGCATAAGGCACACACTCCACTCCCTCCTTTGACAACGGTTAGAGGGTTTTACCTGTCCGGCTGGTTTGTCAACAACTGGTCTGACTCCGCTTTAATAGCTGCCTACAGTTTAGCTCCAGTCACATCAGTCACTGTCCACCTCGAACCACTCAAAAGAGTTCGTCCCAGGAAATGTGGCTGCTATTTAGGTCTTTTGCTTATCAGAGGAAATGCTGGGCCTTTTGTTCATGCTAGTGCTGCCGGGGCTTGTGTGTAATTGGTACTTCCTGATCTTTGAGATGAAAGGTGATATTGAATTTAGGTTGGTGTCTCTCTCTTTCATCACTCACTATGAAGTGTTATTACCTAAAGCCCATAATCAGGTTGGCTTAAACAGTAACTTTTTAGAGAGTAAGGATTTTTTGTACAAATGATTTTGGGGAATAATCATAGTCTCTTTGTTTGCTCAGTTTGAGGGTAATTTCCTGATTCCTACAATTCTAAAAGTTTGCCTAATTTATTTGACAAAAAAAGCAGTCCTTGTGTAGAGAATAATTGTACCATCTAAACCGCTGTGAAATATATTTTCCATAACCAAAAATATTGTATTTTAAGCTGTTTGAAGCTGGTGTATAAAACCGAAAGTAAAAGGAAACGTAGGAATGGGCCGCATACAAATATCACACATAGAACATATCTACGGCTTATCTACGGCTTTCAATAAGAATGACAGATCAATAACTCACATTTCTATGTGAATTTGGTTGGGTTGCCCAAAAAGTGACCTATTGCGGCCTTAACGAATCATATCCCTCCTCCAGTTAATGGGGGAAGATGCTCTGAGGAAAATCATTCCAATCAGCTACTCCCTGACTCACAGCCCATACCCCCGAGACATTTACCCCGGCCCCTCCTCTTACCCCTACCCCTTCCGCAAACAACACCCCCTCCCCTTCTATGCTGGGGCTCTCCTGTCCTGTGCTGCCATGTCCTTCCCCTCTTCCTCTCACTCTGCCTCCGCCTGGAACACTGAGCTTGCAGCTCCCTGGTCCTTCGTCTGCTTCTTCTGTTACCAATGACCCCATCATTCCTCCTAAAGAGCTCCGCCATCTGAACAGACTTGACGGGGATGAGAGGGGTAGAGAGCGAGAGAGAGGCAGTTGTGTTAAGGAGAGCGAGAGCGACAGAGAAAGAGAAAGATGTAGAAAGAAAGAGAGGATAGTAGTAAAGGAGAACTGGCTGGGTGACTCCGATGACTTTGTGTTGGACCACCTTGAGTTGACCATTCAGTAGTGAAATCTCTCCTCTGACCAACCTGGAGGATTGGCATTTTCTAGAAGCTCAATATTGACAGGTATGTTTTCCAATTTACAAAAAAAAATTAAAAGCAGAAGAAAATAAAAAATGTTTTATGTGAAAAAGCCTAAACTGACTGAAGGACTTCAGTTTAGGGTCAGGCACCTTATGCCGAGGTGGGTGTGCTAACCCAAGTAATGAAATGTGTGGACAAAACACAAGTTAATCAGTAGTCCCATTGAAAAGTGGCTTTCATTATGACTCAAATTCACCTTTTCAACATTGATTTGGGAGCTGTCGTGTCTCTACACACCAAAGCCATTAATATACATGGTTATAAATGGCTCTGGGACACACAACATGACAATGGTAACATAAACTTCCTCACTTTTTGTTTTCGAAAACCAAGCCCTCAGGTTGGGTGTTGCTCAACTCTCCTAACAGTTAGAGATAGAAAATGCTTTGCAGTAACAAACCCATAAACATTTTTACAGAAGTAGTACTACAGGCTTGGGAAGCAATTGTATGTGTTTAATGAGTGGTAGTTTAAACGGGGGCAGTTTCCCATGATTTCCTGTCACACTCCAAGACACGCCGAGACTCCCTGCGTCACCTGGATTAGCGTGAAACCGTGCTCAGGATTATGTGAAGTTGCAGGGATGACAGTAAAGCTGTGCTTTCAATGGGACTGCCTCAATGAATTTATCTCAACCTAAGCTGGTAAGCCTATGGCGTTGCTCTGGGCTGAAGGCATGACAATGGCCCTCGAAATGAGTAACTGAAAATGGGTAATTATGGGGGGTTAGTTGGTGTTGACTGAGAGCAAATGTGAATGTTTATTTAGCTGTGGCGGGGTTAATCGTCTCGTATGCTGAGATGACGTTGGGCACGTTCTTCTGTTTTATATGTTGTCATTATTTCCGTCGTGTCAAACCCCCACCTCTCCAACTGCAGGGATGGTGTGACCGTTCTGAATGCCCGTGCCATATTCTGTAGCCATGTTGACAGGAGATATTGTGGTTTTTCTTTTTTTGCGGTATTATTGGCAATGACATCACACACATACTATGTGGAATAACAATGATAGTGTTACCAGATGATACGAACCAAATATGCGTCTCCAACTGAGCTGTCTCCAGTGCATTTTCCGGATGACATGCGTCATGGTTGTTCTGTATAGGGGTCTTCAGGTCAGACACAGCATAAAAGTATATAACAGGATTGTAGTGTGTTGAAGGCTGTAATCCTGTCAGTGAAGTGGATCGGTACAGCCTGTCATGTAACACAGCAGAGACAGAGATGTGACAGATACAGGGACCGAGACAGAGACAGGGACCGAGAAAGGGACCGAGACAGAGACAGAGACCGGGACTGAGACAGAGCCCGGGACAGGGACCGGGACAGATATCGGGACAGAGACAGGGACCGAGACAGGGACCGAGACAGGGACCGGGACAGAGACCGGGACAGAGACCGGGACCGAGAAAGATACCGGGGCCGAGACAGGGACCGAGACAGAGATAGAGACAGGGACCGAGACAGAGATAGAGACAGGGACAGAGACAGAGATAGAGACAGGGACAGAGACCGAGACAGGGACAGAGACAGGGACCGAGGCCGGGATAGAGTGGCACTGAGACAAGGACAGAGACTGAAACAGGGACATAGATATACACGGAGACAAGGACAGAGACAGGGACTGTGGCAGAGACAAGGACAGGGACAAATACAGAGACATGAACAGTGACCAAGACTAACAGGGACTGAGACAGAGACAAGGACAGAGACCAGGACAGACACCGATATTGAGACAGGTACAGAGACTGTGACTGACAGGCCTGTTGTGTTGTCTGTCTGCAGCTACATGACGGACGGCGGGCTGAGCCGGTACACGCACTGCCTCAACCGCCTGCCAGATGGCATGGCCGCCGTCCGAGAGACGCTCCATCGCAACACATTCAAGGGCCAAGGGGACGCCACTGACAGGTAGGTCAGCACCACCCCTTCCACTGTCCCCTCACCCCACCTGCAGTGTCTGGGTCAGGTGAGGCTTCTGTACAGTCACACGTTCCTATCGAGGAACTTACTGTAAGTTTGGCCAGTTTTGGATTGGTTTGTGGATTAGGTCCCTGCTTCTGCCAAAGAATCCAGTAGAATGTTGAGTCATCCAATAGGATCAGTCTAGAAGCAACAGAGCTGCCATTGTTGGGAGGCTGACTGAGTCTGAGTGAAAACAGACTGCATTTTCCTCAGTGCTACAGGCTATGGATGGGTAATGGATGGTTTCGGAGTAGACAGTAGACACTCACAGTCCCCCCCCCCCCCCTCCTCATTGTCTTCAGCCAACCAACTCCTTTTTGGAGGTAATTGGTATTTTGGTATTTTATTAGGATCCCCTAATAATAATACTCTTCCTGGGGTCCACACAAAACATGAAACATAATACAGAACGACATAATACAGAACATCAATAGACAAGAACAACTCAAGTACAGAACTACATACATTTTTAAATGGCACACGTAGCCTACATAACAGTACGTACACACAAAATATCAAGGTCCGATAGGGAAGAGGTATTGTGCCGTGAGGTTTTTCATTATCTTTAAAAATATATATTTTTTTTAAACTGGTTTGCTGTTCATTTGAGCAATATGAGAAGGGAGTTCTCTCATGGCTCTATACAACGCTGTACGCTTTCTTGATTCCTCTCCCATGTGCCTGTGTTACAGATCTAGACTACATTGCAGGCTCATCTCTTTTCTGATTCCCTTGTGGTGTTTACAACCTAATGAATGGAGGTTAGAGAGGTACGCAAAGACGATCCAGCTGGGTTCCTCCGCAGAGAAAACTGCCCTGTGCGCTTTACGCACAAACCGACAGGGGTGTCCTGATTTATTGATGAAGGTGTCTACAGTTGTGAACAAAGGTTCACACCAGAAAGGACACTACTATCTTAAATAGACATCACAGATGGTATGGCAACACAGTCAACACTTGTTAACAGTACCGTTTTTGGTTTGGGCCTTTGTTGAGAGATCAAGAATTCCGTCGGGGGGGGGGGGATAATTAATTAAGGTGGTTCCACGTATTAACAAGATTAGTATAAAGCACAAACCCGGTGCCAGCCCACCTCCCACAGAGTTAGAGCTAATGGGACACATTAGAGGGGTTCTAGTGGCTGTAATAATGGACCACCTTACAGGGGGAGCAGCTGAGCTCACGTACTGGCAGGAATAACAACCATAACAGCAGAAACAGTATCGCTACCATTGATAATTGCACAGACTTCTGTAATGCACGTTCGCAAAGAAAATGACCATTTTATTGCCGTACCTATGCCGTCTTTCGTGTACCTGTGAAGTAAC
This sequence comes from Oncorhynchus kisutch, assembly GCF_002021735.2. Lineage (NCBI taxonomy): Eukaryota > Metazoa > Chordata > Actinopteri > Salmoniformes > Salmonidae > Oncorhynchus > Oncorhynchus kisutch. The sequence goes on from NC_034177.2 coordinate 45,944,523, forward strand.
TATACATGTAGTCTAGACGCATGAGGGTGCCGATTTTTTTTAATTTAATTTTACTCGACTATCCATCCTGCAGAATGTTAGATAGTCCCACCCCACTGTGTCCAACCTGTCTGGACACAGCCCTCTTTACTCCAGGCATGGAAACTCAGTCCTCCTTCCCCCCTGTTACCCTGGGCTCCAGTGGAAAGTCCACAGGCCACGACTCGACACAGACACACTGAGCTTCTGCTTCCAACGGGAGACATAGAGGACCAGCAAACTCTGGCAACATGGCAAACCAGTTGTTTTGTCATTACAAAAAATATATATATATATATACTTTTTTTTACCTCTGTTTCATCTGCTCTTTATTATACATCTTTAGAATTGTAAAGGTCAGGTGAAGATTGTGACAACACGAACAAGAGAGCCTTAATGAAAACCTACTTTTGCATCTTTTTTTTAAAACAACGGTTCAAATTAGGTGACGGAGAGGAAGTACGCCGTAAAATCAGACCTGTGTTGTGGCTGACAGGACGGTGTAAGTTGTGTCCTAACCATGGCTGTGTAAATGTATGCATGTGTATTCTGGAGGCTCAGAGCCAGTGTGTGTGTGTGTGTGTGGGGGGGGGGGTCTGGTGGCAGTCCGCTGCCTCGAGGCAGTCTGAGGTAGACGGAACAGTGTAACCTGGCACCCTGCCTGATTACATGCGTTCTTGTCCCCCAGCCGTCGCAGTTGCTCAGCCTTATTGTCTTTGAGATGCTGACAACGGTTTTTAAAAAAGCCCCTACGCTGTGTCTCTCGGACTCTGATCGATGCTCCACTCTGTAATCTCAGCCCTACAAGGGCTTTTGGAAAGCGGCATTTTTGGAAGGGAGGACTGTGTTGTCTCAGACAGAGATGCATCGGATATTTGATTTGATGTCGAAACCTGGCCCGTTTTTATAGTTCTTACAGTAGCTCGGCCACCCACGCATTTCAAGTGAGAATCCATCCCCTCAAAGCTACACCTACAGTACACCGCTACAGTACAAACATGCATTTGTATTCAGATGATGATCAGAGAGGCATACACACACACACGCAGAGGAGTGGAGCACCAGCAATGTATGTGGGAGTAGCAGAGTGCGCTGGAGGGGGCTTGAATCTGGTGGAGAGGAAAAAGAGAGAGGGGAGGATCTTCCGTGTCTCATTGCTCTAGCCCCAGGACTCTCGACTGTACACACACACACACACACACCTCAGCCAGAGAGAACTAGCAGGGAGGGGCTCCACTCCAGTCTGTCGGGGAGCACAATGCTGTTGGCTTAGAATCCTCCGGTTTTGTCTGTCTGGGCTGAGGGCTGATAGTGATCAGTGATAACCCTGTGCTGTCTGGGTGGCTGTCTGGGTGGCTGGCAGAGGGCTGTCGTCGTGACCGTGCTGTCTGTCTGCTGGGCTGCTTACCTGTTGAGTGCAGCTCCTTGGTGTGCAGACCGGGCTCCGGCTCTGCTCTGTTATGCATGCAGTGGGAATGAGAGGCTGTCTGCAACGCAAAGGGACAAACTGGATACAGAGAACAATATAACAAAGTGGAGAATGTAAGCTGCGGAGTAAGTGTTTTTTTTTTTGTCTGTTTATTAATGTGAATTGGCATGTTTTAAATGTGATGTGGAGGAATGAGAACGTTCTCAGGGTCGGTGTGATCGGACGGGATGTCAGTCGGGCCTGTTTGCTATTGAAGACTTCCTATCTCGTGTAATGTTGATGAACGGTGAGCCATTCGCTATGATCTCGGAGTGGCCCACTGGCTCTCTTACCCAATCACAAGCTAGAAGTCCAGCTGTGAAAACCAGAGGAACAGCCCACTACTCAACAGATAAGTGAGCAGTGTCATTGGGCTCTAACGGTACAAGCAGAAAGTGGGAGAACTTACGGCGAGAATGAGCATTCTTTATGTCCTTGTGATTTGCGCCCTGGGAAGAAGTGAAGGACCTCCCTTGGTTCTCTAGGGATGACACTATGCCGCTGGAACACGGGGAACGGCTACGAAAGGTTGACGACCTCCTATGGAGTTCACGTCAGTAGCTTCTGAGCAGATGCCACTTGTTGACACAGTTAAAGGCGGCCCATGTGATTTAGTTTAGGACACGGTGTGATATTGGCTGAAATCTCGGCAAACACTACGTGAACACAAACACCATATTGTTTTATTGTCTAGGAGTTAAACCAGAGAGATAGAGGAGTCCAGAGTGGTGTGAAAGTGATTTAGCGATGTGTTGCTGGCTGTGTTACATGCCCGTCCCCAGGAGCTCTGTCTGGTCTGGTGAGTCTTGGTTATGAGGGGGCTTAGCTAATACAGCAATGGGGGGGGGGGCTTTCTGCAAACACAACGTCTGGAAGAGAGGAAGAGCGGTGGGACAACGTGTTTTATCTGTTCATCTGGTTAAGAAACCACCACTTCGCAGAGCAAGATCAACACAAGCGATGCGTTGGAACGTCGGCGATCAAAATGCTTTTTCGCTGACGGCTGAATGGATGGATGCAGATATATTTGCACATGATTGGACTGTTGTACGAGAATCAGATGGAAAGCCAAGCCGATACGGTAAACAATGAATGAAAATAGCTTTTTTTTTTGGTTACATCTCTGCTCTTGACCACAACATGTCATGTGGATAGGAAGAGAGGCCTCTTCAAACTCCTCGCCACGCTGATGTGAAACTACATTGTGTTTGGCCCTTCAGTCAGAGTGTTTCGAAATAGAGGCGTTTCACACCCTAAATTGTGGTAATTGAGTGCTCCAGACAATAGTCTTTAATTATGCTTGAGAGGAATAACACCCTGCAGCCGATTGGCATGCAAATGAGTCGGCGTGAAAAGGAAGCAAGGAAGGGAATGGTACTCTTGTCACCTGGAGCGATGGATGATGGAAGTGGATGTAATGTGGAAATGAATGAAGTTCTCTGTCATTTCCCTGCGTCTTTCTCTGCAGACGCAATAGAATGTTCAACACTCAGAGAGCGTGATAACAAAAGAACACTCAACGCTAGTGTGACTCTATCAGCGTTTCTTATTGTGGCATGTCATGTTGTGGATTTGAGCTGCATTTTGAGCTTTGATTGTGTGTGTGTGTTTATGTTTGGACAGAGGAACCTCTTATTTTCCACCATAATTTGCAAATAAATTCATAAAAAATCCTACAATGTGATTTTCCAGATTTTTTTTCTTCTCATTTTGTCTGTCATAGTTGAAGTGTACCTATGATGAAAATTACAGGCCTCTCTCATCTTTTTAAGTGTGAGAACTTGCACAATTGGTGGCTGACTAAATACTTTTTTGCCCCACTGTATGTCTGCTTGAGTAACTTTGCGTGTGGGGTGTGTGTGTGTGTAGAGCACTACTCCGCCCTGTGACCTGCTATTCCACAGTCCGACTCCAGCTCCCACCGTCTCAGCAGAGTAACACTGGAACAAGGAGAGGGAACTCGGCTTGGGTTCACATCAGAGATGTGAAATCACAGCCGGACCAGGCCAGAGGAGCACATAACACATGATCACTCTGGGTCAAATGTTTTGCTGGTAGCAGCTAGCAGCCAATAGCTTGCAAAGAAAGTGGACTACTTAAGGGACTGCACATGCTCAGAAAAGAAACTATTTGACTTAGCTAATTATATTTAGGTCAGCTTGTCAGCAATGTCTTTTTTCTTCATTTCTTTTTCATTCGGAACCGAATTTATTCAGAAGTGGAATGTTTTTTTTTCCAGGACAGCTGAAACTACAGAATACAGTGGAAATTGTGTCATTTCTCTGCTGCTTGATTACTACACTCATTTGAGAGACAGACACGCGCGTCAGAAAGAGAGAGCGAGAGAAAGAAGGGGAGAGAGAGAGAGAGAGACTGAGTCCGTCGAGAGATTTGTTGTTCTGCTGAATTCCTGGCAGTCCTCCGGCTTTGAGGCAGCCATGCCATTACACACGACTGGCTTCAGAGGTTTGGGCTGCTAGCCTGCTAGCCTGGAATGTGCCAATCAACCTCCCTCTACACACTGAATCTGAAGCTAAATGTATAGCGGTCCCGTTTTATGATGCATTGTTAGAAAAAAGGGTTCTTAAAGGCTGTCCCCTTTTTTGTTCCAGGTAGAACCATTTTGGGTTTCATGTAGAACCCGCTGTGGAAAGAGTTCTACTGGAACCTAAAACTGTTCTACTTGGAACCAAAAGGGTTCTACCGGGGACCAAAAAGGGTTCTTCAAAGGGTTCTCCTATAGGCACAGACAAAGAACCGTTTTACGTTCTAGATGACAACTTTTTTCTAAGTGTGCGTAAAAAAAAAACGCATATAAATATAATACTACATTTTATATTTTTATGCTTGTCAAGTGCGGTTCTGCTATATGTGTGTTGTTGGTTTCTGCTTATGAAGCGAATTTAAAATATGGGTCAGTCAGCTTGTTAGAGTTTGTTAACAGTCTGGGCGACCACCTTACTTTCAGTCATTCTAAAGATCTTTGTGAAATGCATGTCACTTGAATATCACTGGAAAGTGGAGAGATATTGAACATGACCAGGGGGCTGGTTTGGCTTTCTTGCTTAATGTTGATGTTTTCCTCTGAGTTAGTGAGTCAGCCATTTTTAAAACTTGATCCCTGACCCGGGGACATGACCCTGAACAATCCTTTTAAGGGAAAGCAGGGAAAGAAAATGAGCCTCATTGGAATGTACAATTTAGATTGGCTTAGGAAAATCCACCAATGTGTCCTCCTGGGCTTGTTGTCTTTACAAATACCCCCCAAGCATACGCACCATCCACCTGGCAAAATAAAAGCATTTGGTTTGGACAAATGTGGGTTTAAAGAGCTTCTTAGGTTAGCTGTTCTGAGATCATGTTAAAAGCTTATTATTGTTTGAACATCTCAGAGGTAAAGCTGTTCTGAGATCTGAGGCTTACCTACCTATGTTTGAAGGACCTCACAGGTTCTGTTCTGTTTTATCAGCTCTGACTTGGCTGTCTGGATGGTGACTCAGAAGCTGAAGTGGTGTTTGAAGTACTTCCCAGGTTAACTCTGCTCCCAGTTCAGATTACTCCCCTCTGTGGCAGTTCTGAGGGTGTGTGTGTGTTTGTGTGTGTGAGGCCCCCCCCCCCCCCCAGTGTGTGTGTGTGTGGCTGTCTGTTTCGCTGCAGGGGGAGAGATCAGTCAGTAAGTCAGTCAGTGTGCTGTAGCGGAGGACTGAGTAGGACGGGGGAAGTGTAGTCAGTCCAACTTCAGCTGCTTCCCTCAGCGGGCTCCTAGTAGCTCCTACTGCGGCCAGGGGATATCACAGGGGGCTGCTACTGCTGCTGGCTCTCTCAGGTATGGACAGACAGACAGACAGACAGACAGACAGACAGACAGACAGACAGACAGACAGACAGACAGACAGACAGACAGACAGACAGACAGACAGACAGACAGACAGACAGACAGACAGACAGACAGACAGACAGACAGACAGACAGACAGACAATTCTGCAGGACCACAGCCATGTGGGTCTGAGTTGGCTTTGGCTCACTATCATTGTCTTGTTTGTGTGAGATTAGAATAGAGAATCTTTATTTGTGGTGTTGTGGAGCTATACAATTTTGTGTTGGAGTTTAAAACGGGTACATTTCTTATACATTTTTCACAGGTGTGTTTGTTTTAATGGATTCTTTTTAGACGTAGTGAATATGTGACAAAACCTTCACAGGAGCTCCTAAAATGGCAGCTAAATGTCATTTATCCTTGAATGTAGCGCATCGCTTAATGTCAGGCCACGTGTTCCTATTCATGCATGCAAATTGTCCTTAAACAGTGTTGCTCCTTTTGAGTGATGTGTTTTATTAATGTGAACGGTTCATTGCCGAGTGCTGAAGGCCTACAGACAATGGTTACAGAGAGCTTCCCTCTGGGCACAAAGCTGGTTGAATCAACGTTGTTTTAGCGTAATTTGTCAACGTATTGTGCCGTAGAATCTGTGTGGAAAATACATTGGATTTGCAGAAAGTCATTCACTGTTGTTTTGAGGATGACATTTCAACAACATAATGCTAACCAATTCTCAACATAGACAAACCTTGTTTAAAATATGTTGAATTTGTGCCTTTGAATCAACGTCGGGTCTTCTATGTTATATCCGCTAAAAATCAACAGGCTGGGCAGCACCTCCTACTGAAGAGTTGATCTATCTACAGCTATCCATTTGGTCTCCCATCCAGGGTTTTAACATAGCCCGGCATTGATATTTGTCAATGACTACTACCAATGTGCTGTCGTGAGAATGACTATTGAGAGATCTCTTAATAACTAAATAGATTCACTGTTGCTATTGAAGTTATTCCAAAGGGAAGGTTTAACAGAGAAAAATGTAATGTAACCAAATGTAAGTCAAACACTTAGTGTTAAAAACGTTAAGAGCACCTTCCTAATATTGAGTTTCCTTCCCATTTTGTCCTCAAAACAGCCTCAATTTGGTCGGGGCAGGGACTCTGCAGGATGTCAAACGCGTTCCACAGGGATGCTGACCCATGTTGGGTCCAATGCTTCCCACAGTTGTGTCAAGTTGGCTAGATGTCCTTGGGTGGTGGAACGTTATTGACACACATGGGGAAACTGTTGAGTGTGAAAAACCCAGCAGGGTTGCAGTTCTTGACACAAACTGGTGCGCCTGGTACCTACTACCAATGTTACCTCTATTTTTTTGGGGGTACTGAGCAAATTTCCGGTCTGCTGAGCACAAACTTTTAACGTTGTGAAACTTCTGTGCAACTTCCAGCGCGTGTTTACTGTGAACACTGAGGCTGAACCCGCTTTGAGTTACAGTTTCAGACAGTTTAAGTAGGCTACTGTGGCTATTTAAGTGATAATAACCGAGAAGCTGTTGTATGGAGGATATATTGGCACGGGCCAGAGACGAAGTCAAGGGCCGGCAAATCGTGCCAATATATCCTCCAAACTCCGCCTTCGATGGCATTATTACTGTTGCACAGCGAGTTACCAACATATACAAATAATGATTTACATATTTTCATTCAAATATGTATTATTATGACATTATTCATACTATTTAATCCTTCCACAAGATATAGTCCCGACACAAATCTAGGGTTGCTACCCAAGCCGGCTGGTCGTTGGATCTATCGGTTCGGTTGCCAGAGACGACACCCAGTCGTTCAGTCATTTTGTTCGGTATCTATGGACGAAAGCCAGTCGTTTGTTCGAAATGTTCCATTGCCATATTGGCTTGCAGCGTCCTTATCCCTTGCTTGCTAGTGTAACCCTCTCACCAGGCTCGAATTTGACTCTCACGATATGACCTTACTTAGAATATCTCAACGGATGTTAGTTAATAAGGACATCTCCAAGACGAATCCCTATTGTAAACTCACTAGGGTGATGACAACTACAGTATTGACTTCAGATAGAACAGACAGATAAGGTTCAAGGTCTATATGATCGCATTTTCAATGTACCACAACAAAAGAAATAAAAGGAATCAACCCCAATGGTTTCTCACAACCTATGCCCAAATGACTTGCAAAGCCTGCTTAAACCCGTTGGCGCACGTTGGAGCTCAAAATAAATGACGACACACATAAAGTCCCGAAGCACCCCACCTCACGATTCGTAGATATTCCCTCGGCGAAGTATGGCAGTTCCGTGCAGGTGTCCTCACGAGATCCACAGCAAGCACGGTTATCAATGCAGACGGTACTCCTTAGCAGCAACAGATATCCCATGGAAACATGCACTCGTTAATCTGCCACAAGCAATTCTCTCCAGAGAATTGTTGTTTGTTGCAAGGAACCACTTTACAAAATAAAATTATTCCCATACCATTATTACAGAGAATCAGACAAATTATGCTACCCTCTGCCTATTGGCTACTTAGCTTATTCAAGACCGTCTCAAAATACAACACTGCCCCTTTTAGACAAAAAAAAAGCTCTTTACCTGACTTGCTTTACAAAGGTGTCTAGAAATGTACACGCTTTGTACTCTTGTAGGAAGCAATCACTCCCCCCTTGCTGACTACAAATGATCTATAACCGGCCTAATAACTCACTAACTAGCAAAGGATATGAACAAAATGTGCACACGTGGCTACGTGTAGCTCCTGCTTTGATCTCAAAACAAGCGCATCAACTCATGACCACTCATGCTGTAAACACAGTCCAGTTCAAAGTGAATGGCACAGATCCATATATGGCAATGGTCTATTTGCATACAGGCCTACTGCAGCTCTGATTGGTTATACACACCGGTATGTGTGGAGTACTGGCTGAGTCCTGCTTGTCAATGCAACAGAATCCTACTCCGATGCCTTCTGCCTACAACAAAATCTCTTGCATAGTTCATTTTGTTTCAGTGTGTTGCATTGAAACTGGCTAATATTGCGTTGATTCGATCACAGTTGCCACAGTAAAGAGAAACGTTGATAGTGTTAACTAAGGGGGAAAACTCTCAAGTTCAATCTCGTGCTTCTCTGTGTGGGTTGATATTTTTTCTGCGCAGCAGTGCCGGGGAAGCTAGGGGGAACATTATCCCATTCAAAGGCACTTAAATCTTTGTCTTGCCCGTTCACCCTCTGAATGGCACACATACACAATCCATGTCTCAATTTGGGTTGCTAGACGTTCACGTTATACGCCTATCCATCCACACTGACCAACCACCCTCCTTTAGTTTTTGCATTAAGCAACCTTTCGCCTTATGTAACCATACCAAATGTTGCATATCACACCAATTGGATTGTCCCGGATTTACATCTACTATGTTAGTCTAGTCTGTGAAACTAATGTAACAGTTTTAATTCAACCTTAAAATGAGTAACTCATCCATGGCCACATTTTAGATAGCATGCAAAGGTCGCAGGTCTGTGGAGATCTTCACAATACAAGTATCTGTGCAGAATCCCGAACGGCATTGATCACTTGCACCATGTGCTTTGAATGTAATCTCAACTGCGATCCAGGTCATTTAGTTGTGGTATTAGATGAAGCACAGCGAGAGCACATTAAGTTGTATAAATACAGAAATATCTGACATTGTATTCCAATTTGAATTTTGTTCTGCTTTGAAATGGTTGAAAGTGCAGTGATAACACATTTATATGACAGCTAAACCAAACATCAGACATTGTTTTTCTATTGGAATCTGGTGGTGAATAATGATAATACATTGGGAATTCAACAAGCTTCTGCCAGTGTTTTTGATTGGACGAATAAAGGTTGAAATTTCATTGATCAACGTCTCAACCGAAAATTACCCATATTTCCACGTTGAAATGACGCGGTGTGCCCAGTGGGTTTGTCTTTGCCTGGTTTGTTTTCTCCCTAATCTGTCTGCTTTAGTGTACTGACAGACTGGCTTTTTTATGTCAGCAATCAGACATTCTAATATCATTTGTTATCAAATTATAGTTATGGTGTTGTTTTTATTAAAAGCAAGTATAAAACGGTTATGTGGCACTTTTGTCTGTGTAATGACTTGAGCAGCTTGGAGTTAGGTGTTCATCGCTTGGCAACAGCTTTGAATATATTGCTGAGGAGGTGAGAAGTCTAGTAGAACTAATGTCTTCCCACCCTGACCAAACAGAGTGGACATGCAGGGCAGTGTGATGTGGGGGCCTCTGGATTGAGCTCGGCTCACTTCCCTCCACTGGCCTCTCAGACCAAAGTCACCCAATGTCTTGTCCCAGAGAGTGTCCACTGATCCCCTCACTCCTCTGGGGCCCTGTGTCTCTAATCCTGCATTCGCCACACAGAAACAGGGGGGTATACAGTGTGTGCCGCCACACCACCCCCAACTCGCTCTATAGAGACTCCAGTCTTTAATATCTAAACAAACACAACAATATCAACTCATTTGACTCCCAACTTCCCACCTTAGTCTTTCACATCCTTTTCCGGTCATGGAATATATTGGTCATCATTCTTTTCAAGTACACATTTTTGACAAGAGACAATCTCCCAGTCAGGGGGAAACGAGATGAGAGGAAGAGAGGAAGAGAGAGAGAGAGAGAGAGAGAGAGAGAGAGAGAGAGAGAGAGAGAGAGAGAGAGAGAGAGAGAGAGAGAGAGAGGAGAGAGAGAGAGAGAAGAGAGAGAGAGAGAGAGAGAGAGAGAGAGAGAGAGAGAGAGAGAGAGAGAGAGAGAGAGAGAGAGAGAGAGAGAGAGAGAGAGAGAGAGAGAGAGAGAGAGAGAGAGAGAGAGAGAGAGAGGAGAGAGAGAGAGAGAGAGAGAGAGAGAGAGAGAGAGAGAGAGAGAGAGAGAGAGAGAGAGAGAGTCTAATGGTGGCTTAGGGGCGATGTTGATTAGGGACCAGGTGTACCCTGCCAGCTCCAGTCTCTGCTCATTATTCAGACAGGGAGGGGAGGGCCTAACCTGTACTTAACCTATATCTCCCCCAGGCCCCGGAGGAGCTACAGTATCAGTCAGCCTACATGGGTTGAGAGCTCACTCTACCCCCAGTCAATCTCTGACTCACAGCCTAGAACACCCCCAGGAGACTCCCTCCTCCATTTAACAAATAATCAGGGTTGATAGCAAAGGGTGAACCGTAAGCTGTCTGAACCTCAGCCCACCAGCCATGATTAGTCCTGTGCTGGGTGGCTAGAAGTAGAATGGGTCCATCTGAAATATGTATTGTTTTGACCACTTCAGTTCTCACAAGTCCATAAAGTATACAGTAGAACTCTCCCAAGCTGAAACGGAGGAAGGGAGACATTCTGAATACTGAGTGACTGTGTCTTTGTGCTGGACCTTTGCCACCCCACTCCAGCCCCTGGCCTTGTCTTGCATGTCTCGGCCCTGGCTCAGTGAAAATATGAATTGTTTTGGTGTAGCTGTGTGGATGGAGTTCTAGTGTGTGTGTGTGTGTGCGAAGACCTGTGCAGTGAAACAAGGGCTGGATTGGGCACTGCAGGACACCGGGCAGGCATCTGGCCAGCAGAACACACCTGGTGCTTTACCACTGACACTTACCCCCACTCCAGTGGGCCGCCAGTGTTTTATGTTAATGCCAGCTCTAGTGTTATGGTGTTTCCATCAGGAGTGTGACACTAAAGACTTCTGGCGATCAGAATCAACAACCTCGGCATCATTCAAGACTGTTGCTTTGTGAGAAGGTGTTAAAGTTCACAGTTAGACATTGTTATGTAAATGCAAGCTGAAAAGTACCCAGGGTACTTGCCTTGGCTCCAAGTTAGAGTAGGTCCGCCGGAGCCATGGCCTAGGGAGACACCGGTGCCGGCCCATGTAGATGGAAACAGAAAAGTCTGAGCCTTTTGGGTAAAACATTGTGGTAAATCCTCAATGGAAATGTAGCAACTGTGCCTGGCTTAGGGTTGCAGAGGGAGGGTATATTACTGGAAACTTTCACATTTTACCAGTAAACTACCAGAATGTGGGATTTTATGTAATCTATCACAAGACATCTAGTGGCCATTTTGGGTACTTCAGATTATCGCAGGTGTCTGTGATTATTTTTGGCCCCCTGTCTGGCCTTATCACATGTAAAATATATGAAATAATTAAATAAGATGATTTTAAAATACAAAATAGAATGACAAAGCTGTAAAACATGATCCTAAATACAAACCAACTGAGTGAATAGCATTGATGTTTAATATGAGGGTTTCAGCATGAACCTATCTGTTATTTTCTACACACCTCATTTCACCATGTCAATGGAAGAGTTGCAGAGTTAATTGAAAATATTGGCATTGTTGATTAAGATGCTTTTTTCATTAATTGTGCTATTTTCTCTTGAATCATATGGTCTATCTGTTACAAACTTATGGACAATACTATATATCAATAACAAATAAGTAGGTTATTCAAGTTTAAATGATCAAATATGATAGATTGCCATAGATTTTGGTTAATTACCCAAATTACTGAAGATTCTGGTAACTTTGGTAAATTTACCGGTAGCTTTGCAACCCAAGCCTGGCTAGTGTTAGATTAGAGCCAAACCTCTGCCCACCTACCTGCCAGACTGGAACCTGTGGGTGATGTTTAGAACTACTGTTGAGTCAGTTCATCATTCATTATGGTCATCTATGGACTCTGATTTCCCCCTGCGACCATTTTATATTCCTCACAGTAAACGTGGTACTATACTGAAAGTGTTGGACTTAGTTGAGACAGTGGACAGTGTAGACCTGTGAATTGAGGGGTCTGTTGCTTCTGGCTGAGGTGTTGATGCTCTCACAGGGAACACTCAGCAGTGTCTGGCTGTGGCTGGCCGAGTTTGTTTTGGTTAGCTCAGCAACAATCACACTGGCATGGGAGACTGAGGACAGACAGACAGGCAGACTTGGAAGGAGTGAGTGTCCTGATCCGTGTGAACTTAGAATCATAAAGAGAACCCCCCCCCCCCCCCCCCCCCCCACCCAACTCCCTCCACACTTCAACACCTCTGTGAGTACTGTGAAAGGAGTGGTTCTGTCACACAGACTAGTGGATGATAAACTCCTCACACATCTACATGCACGCAGACACACACACATCTTTAAGTCCGTTCACACACAGATAGAGCCTTTGGCCCTGACAATAGCAACATTTTCAGTCAGGCCTCCACTCCTGTAATTAAAGGTATCCTCAGTGTGAACCCACAGGGAGGCCCTGGTGTGGAGCTGTCTGTCATCACACAGAAGGCAGCTTGCATGAGACCCAGGCATCCCAACTATTTCTTATCTCCTGGCCTCCACAAAAACCTTCTTTAGAATGGTGTCTTGGTTAGGGCCCATCAGGGTTGGTGACAGGCAGGACGTGGTGTGGTGGGAAACTCTCTTACTCAGCAGCCCCCCCCTCCCCAGGACCTGGGAGACACTCTGCTGAACGCTAATTAAAACTAGCTAGGAATTTGGAGGGAGACGTTCCTAACGTCACAGGCATGATGGGAATGCTGTCTCTGGCCAACAGACCTGGTAAAAGAGGGAGAATAATAGGATTTTCTTTTCTTCTTTCTACCCTGTCCAGTCTCATTAATGTATCTCTGTCTCTCTGCAGCGCGTGTTAAACTCAAGGCCCCGCGGATGGTTTGAGTATTTGAATCGACGTTAAAATGGCTGAAACCAAATTGAAACCGTGAAGAAAGGATAACGGGCCTTCGCCTAAAGTCTTTTCACTCTGCCCAGCTTGCTAATGTCGTCGAAGCAAACAGTGACGTGCGGTCAGGTCCGAGGCCGGGGCGACACTTTCTATTGTCTATCACTCACTCCACACGCACGCACACACCCATAAAGAGGATTTGTTGCTACGCTGTCTTTCAGTATGACTCGATCACAAAGATAACCATCAAACAACCACAACCAACCATCAAACAGCAGCAGGTAGGCGGAACAACCTTTAGGCACACATTCACAGGCCCTAATGCGCAACTGCCCTGCACGACCAGGCAACTTTCAGCACCACAGACAGCGACCCAAATGCCAGCGAGTAGGGCTACTTGTAGACAGCGCTACACACACTAAATGCCTAGTAGTCGGTGCTACTGATTGAGATATACTAACACAATAGGCAAGTAATGTGATTATAGTAGTTTGCGCTCCCTCCCTCTTTCCTTCTGGGTAAAGACATCAGCGACTGAACTGTAGAACTCCTCCCTGTTGGCCCTCTGTTTTAAAAGTCTCTCGGTCTCGATTCTCAATGGACATGATGGCAAGGGATGAGAGTCGCCCTTTATCGGTCCGGTTTCGACTGTATGTCTTTATCCGTTTCAGCTGCGAAAATGACCTCTCAACGGATGCTGTTGTGGCTGGTATAGTGAGCACCAGCTGCAGTAACTCAGTCTGTGTCTGGTCATACTGGAAGAAAAAAATGAGGAGCTGTCTGTGTGATTTGTCCTGTACCATTTGTTAACTGCACAATCCGACGAGATCTTCCTTAAGTCTAAACGAAATCGAAGTAATTGGCATAATTTGACAGGGTCTCGTTTGCTGGTGTCGAAATTTGTGACATTGTTTCGATTTATTTGCAGTCCTCTAAGCCAATGAAATGAAAGTCACCAAAGTGGTCAAACCTGGCTCTCATCTGAACATTAATATTGTCCAGCATGTAGTAGTAGATTCGCCCCCTCTCTACTTATCGGCTGTTTACTACGAGTTTCGCTTTCTGCCAGGCCCAGGTCATTGGATTTCTGCTTGAATCGCTCATAGAAACGATCAAAGTCTTGTCGCTGCCGTTCCAGCTCTTTCATTGTGCCGCCGTTACGGGTACGGCAGAAACCGATATTCATCTTTTTGGTTCTGCAGAACACAGAAGAGCTTTTCTTTGAAAACTCCATGGGCCGCGAGCAAAAATGAAACACGGTGGCGTCTCTAGACGGGTTGCTAACTGCTCATCTTTTTCAGCTGGGTCTTAAGGCGTGTACTAGTTCCACATGGTTTCCCCTGGGCCTGTTTGATGAGCTGGCACTCTCATCGTTGCCACGAAATGTCATCTCCTGTTTAGGTAGCATGTAGCATTAATTAGCTAGGTCTTTCAAAATCTCACGGTTCTTGTTTATCTTTGCATATTGTGCATTTCCGATGTTTAACCTCCGTTGTTCATTCAATGGCAGATCTAGCGGTGACCTACCGAATCTCTTCAGAGCTATCTGGCTCTGGATGTGAGGCACAGATTTCTCATGCTTGTTGAGTGCTGTGGGCTAGTTGTTCAAGTCGCAGTAACCGGCTCTTGTCCACACACTGTTGCTGGTGGAGAACAGCAGGCAGGGGAAGCAGTCGAGTTGATTACGAGCAGCGCAGCCACAGAGACAGTTTTTCCGTTGATAACGCTCAGTTTGAAATGATCCTGTTAATTTCTGTCCCTCCTTAAGCTCATTGATAAAATGTTTATTGATAAAAATGTGTATTTATTTATTTTTACATGACAGTTATTTTTTCCATTCATTTTCACAGGGTGGGCACCCCGACCGCATGTCGCTAGACAGCCAGGGAGGAGACCAGTCTTTTGTACATTTTGATGACAAGGACATATAACACATTTTAAGTTCCACCCTCAGAACCTCCCTGATTTTATTTGTATTTATTTAACCTTTATTTAACCAGGAAAAAACCCATTGAGATTCAGAGTCTCTTATTCAAGGGAGACCTGGCCAAGAAGGCAGCAACAATCAATACATGACATCATTAAAACATACAACAATACAATACAACAACATGATCCAGCCTAAAAAAAAAGCATTTACACTCCTCTGTCACAGTCTCTCATCAATATTTTAAATTCAATCAGTGGCACCAACATATCTAGATGAAGCATGGATTGTAGACTATTCCATGTATCTGTTGCACACAAAGAGAAGGCAGTCTTGCCTAATACTGTGAATGTCCTGGGGACTTTAAGTAGCAACCACCTAGCAGACCGGGTATGGCGACTGCTGGTGGTGAAGGAGGCCAGACTACAGAGGTAAAGAGGGAGTTTACCCAAAAGGGCTTTGTAGATGAACACATACAAATGTATCTTTATGCGCATATAATGTGAGCTACCAATTTGGTGCGATGGTGGGTGAGTGACTTGGCATTTCTAATAAAGCGCAAGGACGTATGATAAACAGAGTCCAGTCTCTGTAAGACGGAGGAGGTTGCATGCATATACAACAAGTCACCATAATCAACTACAGAGAGAGAAGTGGCCTGAACAAGCTTCTTTTTTGATAAGGGGGGGGGGGAACTGGTCTGACACCCCTGCTCTACAGTGTCTTTTGCTTTCTCCCTGTCGTTCGGTCTATCATGTCTTCCCCCTTTCTCGCTACGGACTCCTACCACATAACATTCGAACTCATACTCTTTCTCTCTTCTGTGTTCCTCGCTCCCAGTTGGGACGACAGCAGCTCGGTGAGCAGTGGGATCAGTGACACCGTCGACACAGATGACATCAACACCAGCTCCTCAGTCAGCTCCTATGTCAACACTCCGTCCGTCTCCTGCAAGGACCTAGAGGGCCAGGTAGGTTCTGCCCCAATCACTCTGTAGGAGGTGGCATATTATTAGAATTACTAGAAGGGTGAATGAACATGTTATTTCTAGGGAGGCAGCATCTTTGGCTTTGAAACATGTTGATTTTTTTATTAAGTAACAAAAAAAACTTTTTTTAATTAAACTTTTATTTCCCTTTAAGAGACTCAGAGTATATAGATCACATGATGTCTGCAGCCAGACATTACCATAGTTTATATTCTTATTCGTCTAATGTATGAGCGCTTAGGCTCTCCTATGTAATATACCAGGGACTTATAGGGAATCTAAGTTCATATACTTTGATTCTCTTGGCCCCAATCATTTGAATGGGTATCGTAAGCTGGAAGGAACTGCATACACTAGGCTTCACTTCAACTTTCTCACTGCAGTTATAAGCATAGTGAAAAATACACATCTGTGTCTGTTCTGCAGTATGTGCTGATGTGGTTGCTTCAAAATGTGTATTGAAATCGCAGCCAGGCACACCACCACCCAGGTTCACGGTTCATCTTATCCCGACAATCCCATCAGTAGGTATTTATTCTTAAGTGCACATTTTCTACTTTTTAGACCATCGATCTGAGGTGCAGACTTTGTTTGCCATACAGTAAACCTGTCTCAATCTTGGTTCTAGAGACTTATTTCCTTCAGGTCATGGTTCTCCAACTGGTGGCCCGCGGCCGAATTTGGCCTGCGGTTGGTTTTATTTGGGCCCGCAAGTTTTTTGAACAATAAAACCCCGGTGAAAACACAAGGAAACCAGCTCCAAGTTAGTTACATTTTTTTAATCTGGCCCTGAGAATAGCAACATTTTCAGTCAGACCTCCACTCCTGTAATTAAAGGTTTCCTCGGTGTGAACCCACAGGGAGGCCCTGGTGTGGAGCTGTCTGTCATTATACAGAAGGCAGTTTGCATGAGACCCAGACATCCCAACTATTTCTTATCTCCTGGCCTCCACAAAAACCTCCTTTAAAATGGTGTCTTGGTTAGGGCCCATCCGGGTTGGTGACAGGCAAGACGTGGTGTGGTGGGAAACTCTCTTACCCAGCAGCCCCCCAGGTCCTGGGCGACACGCCGCTGAACACTAATTAAAACTACACTGAACAAAAATATAAACGCAACATGTAAAGTGTTGGTCCCATTTTTCATGAGCTGAAATAAGTTCAGATTTAAGTATAACTGTATGACTGAAGCCTTTAGTGAGAGGTCTAATGCTTTCATATTTAATCATTTCTGCCCTCCGAAATCATATTCATTATATAAAATAGGTCTGTTTAATTTTGTCTGGCTTGCCGTATCAAATAAAATATAATTTTTTGCTCGCATAATTTTGAAACTGTTCGCTAGGTGTAGGCAAGGCCATAAGCAAAAAGGTAAACTGGGATATGACTAAAGAGTTAATCAGGGGGATTTTTCCACAAATAGACAGGTATTTTCCTTTCCACTGTAGCAAGATCTTATCTATTTTTGCTAATGTTCTGTTATAAGTTATTGTAGTGAGATCGTGTCTTTCTTTCAGGATATGTATACCGAGTATGTTCACTTCACCGTCAGACCATGTCATAAACTACACGATAATGTAAAAGATGTACTTTTTTGTGATCCAATACGTAACATAGTACATCTATCATAATTTGGTTGTAATCCAGAGAGGTTAGAAAAAGTATCAAGATCTTCTGAGGCTGTGGAGGGATCCAAATTGTGGACTTAAAAGAACATGAATCATCAGCGTACAATGACACCTTTGTTTTTAAGCCCTGGATTTCTAAGCCCTTGCATATTATTGTTGGATGTGATTTTAATAGCTAACATTTCGAAAGCCATAATAAATAGATATGCTGATAGTGGACAACCTTGTTTTACTCCTCTTGACAGTTGAATACTTTCTGAGAAGTAGTCATTATTTACTATTTTACACATAGGGTTACTATACATAACTTCAACCCATTGTATAAGAGATGATTCTCCACAATTGAAATATTCCAGGCATTTATATATAAATTCCAATCATACTTTATCAAAAGCCTTTTCAAAGTCAGCTATGAAAACCAGGCCTGGTTTCCCAGATTTCTCATAGTGTTCTATTGTTTCCAGTACTTGCCTTATATTATCTCCACATTTTTGTCCATGTAAAAAACCTGTCTGATTAGGTTGAATAATATGCGACAATAGCTTTTTAATTCTGTGCTCTATGCATTTTACTAGAATTTTTCCATCACAACGTTGAAGTGTATTGGGCCTCCAAAATTTAAAATGGACTGGATCTTTATATTTACCACTTGGGTCCTGTGCGCTATTGAGTTTTGGCCGCATGAGGAAACATTTTTGACTATTCAGCTCTAGATAAGAAATGACTGAGGTGTTTTTGGTGTAACATATTATACACCTACTACTACTGTACAGAACTTGCTATTATATTCTGTTCTGTTATGTAAAATCATGATCTGATTTTGTGAGGCAATGATTCAGCTTGGATCTAACTTTACTAAACGAGCACCATTGTGAGAAGTGGTAGTCTTTTTTATTTGTAATAGCAATACTAATAATACTAATATGTGATGAGTAGGTGTAGGCAGCGGAACTTGATAAGGGTTCATTTAAGCAATTTGAGCGCCCTTTAAAATGTGGTGCTGGATGACGCACTTGAAACCGCCCTACTGTCCGAGTTCTAAGCTTACAGAGAAAAACAAGTTGGTCACCTCCCTAACCGGGTTGGTCACATATTGTTTTGGGTCCCACTGCTTAAGAGGAGGACTGTGGAGTTTTATGAACATCAAGGCGGACACGCAGTGAATTTCGATGCTAGATCCCCGTTGGTGGGATGATACGGTTCATGCGGTGGATCAGTTTGCCTGCATGCGCAATAGAGGTAGTACTTTTCTGTAAGCTTGACACTCGGACAGTAGGGCGAGCTCAAATGCGTCGTACGTGAACCCCAAGTCCGTAACAAACTGTTTTGAGGACAGACGTGTTATCACCCCCTGGTCGTGTTTTCAGTCTGTGGCTGTTCTTGGATTTGGCCCACTCGAAGAGGTCAACCCTCCCACTGACAGGCCTCTTTACACACATCTGCAGTTCTTCATCATTTGCGCCACCGCCAGAGAGAGAGTGAGAGAAGGTCAACGAATTGGCAAGGGGCACTAAAAAAGTCTGCAGCACACGGACTCACTGTACTAGAATCTGAAGTCAAATATCTACTGTTTGCTGATGGTCTGGTGCTTCTGTTACCAACCAGGGAGGGCCTACTGCAGTACCTAGATCTTCTGCACAGATTCTACCAGACCTGGGCCCTGACAGTAAATCTCAGTAAGACCAAATAATGGTGTTCCAAAAAAGGTCCAGTTGATCAGGACCACAAATACAAATTCCATCTAGACTCCCTAGAGCACACAAAAAACGATGCATACCTCGGCCTAAACATCAGAGCCACAGGTTACTTCCACAAAGCTGTGAACGATTTGAGAGACAAGGCAAGAAGGGCATACTATGCCATCGAAAAGAACATAAAATTCGACATATCAATTAGGATCTGGCTAAAAATACTTGAATCAATTATAGAACCCATTGCCCTTTATGGTTGTGAGATCTGCGGTCTGCTCACCAACCAAGAATTCACTAAATGGGACAAACACCAAATTGAGACTCTGCAAAAATATTCTCAGTGTACAACCTAAAACACCAAATACTGCATGCAGAGCATGATCCAGAAAAGATCCGTTAAATTCTACAACCACCTAAAAGGAAGTGATTCCCAAACCTTCCATAACAAAGCCATCACCTACAGAGAGATGAACCTGGAGAAGAGTCCCCTAAGCAAGCTGGTCCTGGGGCTCTGTTCACAAACACAAACAGACCCCATAGAGCCCCAAGACAGCAACACAATTAGAATAAACCAAATCATGAGAAAACAAAAAGAGAATTACTTGACACATTGGAAAGAATTAACAAAAAAACAGAGCAAAATAGAATTCTATTTGGCCCTAAACAGAGAGTACACAGTGGCAGAATACCTGACCACTGTGACTGACCCAAATTTAAGGAAAGCTTTGAATGTGTACAGACTCAGTGAGCATAGCCTTACCATTGAGAAAGGCCGCAGTAGGCAGACCTGGCTCTCAAGAGAAGACAGGCTATGTGTGCACATACTGCCCACAAAATGAGGTGGAAACTGAGCTGCACTTCCTAACCTGCCAAATGTATGACCATATTAGAGACACATATTTCCCTCAGATTACACAGATCCACAAAGAATTCGAACCCAACCCCGATTTTGATTAACTCCCATACAGTATCTACTGGGTGAAATACCACAGTGGCCCATCACAGCAGCAAGATTTTGACCTGCTGCCACAAGAAAAGGGTAACCAGTGAAGAACAAATTACTTTACATAAATACAACCCATATTTATGTTTATTTATTTTCCCTTTTGTACTTTAACCATTTGCACATCATTACAACACTGTATATATACATAATATGACATTTGCAATGTCTTTATTCTTTTGGAACTTCTGTGAGTGTAATGTTTACTGTTCATTTTTATTGTTTATTTCACTTTTGTATATTATCTACTTCACTTGTTTTGGCAATGTTACCATATGTTTCCCATGCCAATAAAGGCCGTTGAATTGAATTGAGTTGAGAGGTCGGGAAGAAAGCACCATTTACCTACCTATAGGCTGCTACAGCCTACATATTTATTTGGTTTGTCATTCTATCGTTTTCATGGATTTTCGTAGCAATTAAATCATTTATTCCAAATGTATCAGAATTGATTTTCCAGAAATATTATTTTACTACGCCTCCGGCAGCACTACATCCCTGTTCAACTCGCTAGTGGCTGATACTATCTCACTGGAGAAAGCATCCGGGTGAGCGAAACAGCGCCCCTCTGTCTCACTGTAGGTGAACCATGTATCTGATGCTGTCTGGACAAAAAGAGTACGACATGCCATACTCTTGTTCAGACAGCATCAGATACATGGGCTACACGTACTGAGAAAGAAGGGCTCTTTTTCTCGCACGGATGCTTTATTTGAGATTGATGTGTCGTTCTGCCTGTCGGTCAGATCAATTATTCATATTTCAATGTTTTATTTAGGACAGTCAAGGAGGTACGGTAGGGCGTGCCAGACCCCCTAGGGCCCACCCACAACACCTGCCCTGATTAGAAGTACATGGTGCAAGTGATCAATGCTATTTGAGATCCTGCAGAGATTATTCCAGCTATTGTGAATATCTACACAGACCTGCGATGACCTATGCACGCTATCTTGAACATGCAGACTTTATATAATGATATAAGAAGAATTGTAGAGTTACAGTCACCTCAAAATAGGGCCATGGATCTGTTACTCATTTTAAGGTTGAATAAATACTGTTACATTAGATTGTAAGAGAGCCTTAACTTTAGGCTATTTACTTTGAAAGTAATATTGAATTGTGTTTAGTTGACAACACAAAAACATCCACATTTAAAGGAGCTGTAACGACTGCTTGGGTAGTTCCATTTGAGCCACTGGCTTAATCCTATTCTCCAACTTTTATGTATTAAAGAATAGGACTAAATCAAATCAAATTTTAAATGCACTTTAATCAAAGTATGATTCGATTCAGTCCTGTTCTTTAACTTGGATTTTTGGTTGAGATGCAGATGTGAATCTAACATATCAATGATTCATTTGTAGACGAAATGTTATTAAGGCCAGACTAAGTCAGTGGCACAGATTGAACTATCCAAGCAGAAGATACATCTCCTTTAAATGTTGATATTTGGTTGCGTTGACAACCAAACACAATTCAAAGTCACTAAATATCATGACATTTGAAATCAACCAGAGCTTGAAACCCAAGGACTATTGTATTGTCTATTTTTAGTTGAATTCTGGGTTGAATTGAAACAATTGCTGTTGATGACTTTGTAAATGTTATATAGGCCTAAATAGCACCATTGTTGATGACTTTGTAAATGTTATATATGCCTAAATAGCACCATTGACTATATAGGAGTGATAAAGATTGGTCACATTTGATTTGCTCTGTTAAATCTACTGTTTGGAATGACTTCGATAGCAACAGTGAATCTATTTAGTTTTTAAGTGGAGCGCAATCAATAATCATTCTCACGATAGCACATTGGCAATACTCAGTGACAAGTACTGTATCATAGCATGGCTGGGATTGGTTAAAACCCTGGATGGGAGACCAAAGGGTAGTGGCTATAGGTCAACTCTCCAGTAGGAGGTACTGCCCAGCCTATAGTTCTTTTCTGATATTGGATATAACATTAAAGAATTGATGTTGTTTTAAAGGAATATTTTACACAAGATGTGTCTATGTTGACATTTGTTACCATGATGTCATAATCCTGTGGTTGAAATTTCTCCCTCAAAACCACAGTTGCAGACTTTTTTTTCAAATCCAATGTATTTTACACCTAGATTCCACATCACAATAAGTTGACAAATGAAATTGATTCAACCAGTTTGTGCCCAGTGGGTTATGTCTGTCAACATTGCCTATGTTGAAGTCTGTGTGGTAGAAGTCTGTAGCTGTTCCAAGCAGTTCATGTTTTTCCAAAGTTAACCACATAATACTCCTATAGACATCGCGAGACATCACGAGAACAGCACTGAATGAGTTTTCTCAGGAATAAATCAGTTGGCGTGGTTGTGATATTGTACACTGTAAAAAATTATCCAGTTGTTTTTACGGTAACTTATTGGCAGCCAGTTACCTGTAAGTGACTGTAAAAAAAACAATAAGGTACAGTATGTTACCATAAATTCCAAAGAAACTTTGGTTTAGCAGTACATTACTGTAAACGTTAGACACTAATATACTGTTAAACCAAAGGTTCTCTGGAATATACGGTAACATACTGTACTTTTTTTTTTACAGTAAAGTACAGGTAACTGGCTGCCAGTAAGTTAACATACAAACATTTTTTTTTTTTTTACAGTGTAGAAGACTGCAGCAAGGTTATTTCCAGTCATAGAAAAAGCACTGGTAGACGAGAGCAGAGACTGCTGCTTTGGCACCTGTTTAGTTTTCATGTTTTCTACCATTAAGATTTTCTCTTCATCCTCCTGTGCCAACGAGTGACTTAAACATCAACAGATGATTGAAGTCCGGCCCCAAAACCAGCTCTTCAAGCCAACAATCAATCACAAAATCCCTCCCATTTTCTCTGCAACTATTGCCTTGTATAGAATTGCTTTGTGTTGCATTTTTCTGCTGCTCTGTAAAATATAGTTTGGATATATTATTGCAGGTATAGGCCTAGAGATTAGTGTTTCAGATTCATGCTGATAAAGAACAAGGCCATTAAAATTATTTTCCTGGCAATCCATTTTTATTAGTATTTTCAGTAGCTATTTAAACAATACCCTGTTATAACTGGGGCTTAAGTAAGCTTGGTGAGCGCCGGGAAAACACACTATACTGCTCCAACACATTGTTTATTTGTAGGCCCAATGTAATGGTCCTGTTCACCTGCCTCACTCTCCAGTCTCCACTTTTTTAATTTTTTTTCAAGGCGGTAATGTTGATTCGTGAAGCATGAACGAGCCATCTTTGCTGATTTCCTGTGGTAATCACTTCAGGTCTTGTCAGGATTTGTAGGCCTCCATTGTAGTCCACTACTTAATTCTTATTTCTCAAATGACTGCCTCGCCTGGTTCACCAACTACTTCTCAGATAGAGTTCAGTGTGTCAAATCGGATGGCCTGTTGTCCGGACCTCTGGCAGTCTCTATGGGGGTGCCACAGGGTTCAATTCTCGGGCCGACTCTTTTCTCTGTATATATCAATGATGTTGCTCTTGCTGCTGGTGATTCTCTGTTCCACCTCTACGCAGACGACACCATTCTGTATACATCTGGCCTTCCTTTGAACACTGTGTTAACAAACCTCAAAACAAGCTTCAATGCCATACAACACTCCTTATGTGGCCTCCAACTGCTTTAAAATGTTAGTAAAACTAAATGCATGCTCTTCAACCGATTGCTGCCCGCACCCCTCCACCCGACTAGCATCACTACACTGGACGGTTCTGACTTAGAATATCTGGACAACTTACAAATACCTAGCTGTATGGTTAGACTGTAAACTCTCCTTCCAGACTCACATTAAGCATCTCCAATCCAAAATTACATCTAGAATCGGCTTCCTATTTCGCAACAAAGCCTCCTTCACTCATGCTGCCAAACATACCCTCGTAAAACTGACTATCCTACCGTTCATTGACTTTGGCGATGTCATTTACAAAATAGCCTCCAACACTCTACTCAGCAAATTGGATGTAGTTTTGTCACCAAAGCCCCATATACTACCCACCACTGTGACCTGTATGCTCTCGTTGGCTGGCCCTCGCTACATATTCGTCGCCAAGCCCACTGGTTCCAGGTCATCTATAAGTCTTTCCTAGGTAAAGCCCCACCTTATCTCAGCTCACTGGTCACCATAGCAACACCCACCCATACCACGCACTCCAGCAGGTATATCTCACTGGTCATCCCCAAAGCCAACACCCCCTTTGGCCGCCTTTCCTTCCAGTTCTCTGCTGCCAATGACTGGAACGAATTTCAAAAATCACTGAAGATGGAGACTCATATCTCCCTCTCTAACTTTAAGCATCAGGTGTCAGAGCAGCTTACCAATCACTGTACCTATACACAGCCCATCTGTAAATAGCACACCCAACTACCTCATCCCCATATTGTTTTTAAAATGTTTTTGCTTTTTGCACCCCCAGTATCTCTACTTGCACATCATCATCTGCACATCTAGCACTCCAGTGTTAATGCTAAATTGTTATTATTTAGCCTCTATGGACTATATATTGCCTTACCTCCCTAATCTTACTACATTTGCACACACTGTACATAGATTTTTCTATTGTGTTATTGACTATACGTTTGTTTATTCCATGTGTAACTCTGTGTGGTTGTTTGTGTCGCACTGCTTTCCTTTATCTTGGCCAGGTCACAGTTGTAAATGAGAACTTGTTCTCAACTGGCCTACCTGGTTAAATAAAAGGTGGAAAAAACATAAAAAATAACTTGTGACAAGTGGATTTTTTGTAACCCTCAAACACAGGAGATAGATGACTGAAAAAAGACAGATCCTCAGGTGGACCGGGGCTTACGCTACTAAGAAAAGCACCCTGGTCTTGACTGTGTTTCTTTAACGAGTGCTGTTTGCTGATAAGAATGTTAAATCATTCACAGTAATAGGGGCATGTGGAGTTGTTTGACCTTAATGATAGCATAAGGGTGAGCTTATGAGGGGAGATGCTATAGTAGATCGTTGCTTTTCTTTCTGCTTGCTCTCCTTGTGAGATGATTCACCTGTTATTGTACTGATATGGTATGTATAGTATCTACACCACTTGAATAAACAGAAGTAACAGATGTTTTATGTTTGGTTTCCCCCTCAGCTCCAGACGGACGCGGAGAAGCACTCAGCCGTCGAGCAGAACTCTGTGTGGTCCGGCAGCGACGAGGTCAAGAGGTCAGACGGGGGCTCGGACAGCGGGTTCAAAATGGAATCGGGCTCCAAGTGGTGCCGCCGCCCCTCAGACATGTCGGACGAGTCGGGCAGGAGCTCCTCGGACCGCAAAACGCCTTCCATGGCCCACACGGGCTCCTGGAGGCGAGGCCTGAGTGCCCAGGTGGGCGTGACCTCGCCCAGGACCAAGGTGCCTGTCACGCCAGTCTGCGGCACGCTGAAGACCCATGGGACAGGCACGTTACATACAGAGTAGAGCTATGTTGTCTCTGTCTGCAGTCCCAACAGCCACACTGTCTGTGTTCTGTGCTCTGTCAGTCTGAACTGCATGGGTTCCTGGAGCATGTGAAAAGACAGCCAACAGTCAACCACGGAGAGGTTTTATCTGGTGAGATCAGGGCTCAGGTTGCCAGGTGATGAAACCACTCTCCGGAGAACTGTTCTGAAGACGTGATCTCTTACCTTTTTATTATTGAAGTGGTAGATAGAGAGGCCTTTGAGTTTAAACGTGTTGGAACTCAGCAGGATGTCTGATGCTACTGTATAACTGCACTGCTGAGTGAATGTGCTTGGTCCATGGTTGACAGACTGCGTCATGTCTCCACCCACAGGTAAAACGGACGACACCAAGGTGTCTGAGAAGGGCCAGCATCATCTTTCGCCCCGGGCCAACAGCAGTATGCAGCGCTCCCCATCAGACACGGGCCGCAGCAGTGGAGACGAAGCCAAGAAGACCCCCTCCACCTCCAGCTCCAGCCGCACCCCCACCACCAACACGTTTGGCTTCAAGAAGCACGCAGGAGGAGGTATGACCATGGTGACAGCCAGCGGAGTCACCATCACCGGTGGCTCTGCCACCCTGGGGAAGATCCCCAAATCAGTGCAGCTCCACGGGGGTCGGGGTCTTGGTCGCCAGGCCAGTGTGGATGATGGCTACCTGCCTGTGAGCTCCCACTCCAGCCTGCAGTACCGCAGCCTCCCCCGGCCCAGCAGAGCCTCTGGCGGGGTTCGCAGCACCAACCGCTCCTCCAGCACCAGCATCGAGTCCAACCTCAGCTCCAGGTCCAACACGCACCACGGCCCCAAAAGCCGCAGCCAAGTCCCCAAGCCTAGCGCCGGTGGCATCCCTCTGCCTGGCTCTGGATCTAACCAGACAGACAAGGAGAAGGGGGTGTCCTCTGAAGCCAATCCCATGGCCCAGGGCTCAGCAACTCTACCCCCTCAGGGAGCCAGGCAGCCAGGGGGAAAGTACCCAGACATCTCCTCCCCTACTCTGCGCAGGTGAGCCCATCACCTCCATACTACAGTCTACTTAAAGTCCACCTACCCCCATATATCAGGGTCTGTCTTACACTGACTGTCGATGAGTCTGATAGTTCCTTCCCTCCAGCCCTGACAGCACTACCACACCATCCTGCTTGTGTTTCAAGGGGCGATGTATTCAGGCACAGTGCAAACAGATTTGAGTTGGGATAATCATCATATCGGCATTAAAGAACATTTAGAGAGCCCTTATCAGGGTTTCGTTATGTTTTTTTGCCAGTGACTTTTTTTCCCATAAACCAAAAGGCTTGTTTTATCACTAGGCAGCTAGAGGGCCTCTCTTCCCTTGTGGCCTGTGAAATAATGGCCTATCACTGCTCATTAAAAGCAGGGTGACAGGGCCCAGACTGAGAGGCCAGTGTTTTCTCTAGCTCGAACCCAGGACTGGGCTGCCTGGTGTTGCTTTAACTGATGCTGCTGGTGCTTGGACTTATCTGACTAATCGCCTGATGAGGTAATGAGAAAAGAGAGCAGCTGTTTTCCCTCAGTGGTCTGAGAGTCTCCCTTCTCATTTAAACCTTGTTGATTTAATGTTGTCAAAACAAATGCGGTGTCTGTGGCACACGCTTTACATCCTGCTTTAAATCATATAAATGACCTGTTGATTAAAAGCCACGCTAGAAGATGTATGATAGCTGTTCACACGGATGCCCAAAACGGACCGGTGAATCACAGAGAGAGAGACATTTTTCTTGTGATTATATGGTTATACCATGAAGTAGGTATTGTGTTCCCGTGGCAACGTTATGATATGTATTTGTTTCGCTTCTCTTTGCGTTAACCAGCATTTTCATTACAAATTCCTTCAACAATTCTCTACTTAAAACCCATGTACCGCATATAATTATCTTGTCACTCCTCTCCCCTCTCCCGTGCCATCCAGACTGTTCGGAGGCAAGCAGGCTAAGCAGCAGGCCCCAGTCACCACCGCAGAGAACATGAAGAACTCCACCGTCATCTCCAACCCCCACGCCAACTCTGGCCAGCAGGGCGGCGCTCTGGACTCCCCCTCGGCCAGTAGCGGGGGCAGTAGCCCTCTGTATGGGGGTGGAGGTCGTCTGGGTGTTGAGGCCCATTCCCTCTCCCCCCTGGCTTCCAGCCCCGGCTCGGCCCTGTCCACCCCTTCCCACAGCCTGGCCTGGAGTAGCACCATGAGCAGGGATACCCTGAGCCCCGGCTACCCCTCCCTCAGCAGCCTTGCCACCAGCAGCGAGTCCATCGACGTGTCCCTGGGCAGCGGTGGCCACGGAAACCACGGCCATGGTCACGACGCACTGCCAGCCGGCGTCAGGAACAACGGCATCAAAACGGGAATCTCAGAAAGGTAGGAGCGGGGGGGGGGTTCCAGGAACGGCCAGGTGTGGCTATGTGTTTATATATCTACTACAAACTCCCCTCCCCTTTTCTCCCTTTGTATCTCAACCTTTAAACTGTTGTGTGCATGAGGGTTAACAGAAGTGTTTGACTGGCCATATTGATGATAAAGGAGATGATAGGAGACTGACTCCTTGCAGGTGTTGGTGGGATGAAAGCATGGATTCTATCATGACTGATGATCTCTCTGTTTTCCCCCTTCTCTTGGTGCTGCTCCTCTCTCTGTTTTGTCTACCCCTACCCCCTAACCCCCTTCTCCCTACCCCCTAGTCTTAGCCCCCTCTCCTCTCCCTCAGCTAGTCCCAAATTCAGCAGAAACACTTTACCCCGGAAACAGGACAGGTAAATGTGTCTATATGGAGCTGGGCTTGCTTGATAGTGAAACAGCTGCCTGTGTGTGGTGTACTGTGTTGTGAAGTGAAGTGAGCGTTGGATGTTTTCACTGCTTGCATCTCTTTCACCGCATGCACAGCGCCATCTTCTGGCTGAACTAGGAAAGGCAGGCCTGTAGTCTGAGGCCTAATCTTGAGATGTACATCAAAGCATATAGGACACAGCAGCTGTGATGCTTCTATAGATAAGAGATCAGTTAGCTGAAGCTGTCTCCTGCCTCTATATGTTCAGAATGACAACACACCTACCTGGACCAACACAGGAGTTGGCCCTGTGATTATATGCATATTACACCAGTTTTCTTTTACTTTAACAAGGGCAGAACTCCCAAAATACTTCTCTGTAAATCACCATTTCCATGAGATTTTTACAAAGGAAAAAAAATAGACACATTGAGAAAAAACAGGCACTTAATCATTGTTTTCATGAAGGTACATTGACGTGCAACTTCCACCTGTGATTTGTGATTGTACTAGATGCACATTATCAGACAGCCTTGACGTTATCCACGTGCCTCCCTGTCCATCAACAACCTAGGTCATTATATCTGTGCAGCTAGTGATTTGCAACATTCACACATAGATGTGGATGTGAGGTGGCTTTTCAGCATCTCCCATCTCTCTCAAGGTACGGCCACCTGCCCCAGCTGCGTAGTCATGACGACCCCCGGGACTGGCTGCGTTCCCACTCTGCAGGAGGTCTTCAGGAGTCTGCCGGCAGCTCCCCCTTCTCCCCCGCTTCCAGCCTCACCTCGCCCTCCGGAGCCCGCTTCAACTTCTCCCAGCTTGGTAGGTGTAGCCTCAACTCTCTCTACTCATCGCTATGATAATCATTGCAGGAGCAGTGATAGTCATCTCTGCACCCAGAACTAAATATTGTGTGCATGCTGGCTTAATGTTTCGTCTCTTTCAAGAGACTACAGTGATATTAGTGGTGAAGTAAGGAAAAGTAGTAGTGATTATATCTATTTTATACAACGGGTTGGTCTAATCCTGAATGCTGATTGGTTAAACCGCATTCCAGCCAGTGTCAATTATACAAGTTGCCACCAGCTAAATCTATGTTAAAATGCCTATTTACTTTGATCCATCTGACTGTGCAATCCACTGTCTCTTCAGCCCAGCCAAGCAATTTATAAACATGATCTCCTCTATAAAAATCATTCAGACATTATCTCACATTTCTTTTTGACTAACATTTTGTTTTCAAAAGCTGAGATTTGAATAAACCTTGTCTGTCTCTCCAATGTTTGCAACATTGTTTCAATATTCAAATTCGATCTCCAGCTGTCCCATAGTAATGAACGTGTCAGGAGACGCAATGAGACAGACAGATAGGCTGCGTTTCTCAGTCAGTCTAAGTCATGAGTCAGCTGGCTTCATTTTTATGGATATATACAAAGAAATGTCAATGAAAAAAGGTCCAACGAAATGAAGTGCAGCTAGTTTGCAGTCTTTCCACCTTCAGTTTGAAGTGATTGTGTTAACTGTGTTGTTGGCTAGTTCCTCTGAACAACAACAGTGTCCTGATGAGTGAGCACATGTTCTATGCCAAGCAAAAATCACACCTCATTAGCTCATTGTTATCGATGTATCCAAGTAAATGTCACTAGAAAACAGCGTAAACAAATGCGGCTACTTTGCTGTTACTCTGGCTGTACTTTTTGAAGTAACTGTAAGTTAGCATTAGTTGGCTAGCTAGCAAGCAAGGGATAAGAACATTGCCACCCAGTATGTCAATGGAACATTTAGAATGAACGAATAGATACAGAACAAAAAGACTGAATGACTGGGTCGCCGAGTCTCTAGCAACCGAACCGATAGAACGAATGACCAGCCGGCTTGGGTAGCAACCCTAGATTTGTGTCGGCGTGAAATAGTATGAATAAATTCATAAAAATAAAGTTTTTAATGAAAATATGCCAATCATTATTTGAATATGTTGGTAACCCGTTGTACAAAAGTGATAATACCCTCGAAGCCGGTGTTTGGAGGACATATTGGCACGGTTTGCACGGCTCTGGCATTATCACTTAAATGTTGTATTTCACTCTTACTTTCCACTTGGAGTGAAGAGTAACAGACAGCAAGCAAAGATGTCTGATCAATGCCCTCTGCCCATGTCTGTTTTTAAGATAACCTTTGACCTGTGTTATGTAACGGATGTGTCCCAGCAGGCAGCCCTACCACAGCTGCACAGATCAACCTGGCCAACCTCCGAAGCGGCCTGGCCAATCAGGAAGGGCCGTATGACCCGTACAGTGAACGCCTGAGGAACTCGTCCATGTCTCTGGAGGAGAAGAGTCGCACCATGAGCAGCTCTGGGTCCTTCAGGGATGGACTAGAGGAGGGTAAGACAGACTGACACACTCTTCTACCTACAGTATCTGCTCTCACACCTGGCCTCAGAGAAATACCGGTCAAGTCATTTTTTGTTAATTCAAGTTTTTTTTTAGGGTTGTTTTGACACTCCACATGCATGACGGAACTATCATTTTACTTCCGAATGGATTATAAGATCATTTTTTGAAAGCTTTCATTCTTTACAGGACGCTAGTGAAAGATTCATATTTTTCTTACAAAATGAATATTTATTGAATCGACATGCTTGTTCAACCAACCACTTAAATCACCAGTGAAATCATTCATTACATTTAGTGTGCCAGTGTCTTTTGTAACCTGTTTTGACTTTCCACACATCTACAGTTGAATTGGGAAATAGAATGAAGCACTTTGTTCGATTTGCGAAATGTACATAGACTGAGGTTTGATGATTGACTGCACTTCTTTGGCTCTGAATGGCTTGTTGCTCTTGTGGTTTGTGCTTGTCCTGAGGCTCTCACTTTAGCTGATCCCTCTATGATGCCAGGTTCTGGGCTGGTGTTGTGGCATGCAGGCCAGGGTGAGGAGGAGGTGGAGAAAGGCTGATAAGTATCTCCTCTCCTCCCCCCATCACAGACAGGCATCTGACTCAACACCAGCCTCTTGACAGGAGATCACAGATTATAGAGTAAACATGGGAAAATCCCTGCTCCAGTAACAGTATACATATCAGTGTTGTAGGTCTCGAGTCCAGTCTCGAGACCACATTCTGAGCGTCTCGGTCTTGTCTCAGAGTCTGATGCATTTGTACTCTGTCTTGACTCGTTCTAGGAGAGTGAGGACTCGTAATTTCTTCCCGAGACCACTAAAGAAAAATCCTGATTGGATATTCTTTTCACTTAATTGTTAACCCATTCCAGCAGAAACTGAAAAGATTGAATCAGAACATAATTTCAACTAATAATGTAATTAGAATTATTATTATTATAATTATTATATAAATCCTTAGCACTTCTCTGAAGGTGTAGAAGGCCCTCATTGTTCGATTGGGTTCAAGTCCGCGCTCTGGCTGGGCCACTCAAGGACATTCAGAGACTTGTCATGAATCCACTCCTGCGTTATCTTGGCTGTATGCTTAGGGTCATTGTCCTGTTGGAAGGTGAACCTTCACCCCAGTCTGAGGTCCTGTGCACTCTGGAGCAGGTTTTCATCAAGGATCTCTTCGTTCATCTTTGCCTCGATCCTGACTAGTCTCCCAGTCCCTAACGCTGAAAAACACCCCCACATTATGATGCTATCAGAACCATGCTTCACCGTAGGGATGGTGCCAGGTTTCCTCCAGATGTGACGCTTGGCATTCAGGCCAAAGAGTTGAATCTTGGTTTCATCAGACCAGAGAATCTTGTTTCTCATGGTTTGAGAGTCTTTAGGTGCCTTTTGGAAAACTCCAAGTGGGCTGTCATGTACCTTTTACTGAGGAGTAGCTTCCGTCTGGCCGCTTTACCATAAAGGCCTGATTGGTGGAGTGCTGCAGAGATGGTTGTCCTTCTGGAAGGTTCACCCATCTCCACAGAGGAACTCTGGAGCTCTGTCAGAGTGACCATCATGTTCATGTTTTGCTGGGTGGCCTGCTCTAGGAAGAGTCTGGGTGGTTCCAAACTTATTCCCTTTAAGAATGATGGAGGTCACTGTGTTCTTGGTTACCTTCAATGCTGCAGGAATGTTTTGGTACCCTTCCCCAGATCTGTGCCTCGACACAATCCTGTCTCGGAGCTCTATGGACAATTCCTTCAACCTCATGGTTAGTTTTTTTGCTCTGACTTGCACTGTCAACTGTGTGACCTTATATAGATAGGTGTGTGCCTTTCCAAATCAAATCAAATCAAATGTATTTATATAGCCCTTCATCAGCTGATATCTCAAAGTGCTGTACAGAAACCCAGCCTAAAACCACAAACAGCAAGCAATGCAGGTGTAGAAGCATGGTGGCTAGGAAAAACTCCCTAGAAAGGCCAAAACCTAGGAAGAAACCTAGAGAGGAACCAGGCTATGTGGGGTGGCCAGTCCTCTTCTGGCTGTGCCGGGTGGAGATTATAACAGAACATGGCCAAGATGTTCAAATGTTCATAAATGACCAGCATGGTCGTATAATAAGGCAGAACAGTTGAAACTGGAGCAGCAGCACGGTCAGGTGGACTGGGGACAGCAAGGAGTCATCATGTCAGGTAGTCCTGGGGCATGGTCCTAGGGCTCAGGTCCTCCGAGAGAGAGAAAGAAAGAGAGAATTAGAGAGAGCATATGTGGGGTGGCCAGTCCTCTTCTGGCTGTGCCGGGTGGAGATTATAACAGAGCATGGCCAAGATGTTCAAATGTTCATAAATGACCAGCATGGTCAAATAATAATAAGGCAGAACAGTTGAAACTGGAGCAGCAGCACGGCCAGGTGGACTGGGGACAGCAAGGAGTCATCATGTCAGGTAGTCCTGGGGCATGGTCCTAGGGCTCAGGTCAGTTGAAACTGGAGCAGCAGCACGGACAGGTGGACTGGGGACAGCAAGGAGTCATGTCAGGTAGTCCTGGGTCATGGTCCTAGGGCTCAGGTCCTCCGAGAGAGAGAGAGAAAGAGAGAAAGAGAGAATTAGAGAACGCACACTTAGATTCACACAGGACACCGAATAGGACAGTAGAGGTACTCCAGATATAACAAACTGACCCTAGCCCCCCGACACATAAACTACTGCAGCATAAATACTGGAGGCTGAGACAGGAGGGGTCAGGAGACACTGTGGCCTCATCCGAGGACACCCCCGGACAGGGCCAAACAGGAAGGATATAACCCCACCCACTCTGCCAAAGCACAGCCCCCACACCACTAGAGGGATATCTTCAACCACCAACTTACCATCCTGAGACAAGGCCGAGTATAGCCCACAAAGATCTCCGCCATGGCACAACCCAAGGGGGGGCGCCAACCCAGACAGGATGACCACAACAGTGAATCAACCCACTCAGGTGACGCACCCCTTCCAGGGACGAGAGAGAGCCCCAGTAAGCCAGTGACTCAGCCCCTGTAATAGGGTTAGAGGCAGAGAATCCCAGTGGAAAGAGGGGAACCGGCCAGGCAGAGACAGCAAGGGCGGTTCGTTGCTCCAGAGCCTTTCCGTTCACCTTCCCACTCCTGGCCAGACTACACTCAATCATATGACCCACTGAAGAGATAAGTCTTCAGTAAAGACTTAAAGGTTGAGACCGAGTTTGCGTCTCTGACATGGGTAGGCAGACCGTTCCATAAAAATGGATCTCTATAGGAGAAAGCTGTTTGCTTAGAAATTCTAGGGACAATTAGGAGGCCTGCGTCTTGTGACCGTAGCGTACGTGTAGGTATGTACGGCAGGACCAAATCAGAGAGATAGGTAGGAGCAAGCCCATGTAATGCTTTGTAGGTTAGCAGTAAAACCTTGAAATCAGCCCTTGCTTTGACAGGAAGCCAGTGTAGAGAGGCTAGCACTGGATTAATATGATCACATTTTTTGGTTCTAGTCAGGATTCTAGCAGCCGTATTTAGCACCAACTGAAGTTTATTTAGTGCTTTATCCGGGTAGCCGGAAAGTAGAGCATTGCAGTAGTCTAACCTAGAAGTGACAAAAGCATGGATACATTTTTCTGCATCATTTTTGGACAGAAAGTTTCTGATTTTTGCAATGTTACGTAGATGGAAAAAAGCTGTCCTTGAAATGGTCTTGATATGTTCTTCAAAAGAGAGATCAGGGTCCAGAGTAACGCCGAGGTCCTTCACAGTTTTATTTGAGACGACTGTACAACCATTAAGATTAATTGTCAGATTCAACAGAAGATCAATATGTTTCTTGGGACCTAGAACAAGCATCTCTGTTTTGTCCGAGTTTAAAAGTAGAAAGTCAAATCATGTCCAATCAATTGAATTTACCACAGGTGGACTCCAATCAAGTTGTAGAAATACCTCAAGTGTAACGTGTATGCTGGGAGTCAGGAAGCAAGTATAGTGAATGCGCGGGAGCCGGCTGAGGAGCTGGGCGATTCGGCCGAGGCGCAGGAGCCTGGCGATCCAGGCGAGGCGCGTGAGCCGGCCGAGTCGCCGGAGCCTGGCGATCCAGGCGAGGCGCGTGAGCAGGGCGAGCCGGCCGAGGCGCGGGAGCCGACGTCACCAGTAAAAAAATATATATAATCCCTGCTGCTGCTTCCCCTTGGGGAGGCATTATTCTATAAGGCTGGGAGTCGGGAAGCAAGTACAGGGAGTGCACATTTTATAATAAAAATAACATAGTACCAAATAAGAAACACGAAAAGCGTACAGACAGAAACAGAGTCAATAATGCCTCAGAAAAGAACCAAGGGGAGTGACAGATATAGGGGAGGTAATCAGGAAGGTAATGGAGTCCAGGGGAGTGTCATGAGGTGCAGGTAACAATGGTGGTAGGTGTGCGTAATGATTAGACAAATAGCGACGTAGAGCGCCGAGGAGCAGGAGTAAGCGTCAAGGATGATCAATGGAAACAGGATGCACCTGAGCAATTTCGAGTTTCATGGCAAAGGGTCTTTATATTTATGTAAATAACGTATTTCTGTTCTTTATTTGTAATAAATTAGCAAAAATGTATATTGGGTTATTGTGTGTAGATTTCTTTGTAATTTAATCCATTTTAGAATAAGGCTGTAAGGTAGCAAAATGTGGAAAAAGTCAAGGGGTCTGAATACTTTCCCGAAGGCACTGTATAGGCCTAATGCAATGATATACAGTTTATTAGGTACACCACACCGTTCACGAAAATGGTTCGCTCCAACAGACAGTGAGTCACGCGGCCGCGGCTTGCTGTATAAAGCAGGCAGACAGGCATCGAAGCATTCAGTTACTGTTTGATTGAACGTTAGAAGAGCCAAAACGCGTGACCTAAGTGACTTTCAGCCTGGTAAAATCTTCGGTGCCGGGCTCGCCAGTTCCAGTATCTCAGAAACGGATTGCCTCCTGTGCTTTTCACGTACGACAGTGTCTAGGGTTTACCGAGAATGGGGCGACAGACAAAAAACATCCAGTCAGCGGTAGTCCTGTGGGTGAAAGCAGCTCATTGAGGAGAGGTCAAAGGAGAATGGCAAGAATCGTGCAAGCTAACAGGTCTGCAGGTAAAGTAACAGGTAAATAACTGCGCAGTACAACAGTGATGTGCAGAACGGAATCTTGGAACGCAAAACTTGTCTGTCCTTGTCATGGATGAAGCTATTGCAGCAGACGACCACACTGGGTTCAACTCCTATCGGCTAAAACAAGAAGAAGCGGCTACTGTGGGCAAGCGATCACCAACACTGGACAGTTGAGAATGGAAAAACATTGCCTGGTCCGACGAATCCCGGTTCCTGTTGCGTCCGCAAAGTCAGGATTTGGCGTAAGCAGCATGAGTCCATGTCCCCATCCTGCCTGCTGTCAACTGTACAGGCTGGTGGTGGTGGTGTAATGGTGTGGGGAATGTTTTCCTGGCACACAATAGGTCCCTTGATACCAATTGAGCAATGTTTCCACGCCCCAAAGAATTCAAGCTGTTCTGTAGGCAAAGAGGGATGCGACCCGGTACTATATGGGTGTACCTAATAAACTGGCAACTAAGTGTATACCTGGGCTAAATGTCACTATCTGTAACTAGCTGAACCCCGTAACTCTTCATGGGTTTCCTTGAGCTTGTAGTCCTATAAGACCTGCCCTTGGTTTTGACACCAGTGCCTGGAAATCCAGACTGTTATGGAATGATTTTACCCCACTATACATCCACACGCTTCAGTGGACTCTGGGACATTAGAGAACACACTCAGGGCTCTAAATAATTGTACAAAGGCTTGGCAAGCAGCTAAGCATTTAGTTAAAGGCCCAGTGCAGGCAAATACATGATTTCTCTGTGTTATATATATATATACATATTATTTACACACACACATTTCCACACCATGAGATTGGGGAAATACTGAAAAATTGTGAATATGATAATGCCCTTTTAGTTTAAGAGCTGTTTGAAAAGGCCTTTTTGGCCTGCCTGGTAACATCACCAGGCAGTAAATTATACTGAACAAAAATATAAACGCAACATGCAAAGTGTTGGTCCCATGTTTCATGAGCTGAAATAAAAGATCCCAGAAATTGAGCATTTATGTATGTGAAAAGCCCTTTTATGGAGAAAAACAAATTCTGATTGGCTGGGCCTGGCTCCGCAGTGGGTGGGCCTGGCTCCCCAGTGTGTGGGCCTGGCTCCCCAGTTTGTGGGCCTGGCTCCCCAGTGGGTGGGGCCTGGTTCCCCAGTGGCTGGGCCTGGCTCCTCAGTGGGTGGGCCTGGCTCCCCAGTGGGTGGGCCTGGCTCCCCGGTGGGTGGGCCTGGCTCCCCGGTGGCTGGGCCTGGCTCCCCGGTGGCTGGGCCTGGCTCCCCGGTGGCTGGGCCTGGCTCCCCGGTGGCTGGGCCTGGCTCCCCGGTGTGTGGGCCTGGCTCCCCAGTGGCTGTGCCTGGCTCCCCAGTGGCTGGGCCTGGCTCCCCAGTGGCCTTCACAGGCCCACCCGTGGCTGCACCCCTGCCGAGTAATTTGAAATCCATAGATTAGGGCCTAATGAATTCATTTCAATTGACTGATTTCCTTATGAACTGTAACTCAGTCAAATCTTTGAAATTGTTGCATGTTGAATTTATATTTTTGTTCAGTATAGTTAATAGACCAATAATAAAGAGTTCCTAACCTCTCGTCCAATAACAGCTAGTTTTCCGTTTTTCTGCACCTACTCAGACCACCCCCAGACAGTTCGAGCAAAATTCTTGCTTGCGAAATTGCTCTTTGCTAAGAAGCTATTTTTGTTTATTTTTGACTATTTTAATTGAAAACAATCACAGTAAGGTGCTTCATCGTTACCCAGAAATGATTTGAGATAATAATGGCTGCATTGGACCTTTAAGTTTGGCACTTCCCCCTGCTGTCATTGTAGTCCTGCGGTGATGTTGTGGTTCCATTCCATTATGATTAATGGAGAGAGAGACAGCTCATATAGCGAGGCTGTGTTAGTGTAGTAACAGCACTCACTAAAGTGTAATGATGATGTATAGGCTGATGACTGCTGCTAAAGTGTGAATGTGTCATACTGTATGTCTCACCGGGGCGATTTTAAGTCTGGACATGTGGTTATGTGAGTGTAGTCAGGCAGTTAGATATCGGGGCTGATGTGTGTATGTCAAACCATATCAGCACAATTAAAGGGTAGGCTACAACGTGAGCGAGTCACAGTAACATAACAGTGCCACGCACGCACTCACGCGCGGTCACACACACACACACACACACACACCTAGAGCAGCACCTCTGTTGTAAAAGTTCACCCAGGGCAGCTGTTTATGCACGTTCCTGTCTCCAAAGTCGTCAGAGGGGAGATGAATCACTGCTTGCATGAAGCCATTATCCATGATTGACGTAACCAGAGGAATGAGTCGAGTGTTGTTTTTTTTGTTTCTCTCCAGTCCACGGCTCCTCTCTGTCTCTAGTGTCCAGCACTTCCTCTGCCCACTCCATGGTGAGCGACACTTTGATTCATGTTTGATGCACTGTCCAAACACACAGTACCAATGTTAATATACTTAGGGCTGGTTTCCCAGACAAAGATTAAGCCTAGTCCCGGGCAAAAAAAATAAAAAGTAATTTTAATTGAGGTTCTTCATTGAGCATGTTTTTTAGTTCAGGACTAGGGTTCATCTGTGTCTGGGAAACCAGCCCTCAGTGAGCTTTATGGGTGAAAGGGAAGAGGGACCATCTCAATGTGTCTGACTTGACTGCCGAGTTACATTGCTAATCAACTGCTTGTGTGAATCCTTATAGCCTGAGGTGGAAACTGAATATGTTCAGATTGTCTTCCTTGCTGTCTTATCCCATGCATACTGTGACCTGCATAACCCTCTCTTCTCTTCTCCTCCTCTTTTTCATAGCCGGAGGAGAAATCTCAGTCGGAGGTAAGAACAACTTTACTTTCCACCATTGATTACCTTTGGGACTGTAACATCCTAACTGTTAATGAGCCAGCAAGTTATTTGGGTACTACATACTCTATATCCTAATATTATGTTTCCTGTCGATAAGCATTATCTTGTTTGTCTGTTCTCAGATTCGTAAGCTGCGGAGAGAATTGGACGCTTCCCAGGAGAAGGTGTCTGGTTTGACCACTCAGCTGAGTGCTAATGTAAGTTTGATGGCAAATGGTTACTATGATAAGCACTGTGGCATCATGGTTCCGCTGGTACTAACTGTCAGGGTTGGGGTAAATTGCGTTTAAATTTCGGTCAATTCATAAAGTAAACCAAATTCCAATTCCACATTTTCCTCATTGAAAAGCACGGAAGAGAATTGGAATTGGTCTTTTAGTGTACGTTGTGAATTGACTGGAATTTAAATGGAATTGACCCCAACCCTGCTAACTGTATATAATGCCTTGGTTGTGGTCATTGGAATGGATTCGTCCTAGTGTTGCGTATTACCAGAATTCAAACTACCTAGAAGTCAAAGAGTTCCAGCATTGCGCTTGGTGTTTTTGTTTACCTTTGCATGGCTTCCTACTGCACATTGAACATGACACTGGGTAATGGTCTGAGAGGGGAAGCAGGGGTTCAGTCCCATTATCTGCTCTCTGAATGTAAACAAACATGACAGCCCTGCAGCAGAAACAGCGTCAGTAACAGCCTAATGAAATGGTACATCCTCGGGCCCGCATCCACACTGGTTATGTGATCTCACAAACAGAGATTTCACAACACAGCAGGCTAGAGCAGCTGTGGGGGGCTTGGGTGGAGTATGAAGGCTGTAGTTCCTTGTAAGAGAACTCGGGTTAGGCTGCTAGAGTATGGCCTGAGCCCCTGGCCTTACCAGCCCCGTAAGACATACCTGCACTAGGACCTGACAGACTGTACAGCCTGATAGTGGAGGAATCAGCCAGCCTGCCACATGCCCCAACACCAGCCCCTCTGTCTGATGGAAACTCTCCAGATCTGTTCCCCGCCTTCTCTTCTGCCAAGCTATCAGCTCATATTCCGTGGCGGCCGGGCTCTGGGCTGTGATAGGAATCAGAACATGTGTTTACTCATACCTCTGTGTGATGATCAGAACAGAAGCACCTAAGTATCCGTCTTCAGCGTCTGTCTGCTACCGGACTCATTCTTTATCAAAGGCAGACTGGTCCCTGACTGGACCTGGATCACCCTGAGCTGAGGCGCTTTAGCCATGTCAGCCAAAAGCCCCAGTCCGGGGGCTAGCAGCCCGGTGATGGTGACGTGGTGTCCCCTGAACCACTACCCGTCCCTGGGGAAGGAGGCAACCAGAGGGAAGGCCAGACGCAAGCTGCAGCCCAGGCTGAGACGTAGCCAGAGTTACAGCCCTGCAGGCCACAAGGAGGACAGCAACATACAGCAGGACCTCACTGAGGTGGGATCTGACTGGAACCTCTGGGCTCTCACAGGGCTTCAGGAGCTTTGAGTCTCAGGATGTTTTGTTTTGGGAAGTGAGCTTGTATGTTGGCCTGTGGGTATATGTCAGTTTATTGTGGAGCCAACAGTATAGCCTAGTACTGCTACTACATCCTGGGTATTTGTCTGTTTATTGTGGAGCCAGCAGTATAGCCTACTACTACTGCTACTACATCCTGGGTATTTGTCTGTTTATTGTGGAGCTAGCAGTATAGCCTACTACTGCCACTACATCCTGGGCATTTGTCTGTTTATTGTGGAGCTAGCAGTATAGCGTACTACTGCTACTACATCCTGGGTATTTGTCTGTTTATTATGGAGCTAGCAGTATAACCTACTACTGCTACTACATCCTGGGTATTTGTCTGTTTATTGTGGAGCTAGCAGTATAGCGTATTACTGCTACTACATCCTGGGTATTTGTCTGTTTATTGTGGAGCTAGCAGTATAGCGTATTACTGCTACTACATCCTGAGTATTTGTCTGTTTATTGTGGAGCTAGCAGTATAGCGTACTACTGCTACTACAGTACATGGCTGGGTTGTGAGCTGTAACTAGAGGTTGGAGCTCAGTGTGTCTGTCCTAGATATGTCAGAGGACAGGCTCGTCTCTGTTGCAATACTCTTGATGTTCTGCTTTTGTTTAGCCTGTAAAGCTGTTATCAACTACCAGGAACGTGATGTTTGATTTCATGTTTGATTTTTGTATTTTTTAATTGCATGCTTTAGGTTTTCTGTGTAATGAGAATCGATGGCGCTGATTCTTGTCCTTTGCAAAGCAAATCAACAACAGCGATGCATAAGAGAATATGTACTATCTAAAACCCACCGCAGCTTTGGAAATCCTAGCACCTACGGTATGGAATAGTTTGAACATTTATCTTCTACAACACAAGCCATCCATTGATTTCATGCATTTGAGGTGGTTTCTTTGGATGTATATGATTGCCAAACTGACTGCGTACTGAGCCGGTCTGCAATCTCTTTGTACACCTTCGTCAAATTTCCAGCTGTGGCATTGATGAGTAAATCGACGTGCAAGTTGATAACCAGCACGACTTGAAGCAGCATGTTTCTTTCACACCTGTATCTCTACAGAAGATAACAAATACGTGTGATCCGTTTACTTTGCGTACGAGGAGAAAACATCCAAAATGTTTTCCGCTTAACCCGAATCCCTCTTTTTCCTTTCTCTGCTCGTCTGTGGCCGTGAGAAGGTAGCAGGTCTCTGGTTTCACGAAGCCCGATGGTGGCTAGCTAGGGTGTTTGTTTTTTTAGGACTCGTGTTCATCTCTACCAGGCTACTGAACCACGGAACCCTGCCCAGACAGGTAGACAGGTAGTCGGCAGAGAGCCTGGCCCATTAAATCAGCATGGATCCATTTCTAACATGCAGTGACTCCCCCAGCTGTCCCTGTGGAGCAACCCGACTCCCGTCGTTCTTACTCAGAATACTCAACGTACACCTTGACACGGAAGCCATCATCGCCTGTGTATGTTTTTGTTTTGGCTCTGTGTCTGCATGTCGTGAAAGGTATGTGGGTGTGTTCTTACGAGCGAGACCTTTTCCTAAAACCTTCCCAGACCTGAGGGGGGGGGGCGCTTGCGAATCAAACAAATGTGTGTCAGTTGAAGGAGGACAAATGACATTGTCTGCAGGTCAGTTTGCAAACTTACACATGGATGGCTGAATGCGTACTGCTGTGTGCGTGTCCGTAGGCTCACCTGGTAGCAGCGTTTGAGCAGAGCTTGGGGAACATGACCATCCGACTCCAGGGCCTTACCACCACGGCTGAGCAGAAGGTAAGGACTGGAGCCGTCAAAATGTCAGTTTCCTCAGAAATATGTCTGTCTTTCCTTGGATGGATTGTGATGCTACCTGTGTTGCTTCATCATGTTGTTGTATTTTAGGATTCTGAGCTGAACGACCTGAGGAAAACCGTAGAGCACATGAAGAAGCAGAACACAGCAGCCCAGGCAGCCATCGACGGTGTCATCAACCTGCCAGAGCTCACATGCAAAGGTGATAGGCCAGGTGAGAAGTTACCTCCCACATTAACATGAAACCCAACAAGAACAAATGACTATTTGCTAGTGAAAAAAGGGCATCTGACACCGAATCAGAATGGATTAGAATTCTATGCTGGTCCGTGTCTCACTCTCTCTCTTGTGCATCCCACGGCCTCAGCCAATGAAAGCCCCCAGTCTCAGCAGGATCTGTGTATCCGCAGACAGCACTCGTCTGACAGTGTGTCTAGCATCACCAGCGCCACCAGCCACTCCAGCGTGGGC
Organism: Oncorhynchus kisutch; assembly: GCF_002021735.2. Taxonomy (NCBI): domain Eukaryota; kingdom Metazoa; phylum Chordata; class Actinopteri; order Salmoniformes; family Salmonidae; genus Oncorhynchus; species Oncorhynchus kisutch. The sequence goes on from NC_034177.2 coordinate 45,987,184, forward strand.
AGCAACTTGGAGCTGGACGCCAAGAACAAAAAGACAAAGAAGAACTGGGTAGGTCCTCCACTCTCTGTCTATCTAGCTGGCTGGCTAGTTGTCTGTCTGTCCCTCTATGTCTGTCTGTTTATCAACATGGCTGGCTAGCTGTCTGTCCCTCTATGTCTTCTGTCTATCAACAAGGCTGGCTAGCTGTCTGTCTATCCCTCTATGTCTGTCTGTTTATCAACATGGCTGGCTAGCTGTCTGTCTATCTACATGGCTGGCTAGCTGTCTGTCCCTCTATGTCTTCTGTCTATCAACATGGCTGGCTAGCTGTCTGTCTGTCCCTCTATGTCTGTCTGTCTATCAACATGGCTGGCTAGCTAGCTGTCTGTCTGTCCCTCCCTCTATGTCTGTCTGTCTATCAACATGGCTGGCTAGCTGTCTGTCTGTCCCTCTATGTCTGTCTGTCTATCAACATGGCTGGCTGGCTGTCTGTCTGTCCCTCTATATCTGTCTGTTTATCAACATGGCTGGCTAGCTGTCTGTCTGTCCCTCTATGTCTGTCTGTTTATCAACATGGCTGGCTAGCTGTCTGTCTGTCCCTCTATGTCTGTCTGTTTATCAACATGGCTGTCTGTTCGTCTGTCTGTCTCTGTCTGCACGTCTAATCTGTCAGATGTTCTTGCCCTTTCCTCCAATCCTTCTGTTTGTGCTCAGCCTTCTTGCGCAGGAGCAAAGGTGAATATGGTTATTGTTTATAGTGAGCTGCTCTAGAAACTAGATTGTGAGTTGAGAATTGTGAGGTGTTCCCTTATTACACATGGCAAAACCGCAAAGAAACTGCACGCAACTACGAAAAGGTCACCTGTAATCTGTTAGTCGGGAGACACGAGGTTAGGTCAATATACTCATGCATTTTCTGCCTGTAGAAAAGAGGTGTGGACACAGTATGTATGTTGGTTGAACACTGCCTGTACTAACCTATGAAGTCAAATGAAAATGTCTGCGTGTGTGTTCTTTTGTCCTGACATGATGCTGTTGCGTGTGCTGGAGGGAAGGTGAATGATGACTATGTACGCAGACGGTGATGATACTAGTATCTGTGTATTAGTTAGAAGTACAACCATGGCGTACCTGACTATTTCAACACAAGGGGGCAGATGACTACTGAGTTTAAATATCTACATCTCCCCTTTAGTGGTTGAGTAGTCGTGTCAATTAGTGAGAAGTTTATTAAAGGTGATAACTCTTGCTCCCTAGCCTAACCCTCCCTATTCCTTGTTTGTAGCTGTGAGGGTATAGTTTGTGTTCAGTCTCTTTAGTGAGCTGCCTTGTGGACAGCCTATTCTATTCTACAAATCCACCCTACCTCTATTGTGTCTCCATGCTTAAAGTTGAAATGGTCTATGATCAGCATGCTATGGTCTTGTCTTTCCCCTCTTGTGCTCTCCTATCGTGTGGAGGTTTATGAGGTAAGATTAACACACTCATTTCCAAAATTGACTTGTATTCCTTGATTAGGTGGAGATAGTGAAAGAGTAGAAGTTTGAAAACTGTTTTGTGATTCAAAATGTATTTCTGGGCCCCTTATATGTCTGTGTGCTTTACTATGTAATCAGGTCTTTCTGTTTTCTTCTCTTCTCTGACCCCATCCCCATCCTTGGCTGCAGCTGCGGAGCTCCTTCAAGCAGGCATTTGGGAAGAAGAAGTCGTCCAAGTCTGCGTCCTCCCACTCCGACGTAGAAGAGATGACCGGCTGTTCACTGCCCTCCTCCCCCAAGCTAACTGCATACAACGGCTCCACCGCCTCAACACCCATGATCCGGAACTCCCACTCCAACTCTCTGTGAGTACCTGGGCCCAGGCTATTAGACACTCACCTGTTTCTAAATGGGAGGGGGGATAGTGGATCATAGTGGAGGCTCCCTGTTTTCTCATTTAATACAGTCAACTCAGGGGTCTGGAAGATCACATGACCGTATTAATGATTACTACTGACTCCCATAGTGTCTGATACAGCTCTCTCAACAGCGTTATATTATATATTCCCTACCGTTCAAAGATTTGGGGTCACTTAGAAATGCCCTTGTTTCCCATGAAAACATAGATGAAATCAGTTGCAAAATGAATAGGAAATATAGTCAAGACGTTGACAAGGTTATAAATAATGATTTTTGATTGAAATAATAATTGTGTCCTTCAAACTTTGCTTTCGTCAAAAGAATCCTCCATTTGCCGCAATTACAGCCTTGCAGACCTTTGGCATTCTAGTTGTCAATTTGTTGAGGTAATCTGAAGAGATTTCACCCCATGCTTCCTGAAGTACTTCCCACAAGTTGGATTGGCTTGATGTGCACTTCTTATGTACCATACGGTCAAGCTGCTCCCACAACAGCTCAATCCGGTTGAGATCCGGTGACTGTGATGGCCACTCCATTATAGACAGAATACTAGCTGACTGCTTCTTCCCTAAATAGTTCTTGCATAGTTTGAAGCTGTGCTTTGGGTCATTGTCTTGTTGTAGGAGGAAATTGGCTCCAATTAAGCACCGTCCACAGCGTATGGCATGGCGTTGCAAAATGGAGTGATAGCCTTCCATCTTCAAGATCCCTTTTACCCTGTACAAATCTCCCACTTTACCACCACCAAAAATCAAATCAAATGTATTTATATAGCCCTTCGAACATCAGCTGATATCTCAAAGTGCTGTACAGAAACCCAGCCTAAAACCCCAAACAGCAAGCAATGCAGGTGTAGAAGCACGGTGGCTAGGAAAAACTCCCTAGAAAGGCCAAAACCTAGGAACAAACCTAGAGAGGAACCAGGCTTTGAGGGGTGGCCAGTCCTCTTCTGGCTATGCCGGGTGGAGATTATAACAGAACATGGCCAAGATGTTCAAATGTTCATAAATGACCAGTATGGTCAAATAATAATAATCACAGGCAGAACAGTTGAAACTGGAGCAGCAGCACATCCAGGTGGACTGGGGACAGCAAGGAGTCATCATGCCAGGTAGTCCTGAGGCATGGTCCTAGGGCTCAGGTCCTCTGAGAGAGAGGTCTCTGACCAAATCTGAGAGATAGGTAGGAGCAAGCCCATGTAATGCTTTGTAGGTTAGCAGTAAAACCTTGAAATCAGCCCTTGCCTTAACAGGAAGCCAGTGTAGAGAGGCTAGCACTGGAGTAATATGATAAAAATGTTTGGTTCCAGTCAGGATTCTAGCAGCCGTAAAGTAGAGCATTGCAGTGTTCTAACCTAGAAGTAACAAAAGCATGGATACATTTTTCTGCATCATTTTTGCACAGAAAGTTTCTGATTTTTGCAATGTTACGTAGATGGAAAAAAGTTGTCCTTGAAACAGTCTTGATATGTTCGTCAGAAGAGAGATCAGGGTCCAGAGTAATGCCGAGGTGCTTCACAGTTTTATTTGAGACGACTGTACAACCATTAAGATTAATTGTCAGATTCAACAGAAGATCTGTTGAAAGACCCCCAGACCATCACATTGTATCACCACCAAAAGACAGAAATACCTTATTTACATAGGTACTTAGACCCTTTACTGTAAAGACTTGAAATTGAGCTCAGGTGCATCCTGTTTCCATTGATCATCCTTGAGATGTTTCTGCAACTTGATTGGAGTCCACCTGTGGTAAATTAAATTGATTGGACATGATTGTGAAAGGCACACACCTGTTTATATAAGGTCTGGTTGACAGTGCATGTCAGAGCAAAAACCAAGCCATGAGGTCGAAGGAATTGTCCGTAGAGTTCCGAGACAGGATTGTGTTGAGGCATAGATCTGGGGAAGGGTACCAAAAAATGTCTGCAGCATTGAAGGTACTCAAGAACACAGTGGCCTCCATCATTCTTAAATGGAAGAAGTCTGGAACCACCAAGACTTTTCTAGAGCTGGCCACCCGGCCAAACTGAGCAAGTGGGGGAAGAAGGGCCTTGGTCAGGGACGTGACCAAGAAACTGATAGTCACACTGACAGAGCTCCAGAGTTCCTCTGTGAAGATGGGAGAACCTTCCAGAAGAACAACAATCTCTGCAGCACTCCACCAATCAGGCCTTTATGGTAGAGTGGTGAGACGGAAGCCACACCTCATTAAAGACACATGACAGCCAGCAAGGACTCAGACCATGAGAAACAAGATTTCATGAAACCAAGATTGAACTCTTTGGCCTGAATGCCAAGCGTCACATCTGGAGGAAACCTGGCACCATCCCTACAGTGAAGCATGGTGGTGGCAGCATCATGCTGTGGGATGAGTTTCAGCAGCAGGGAATGGGATACTAGTCAGGATTGAGGGAAAGATGAACGGAGCAAAGTACAAAGAGATCCTTGATGAAAGACTGCCCCAGAGCGCTCAGAACCTCAGACTGGGGCGAAGGTTCACCTTCCAACAGGACAACGACCGTAAGCACACAGTCAGACAACACAGGAGTGGCCCAGCCACAAGTCTCTGAATGTCCTTGAGTGGCCCAGCCAGAGCCCGGACTTGAATCTGATTAAACATCTCTGGAGAGACCTGAAAATAGCTGTGCAGCTACACTCCCCATACAACCTGACAGAGCTTAAGAGAATCTGCAGAGAAGAATGGGAGAAACTCCCCAAATACAGGTGTGCCAAGCTTGTAGTGTCATACCCAAGAAGACTGGAGTCTGTAATCGCTGCCAATGGGGCTTCAACAAAGTACTGAGTAAAGGGTCTGACTGGTTACATAAATGTGATTGGTTCCGTTTTTTACATTTTTATAAAATAGCCAAATTCTCTAAAATGACGTTGTAGGCAGCTTATGGTATTACATTCTCAGGCAACAGCTCTGATGGAAATTACTGCAGTCAGCATGCCAATTGTGAGCTCCCTCAAAACTCACAGACATCTGTGGCATTGTGTTGTGTGACAAAACTGCACATTTTAGACTGCCTTTTTATTGTCCCCAGCACAGGGTGCACCTGTGTAATGACCATGCTGTTTAATCAACTTCTTGATATGTCACACCTGTCAGGTGGATGGATTATATATGTCTCACTAACAGCGACGTAAACAAATTTGTGCACAAAATTTGAGAGAAATACGATTTTTGTCCCTACAGTGAAGCATGGTGGTGGCAGCATCATGCTGTGGGATGAGTTTCAGCAGCAGGGAATGGGATACTAGTCAGGATTGAGGGAAAGATGAACGGAGCAAAGTACAAAGAGATCCTTGATGAAAGACTGCCCCAGAGCGCTCAGAACCTCAGACTGGGGCGAAGGTTCACCTTCCAACAGGACAACGACCGTAAGCACACAGTCAGACAACACAGGAGTGGCCCAGCCACAAGTCTCTGAATGTCCTTGAGTGGCCCAGCCAGAGCCCGGACTTGAATCTGATCAAACATCTCTGGAGAGACCTGAAAATAGCTGTGCAGCTACACTCCCCATACAACCTGACAGAGCTTAAGAGAATCTGCAGAGAAGAATGGGAGAAACTCCCCAAATACAGGTGTGCCAAGCTTGTAGTGTCATACCCAAGAAGACTGGAGTCTGTAATCGCTGCCAATGGGGCTTCAACAAAGTACTGAGTAAAGGGTCTGACTGGTTACATAAATGTGATTGGTTCCGTTTTTTACATTTTTATAAAATAGCCAAATTCTCTAAAATGACGTTGTAGGCAGCTTATGGTATTACATTCTCAGGCAACAGCTCTGATGGAAATTACTGCAGTCAGCATGCCAATTGTGAGCTCCCTCAAAACTCACAGACATCTGTGGCATTGTGTTGTGTGACAAAACTGCACATTTTAGACTGGCCTTTTTATTGTCCCCAGCACAGGGTGCACCTGTGTAATGACCATGCTGTTTAATCAACTTCTTGATATGTCACACCTGTCAGGTGGATGGATTATATATGTCTCACTAACAGCGACGTAAACAAATTTGTGCACAAAATTTGAGAGAAATACGATTTTTGTCCATATGGAACATTTCTGGAATCTTTTATTTCAGCTCGTGAAACATGGGACCAATACTTTACATGTTGCGTTTAGAGCTGCCTTGCCCTATAAAAAAATATATATAAAAAAATTTGAGTTTGCTATTCACAAGAAGCATTGCCTGATGTGAACCATGCCTCAAACAAAAGAGATCTCAGAAGACCTAAGTTGAGGAATTGCTGACTTGCATAAAGCTGTAAAGGGTTACAAATGTATCTCTAAAAGCCTTGATGTTCATCAGTCCACGGTAAGAAGTTGTCTATAAATGGAGAAAGTTCAGCACTGTTGCTAATCTCCCTAGGAGTGGCCGTCCTGCAAAGATGACTGCAAGAGCACAGCGCAGAATGCTCAATGAGGTTAAGAAGAATCCTAGTGTCAGCTAAAGACTTACAGAAATCTCTTGGAACATGCTAACATCTCTGTTGATGAGTCTATGATACGTAAAACACTAAACAAGAATGGTGTTCATGGGAGGACACCACGGAAGAAGCCACTGCTGTCCAAAAAAACATTGCTGCATTTCTGAAGTTTACCAAAGTGCACCTGGATGTTCCACAGTGCTACTGGCAAAATATTCTCTGAACAGATGAAACTACAGTTGAGTTGTTTGGAAGGAACACACAACACCGTGTGGAGAAAAAAGGCACAGCACACCAACATCAAAACCTCATCCCAACTGTAATTTATTGTGGAGGGAGCATCATGGTTTGGGGCTGCTTTGCTGCCTCAGGGCCTGGATAGCTTGCTATCACAGAAAAATTAATTCCCAAGTGTCTCTGTCCGCCAATTGAAGCTCAACAGAAGTTGGGTGATGCAACAGGACAACGACCCAAAACACAGTAGTAAATCAACAACCGAATGGCTTCAACAGAAGAAAATACGCCTTCTGGAGAGTCCTGACCTCAACCCGATTGATATGCTGTGGCATGACCTCAATAGAGCAGATTACACCAGACATCCCAAGAATATTGCTGAACTGAAACAGTTTTGTAAAGAGGAATGGTCCAAAATTCCTCCTGACCATTGTGCATGTCTGATCCACAAATACAGAACATGTTTAGTTGAGGTTATTGCTGCCAAAGGAGGGTCAACCAGTTATGAAATCCAAGGGTTCACATACTTTTCCCACCCTGCACTATGAATGTTTACACGGCGTGTTCAATAAAAACACGAGTGTGTTATTAGTTTAAGCAGACTGTGTTTGTCTGTTGTGACCTAGATGCAGATCAGATCAAATGTTATGGCAGATTTGTGCAGAAATACAGGTATTTCCAAAGGGTTCTTCTTGCCACTGTATATATACAGTACCAGTCAAAAGTTTGGACACACCTACTCATTCAAGGGTTTTTCTTTATTTGTGCAATTTTCTACATTGTAGAATATTAGGGAAGACATCAAAACTATGAAATAACACATATGGAATCATGTAGTAACCAAAAAAAGTGTTCAACAAATCAAAATATATTTGAGATTCTTCAAAGTCGCCTTGATGACAGCTTTGCACACACTTGGCATTCTCTCAACCAGCATCATGAGGTAGTCACCTGAAATGCATTTCAATTAACCTTGTGCCTTGTTAAAAGTTAATTTGTAGAATTTATTTTCTTCTTTTGAGCCAATCAGTTGACTCAAAGAAGGAAATATTTCAAATTTCAAGAACTTTGAAAGTTTCTTCAAGTGCAGTCGCAAAACCCATCCAGCGCTATGATGAAACTGGCTCTCAATGAGGACCTCCACAGGAAAGGAAGACCCAGCGTTACCTGTGCTGTAGAGGAAAAATTAACTGAGTTAACTGCACCTCCAGATTGCAGCCCAAACAACAAATGCTTCACAGAGTTCAAGGAGAGGAGACCGTGTGAATCAGGCCTTCGTGTTCGAATTGCTGCAAAGAAACCACTACTAAAGGACACCAATAAGAAGAAGAGACTTGCTTGGGCCAAGAAACACGAGCAATGGACATTAGACCGGTAGAAATCTGTCCTTTGGTTTAATGAGTCCACATTTTAGATTTTAGATTCCAACTGCCGTGTCTTTGTGATACGCAGAGTAGGTAAACAGATGATCTCTTCAGGTGTGGTTCCAACCGTGAAGCGTGGAGGAGAAGGTGTGATGGTGTGGGGGTGCTTTGCTGGTGACACTGTCAGTGATTTATTTAGAATTCAAGGCACACTTAACCAGCATGCCTCTCACAGCATTCTACAGCGATATGCCATCCCATCTGGTTTGCGCATAGTGGTACTATCATTTGTTTTTCAACAGGACAATGACCCAAAACACACCTCCAGGCTGTGTAAAGGCTATCTGACCAAGAAGGAGAGTGATGGAGTGCTGCATCAGATGACCTGGCCTCCACAATCACCCGACCTCAACCCATTTGAGAGGGTTTGGGATGAGTTGGACCGCAGAGTGAAGGAAAAGCAGCCAACAAATGCTCAGCATATGTGGGAACTCCTTCAAGACTGTTGGAAAGCATTCCCCATGAAGCTGGTTGAGAGAATGCCAAGAGTGTGCAAAGCTGTCAAGGCAAAGGGTGGCTACTTTGAAGAATCTCAAATATAAAATATATATAAAATATATTTTTATCTTTTTTGGTTACTTCATGATTCTACATGTGTTCTTTCATAGTGTTGATGTCTTCACTATTATTCTACAAATAAAGAAAATCCCTTGAATGAGTAGGTGTGTCCAAACTTTTGACTGGTACTGTATGTGTGTGTGTGTGTGTGTATATACCAGTACCCCAAGCTGTGTATGTATGTGTGTGTTATCATTAGAGACTGCATGGCCTCATTGTTTTAGTCAATAGTTGGATGTTTGTATTGAAGCTGTTCTTCTCTTGTCCATCTGTTTGTCTGTGTGTGTCTCTAGTCCCTTTCTCTCTCCCCTGCCTGTTAGTGGGCGTGGCTGGGGCGGTATCACTGGGGTGTTGAGGACTGGTTCTCTCGCTCGGTAATAGAGTATGAAAAATGTCTGAATAACCCACATTCACTTTATGAGCAATTCTGATGATGGCTAATCCTAACAAATGTCCTTGATGCACCAAATTATTTTTTAACCAATTAATATCGACTCGATCACTCATGCCATGTTGTGCCATTGCAACTGGGATTCTGAGCCAATCACACACATCCTTCACAGGACCTTGATCTTGTCCTGTTTACAATTGCCTGAACCCCTATCTATCGCACAGTGATTCAGTGCCTCTGGATTAACTTGGAATAAGCGACAATCATTTTTTGCAGTGACAAACCAATCATTTGTACAGCATGTTACTGAGTTTAAAAAAATATCTTTGTAAGAAAATGCTAATTGTGCTCCATGAGGTTTCTCGGGGATGTGCTCTTGAGGACTAGCATTCTGTTTATCCCTGAACTGACCAGACATCTGTCTCGTGTGCAGGATCTCAGAGTGCACAGACAGCGAGGCGGAGACGGTGATGGCGCTCCGCAGCGAGCTCCGAGACAAGGAGATGAAGCTGACTGACATACGCCTGGAGGCCCTCAGCTCCGCCCACCAGCTGGACCAGCTCAGGGAGTCCATGAACCGCATGCAGGTGAGGGTGATTGAAACAGGACCACATATGACCATTGATATGACATGATGAGGGCCTGGAGGTTTCCCTGACCTAGTGACCTGGCATTTTCCTGGTCAAGGTTTGCATGGTCAGGGGAAAACTCCTCACCCTAGCAATGACCACGCAAACATTGGCCATCACAAAGCATGCCAAATACAAAGTCGTACGATGCTGTGAGCTGTGTTTGACCTGGTGTGTTCTAACCTGTCCTCAGGGTGAGATAGAGAAGCTGAAGACCGAGAACGATTGTCTGAAGATGGAGAGTCAGGGCAGCTGCAGCAGAGCAGCCTCACAGGCCTCAGTGGCCTCACCCTCAGCGGGCCAGTCACAGCATAGCCTCGCTCTAACAGAGTCCACCAGCCTCGGTAAGAGAGAGAGAGGGTGTGAGTGAGTGAGCGAGCGAGCGAGCGTGCGTGCATGCGTGTGCGCGCGCCTGTGTTAGTCTTTGTGCGCGAGCACATGCATTCACCTGTCCGTGTGTGTGTGTGTGTGTGTTTGTAGGCCTTGTCTGCTGTATCTGATATCTATGTCCCTGTCTCTGTAGACATGTTGTTGGAGGACAACGGGGACGGTAGCTCACGGAAAGAAGGACGACACGTCAAGGTGGTCGTAACTCTAGATGAGGATGCCAAGTGGAAAGAGGTACGAAACTTCTAACACTTCCAACCCACCAGAAATTACAATGGCTACCAAGAAAATGTATGCCTTTCACCTTATTTGTCCTTAATATCAGATCTTATGATAAGTTCGTCCTCATATTTTATAGGAGCGTAGACCTCGCCAGTTCCTGATTGGTTGCATTGGTGTCAGTGGGAAAACCAAATGGGATGTGCTGGATGGGGTGGTCAGACGTCTCTTTAAGGTAAATCAACAGACACTAAAAACTCAGCCTGGTATAGGAGTGACTAGAGTGACACTTGTATCTGACATGTGATTGGTTGGTGGTCCTTTGTCTGATGTATGATTGGTCCATTGTCCTGTATCTGATGTTTGATTGGTCCCTGGTCCTGCAGGAGTACATTATCCACGTGGACCCAGTGAGCCAGCTGGGTCTAAACTCAGACAGTGTCCTGGGCTATAGCATCGGGGACATCCATCGCACACGTGGGACTGACACCCCTGAACTTCTGCCCTGTGGATACCTCGTTGGAGACAGTGACACCATCTCTGTCTCTCTCAAAGGTATGGGCAAGAATGGACCTCTCAGAAGTTTGGAAAATTTGAACTATACCTCTATCACTCGCATTGTTTTTGCTAGCAGTCAATATTTAAATAAATTTGAACCCTGTAATTCAAAGCGGTCTGGATCAGTCAATAACAACACCAGTGAACCTATCCTTTAATGTATGTGTCCTCTGCTGCCCCCTGCCTGCAGGTGTGTGTGAGCACAGTCAAGACGACTTGGTGTTTGAGACGCTGATCCCCAAACCCCTGCTGCAGCGCTACGTGTCTCAGCTCCATGAGCACCGTCGGATCATCCTGTCTGGCCCCAGTGGCACCGGGAAGAGTTTCCTGGCCAGCCGATTGGCCGAACACATAGTGCTGAGGGAAGGGAGAGAGGTCACCGACGGGACCATTGCCACGTTCAACGTAGACCACAAGTCCAGCAAGGTCTGTCAAACACTATCATGATTAATATGTTGAATGTAGGAAAGAACCTTTACCAAGGGATACTTTCTGTATGATAGTGGAGGTGCCAAAATGTAACCGATATGGAAATATATGAGAGAGGAGATTCACAAATGGAAATGCTTATTCCCCTTACATTGCAAATTGGAACTGTTGGAGGATACAGTAATTGGAAAAGAGTGTTGCCAGGTGACATATGACCTAGATAGATCAACGTAGATCAACGATCAGTGGAGCGAGGTTCGCCATCTCTGGTATTTACTTTTTTTGCTTTTGTAGTAATACTCTACTTCTTACTAAAATGTCTAACGTTTACAAACCCAGCAGGTTTTGTCTGCTCCAGTTGTAATAGGTTTATACATTGTGCGTGGCTTTTAAACTGTATTTTTTCTAACATAGGTACACATATATACCATGGTATAGAAGGATGTACAGTGGCTTGAGAAAGTATTCACCCCCTTGGCATTTTTCCTATTCTGTTGCCTTACAACCTGGAATTAAGATGGATTTGTTGGGGGGGGTTATTGTATCATTTGATTTACACAACATGCGTACCACTTTGAAGATGAAAAATATTTTTTATTGTGAAACTAACAAGAAATAAGACAAAAAAAACAGAACTTGAGGGTACATAACTATTCACAACCTAAGGCAATACTTTGTAGAGCCACCTTTTGCAGCAATTACAGCTGCAAGTCTCTTGGGGTGTGTCACTATAAGCTTGGCACGTCTAGCCACTGGGATTTTTGCCCATTCTTCAAGGCAAAACTGCTACAGCTCCTTTAAGTTGGATGGGTTCTGCTGGTGTACAGCAATCTTTAAGTCATACCACAGATTTTCAATTGGATTGAGGTCTGGGCTTTGACTAGGCCATTCTAAGCCATTTAAATGTTTCTCCTTAAACCACTAGAGTATTGCTTTAGCATTATGCTTAGGGTCATTGTCCTGTTGGAAGGTGAACATGCATCCCAGTCTCAAATCTCTGGAAGAATGAAAGGTTTCCCTCAAGAATTTCCATGTATTTAGCGCCATCCATCATTCCTTCAATTCTGACCAGTTTCCCAGTCCCTGCCGATGAAAACCATCCCCACTGCCACCACCATGCTTCACTGTGGGGATGAGATTCTCGGGGTGATGAGAGGTGTTGGGTTTGCGCCAGACATAGAGTTTTCCTTGATGGCCAAAAAGCTTAATTTTAGTCTCATCTGACCAGAGTACCTTCTTCCATATGTTTGGGGAGTCTCCCACGTGCATTTTGGCAAACACCAAACATGTTTGCTTATTTTCTTTCTTTAAGCAATGGCTTTTTTCTGGCCACTCTTCCGTAAAGCCCAGCTCTGTGGAGTGTACGGCTTATAGTGGTCTTGTGGACAGATACTCCAATCTCCGCTGTGGAGCTTTGCAGCTTCTTCAGGATTATCTTTGGTCTCTTTGTTGCCTCTCTGATTAATGCCCTCCTTGCCTGATCCGTGAGTTTTGGTGAGCGGCCCTCTCTTGGCAGGTTTGTTGTGGTGCCATATTCTTTCAATTTTTTAATAATGGATTTAATGGTGCGCCATGGGATGTTCAAAGTTTCTGATATTTTTTTTATATCTCAACCCTGATCTGTACTTCTACACAACTTTTTCCCTGACCTGTTTGGAGAGATCCTTAGTCTTCATAGTGCCGCTTGCTTGGTGGTGCCCCTTGCTTAGTGGTGTTGCAGACTCTGGGGCCATTCAGAACAGGTGTATTTATACTGAGATCATGTGACACTTAGATTGCACATAGGTGGACTTTAACTAATTATGTGACTTCTGAAGGTAATTGGTTGCACCAGATCTTATTTAGGGGCTTCATTGCAAAGGGGGTGAATACATATACACGCACCACTCTTTTCTTTTATATTCTTTTTTTTTTAAATTAAACAAGTAATTTTTTTATTTCACTTCACCAGTTGACTCTTTTGTGTATGTCCATTACATGAAATCCAAATAAAAATATATTTAAATTACAGGTTGTAATGCAACAAAATAGGAAAAAATCCAAAGGGGGATCAATACTTTTGCAAGTACCCTTGTTCTCTTGGGACATCATCTGCAGGCAGGGTTTCACAGCTCTCTATCTCAGAACAGAAAACATAAAAGAAACAGGTTTCATTATATACTCAAATTAGACAGCACTGAATATTATGTTGCTACATGTATATCTCTGTCTTAAGTTTTCCCCTCTAGGGACTGGTACTGGAGAATATTTTCATAATGTCCTCCCACAAAGGTACTTGCCCTATCCAGAGTAGCCTACTCTCCATTCTCTGACAGCTGGAGCTGCTAAAGTTAATCTTTTCACCGTCCATGGCTGTTAGCTACCTAGCTACAAATGCATTTTGAGTTTTTAGTTTTCAATGATACATACATCAAGATATCTAGCTAATATGAAGTTTTTATTTAACTAGCCAAGTTAGTTAAGAACATATTCTTATTTACAATGACGGCCTACCCTGGCGACGCTGGGCCAATTGTGTGACCCCTTATGGGACTCAATCACTGCCAGATGTGATGCAGCTTGGATTTGAACCAGGTACTGCAGTAACGCTTATTGCGCTGAGATTCAGTCTCTTAGACCACTGCGCCACTCGGGAGTTAGCTCGCGGGTGATATATTTTTTCACTTAGCTAGTTATACCGTATGTAAAGTTGGCTAGCTAGCTAGGTATCACGTTTCAGGTAAGACCCAGATGCAGACTGTTGAAGTAACATAAGTTTATTACTAATACCGGGGTAGGCAGGCTCAAGGTCAGAGCAGGCAGGGGTCAATGATCCAGTGTGGGGGGCAAGGTGAAGAACGGCAGGCAGGCTCAAGGTCGGGGCAGGCAGAAACGTCAAAACCGGGAAAAACTTGAAAACAGGAACTAGAACAGACAAGAGGTTTCACGAAATAAAATGAACTGGCAACAGACAATCACGAGAACACAGGTATAAATACGCTGGGGATAATGGGGAAGATGGGTGACAACTGGAGGGAGGTGGAGACAAGCACAAAGACAGGTGAAACAGATCAGGGTGTGACACTAGATAACATTACATTAGACGCTAATTTGGGTTAACTTTAGCCTGCACACTAACATGAAGTTACTGTAGCAAGTGTTAGAAATTGGATATGTAGACGGGCGAGTCGGTCAAGGATCGATTCAGACAAGGTGGTAAATTGTATGACAAGCGACAGTTTATTCAGAGTGAAGATATCTAGAACAGCGTAATTACGGCTCTCCCGCTGGTTCGTACGGAACTGCAGACAAAGAGGCCGATACAATCAGTACACCACTTATATATAGAACAGAAAGTAGGTTGATTCTGGAAGATCGGATCTTTGGATTGGTTCAGCTGGGGTGTAGTCTGTAGTCTTCCGCTATTGGCTCAGTTGTCTGTCCGTCATCGTAGAATCCTCTTCGGGCACACAATGTTCAGCTACAAAGGAGATGATGTGTGTGTGCGCTGGTTTTGGCCATTAGTGTAATGCGGGAGCTATCCTGTAGGGGACCCCATAGGCTTTACTTTGAGTTGTAGCCCTGTATTAACAATAGTTTGGTCACCTGCATAAGAAATAGCATTTCTCTACACAAGCTAGCTAGTTAATAATATATTGTTTTTGATAATTTTCTAAATGTATTTATTATCTTGTAAATATAAATATGTTCTCCCACTACCTCCATTTTCTGGGTCCTAAGAAAAACGAAATAATGGGAAATCTTCCCGATGTTTTTGGTGGTAGCAAAATGCAGCCAGCTAGTGATGGGATGATTGATTCCGGAGCTGAAGTCATTTTCAAAGCATACTGATTCGACACAACATATCAAAGCAAAGATTATGGATTTCCTGACAAGATGCATATCTCTCCGCCCTAACAATGGAAGTCGTTGTCTGCAAAGCGGCACTGTGGGCTGTTTAGCTCCTGCCTGTCCTTTCTTTGGATTGGTGGATGCATCTCATTATTGTAATACCGTCAACCGTCTGTATTCAATAGCGAGAGATGCTATGCTACTAGCCTCATGTCATGAATATGCAGAGACAACTCCGATATTTTCTCACAGATGTCAGGTGTCCAACTTATGTCGGTACTCGTAACAACTTCAGCATTACGAAACTTCTATTCCATCAAATAAACCTCATGTAGCAAATAGGCCATACATTTTTTTTTACCTGTTGGAGGGAGATAGATTTTCCGCCGAGTTGGGCCTCTCTTCCTCTCTGATCAAAGTAACAATAGCACGTGATAATGACGTTCAAAGCTTTGGACGTCACACTATCATCTGACAGGTGTTGGAACTCGTAACCGAGTGCACCAACCTCTGCTGAAAGCTTTTGGTTTTTTAACTCGATATTTCACCTTTCTTAGCCAACCTGGTCTCAAATTCGCGACACTCCATTTAGTATGATATGTTACGTTTGGAATGGCTAAATAAGACAGATGGTTACTTAAGTCAAAAATGAAAGAAGTGTGGTCGATCGGGGTTAATGACAGCTTTAGCATTTTAACTACATAGCAACTTACTACTTTTTGTTAGCTAACCCTTCCCCTAACCTTAACCCTCTAACCTAATGCCTAAACTTAACCCTAACCCCTAGCCTAGCTAACGTTGGTGAACTAGCTAATGTTAGTCACTAGAATCCGTAATATATCATACATTTAGCAAATTCGTAACATATTGTACGTTTCGGAAATTTGTAACATATAATACTCATTGTAATTCGTAACATATACAAATGGGTGAGGGACATCCAAAAATGAATACATTCCATATGAAACGTAACATATCATGCTCAATGATGTGTCTCTGAATTACGTACAGAATCATGTGAAATGCTCTGAGGTCAAATCGCAACAGCAGGTGGAAAGATAGCTCAGGGCCTAGAGCCAAATGTCAGAGGAATCTATCCTGAAATCATAGCACACTTTTATAGAATCTTGACAGGACCGATTTTAGATTTTTTTTTTTTCTTAAACAGTGATTGTAAATGAAACCTCTCTAGTAGTTGTTATTGGTAATCATCAACTTATGGATCCAACGTTTTTTAAAAGTGAGTTGAAAAAGTTTAATTCAAACCCAAGGCAAAGTCGACAAGCATGCCTCAGACAGTGGATCCCGCTGTGGCTTCCAAATAGACCTCTGCTGGATACCACTTACAGACTTACTCCAGATATTATTCTCCATTTCTTACCTAACAGGTGGATCTGCCCATAGAGCAATGAGTGAGTCTCTTGCCTTGTGGAGGCTCAGGATCAAATCCCTGTATAGATTATTATTGAAATACTGGCAACATTGTATTTCTACCTTTTAAATTATGAGTTTCAATAAGCATAGGCTGTTCAGTTTTTTATTTAACATCTTAAATCACACAATGGAGTCGACGTCTTCTGTAAATGTTTTGTTAGTAACAAAGAAAAATGGTTACATTTCTTCCCGTTTATAGCACCTGAATGGTAGCTCAGCAAGTAGGGACGGGGATTTGGGATCAGACACCAGCATTGGCACAAAATATAATATAGTAATTTGTTATAATAGTTTATTAGTTTAGCCAATTATAATATTTTGTCTTCAGCATCCTAAATAATGAACCAGGAAGAAAAAAAGGGAAACCTGGATGTGGTATTCCTATCCATTGCGCCATGACGTATTGATGGGTGCAATGGGAAAACAAGTCTATGTAAATGTAACGGATGTGAAACGCTAGCTTAGTTAGCGGTGGTTCGCGCTAAATAGCGTTTCAATCGGTGACGTCACTTGCTCTGGGACCTTGAAGTAGTAGTTCCCCTTGCTCTGCAAGGGCCGCGGCTTTTGTGGAGCGATGGGTAACGATGCTTCGTGGGTGACTGTTGTTGATGTGTGCAGAGGTTCCCTGATGTGTGCAGAGGTTCCCATGTGTCCCTGGTTCGTGCCCAGGTATGGGCGAATGGACGGTCTAAAGTTATACTGTTATATCAAACATGTTGATATTTATTCCTGACCAGCAGATGTCACTATGCACTGTGAGAAAAGCTCAGAGTAATGAACCGTTTATTCGGCACAATTTGGGAAATGGGTACAATTGCGGCCCACATTTCGGGGCGTTCCTGTATATTGGCATTCCTGCATCTGCAGGAACTCCTCTTTATACTTCTATTGGTAAATTTTTTTGTTAGAACAGGCGGAAGGCGGGGGCGCTCCGGTAAGGTAGATGGCTGTAACGCACAATAACGTTGGATGCCAGCAGCCGATCAACCCCACAGGAGAAGGGGCGGGGGCGACAACGGTACCTAGCCTCTGCAGGATCGGTGTGTCCCCCACGGGACGGTTGAGCTAACGTGCACTAATGTGATTAGCATAAGGTTGTAAGTAACAAGGACATTTCCCAGGACATAGACATATCTGAAATGGGCAGAAAGCTTAAATGATTGTTAATCTAACTGCACTGTCCAATTTACAGTAGCTATTACAGTGAAAGAATACCATGCTATTCTTTGAGGACAGTGCACAGTTAGGAACTTGAAACTGTATTAATAAACCAATTAGGCACGTTTGGGCATACTTGAAACAACATTTTGAACAGAAATGCAATGATTCATTGGATCAGTCTAAAACTTTGCAAATACACTGCTACCATTTAGTGGCCAACCTAAACTGTGCCTAATCTGGAATAATACATTGTGGCCTTTATCTTTGTATTATCTTTTACCAGATCTAATGTGTTATATTCTCCTACATTAATTTCAAATTCCCACAAACTTCAAAGGGTTTCCTTTCAAATGGTATCAAGAATATGCATATCCTTGCTTCAGGTCCTGACCTACAGGCAGTTAGATTTGGGTATGTCATTTTAGGTGAAAATGGAAAAAAAGGGTCCAATCCTTAAGAGGCTAGCTAGCCATACACCGGTAGACAGTGTCCTTCACCCCTGCCTTTCAGGCAATGTTTTCCAGCAGTTCTGTTAACGACGGCGAGAACAGCTGTTCGGCAGGGGGGAGAAAAGGACACTGTGTGCTAGCTTAGCCAGCTAGTCCTAAGGAGGACTTTGGTACACAGCAGGCGGGAGCCGGGGGCGACACTGTGTGCTATCTAACTAGTAAGAGTTCATGCAGGAACCAATGGGATACTCAAGGGGGGTGGGGTTATTCATGAAGGAACCACTGGGATGCTCGAGGGGAGGCGTTCTTGCAGATGCAGGAATGCCCCAAATTGCGGGCTGCAGTTGCACACTTGTAATTTCATGAAAGCCCCAAAGGGTTCACAAAGCCTCGGTTTCCCATCACTACAGCCAGCCATGTGGAAGATTGGAGGACACACAGGGCACCAAAGTTCCAGCAGACTGACTCTGGTCTTCCAGCATGGAGCCTGGTGTGATTGCTTAGTGATTTGTGAAGCACCTGCAACCCCTCTATAGATTAAATGCTTGATATGTCATTAGTAATGTACTGTGGTATTTTAGAGGCTGTACTGGGAATCATTTTGTGGTTCATGTGAAATGATTAACTGTACTGTCTTTGTAAACTCTTCTCTCTGGTGTCCAGGAGCTGCGTCAGTACCTGTCTAACCTGGCTGACCATTGCAACAGTACAAGTCATGGGGTGGACATGCCCCTGGTGGTAGTACTGGACAACCTGCACAACGTCAGCTCTCTAGGAGAGGTCTTCAATGGCCTGCTCAGCTGCAAGCACCACCGATGGTCAGTACACACACACACGCAGAGACACACACACAGTGTTTATTTGCTTGTTCTTAATCTTAAATGTATTGCCTTGTTTGTTCCCAGTCCTTATATCATTGGAACAATGAACCAGGCTACATCATCCACTCCCAACCTGCAGCTTCATCATAACTTCAGGTACATCATAACTATAATGTGTTACTGTCTTTTTTTCAGTTACAAGATAATGTTATTTGATGTCATCTCTATTCTGAAATGTAAAATGTAATTGCTGTGTTATGTAGCCGCCACAAGAGGGCGGTATTTAAACAGTGATATGTCTTCTGCCTAACCCTGGTTTGAGGTCTGTTTGAACAGTAACTGATAACCCTCTCTGCTGTTGTCTGTTTCCTGTGTGTCCTCTCTAGGTGGGTGCTGTGTGCCAACCACACTGAGCCAGTGAAGGGCTTCCTGGGTCGGTTCCTGAGGAGGAGGCTGATGGAGACGGAGATCAGCAGCCGGCAGCGCAACGCTGAACTGGTGAGGATCATCGAGTGGATCCCTACTGTCTGGCATCACCTCAACCGCTTCCTAGAGTCCCACAGCTCCTCGGATGTCACCATCGGTAAGATTCAAAGGAAATCACATTCATCTTCTTCTTTTCTCCTTTTGTTATTACATTATCTGGCCATGTTTTTTTACATTATGATTTAAGAAATAGATTAATAGACTATACTTGAATGAACACATACTTTTCAATAGTATATTTGAGATTTGTCAATAAAGAATATATATAAGGGACAAGATTGAAGGTTCTATGGAATGAAAGGGATGTTTTGTTGACATATGTCTGTCTCTCTTCCTCCCAGGGCCCCGCCTCTTCCTGTCTTGTCCCATGGATGTGGAGGGATCCAGAGTGTGGTTCACAGATCTGTGGAACTATTCTATCATTCCCTACATGCTGGAGGCTGTCCGAGAGGGGCTGCAGGTACAATGACATAACGTTTGAAATGTGGCATCAATTTACATTTGTAGTAGCGCTATCCCTTTTAATAATGGTTCGTAAACTAACGCACGGACACAGAGAGATACTACATAGAGTACGTATAGTGCCTTCAGAAACTATTCACACCCCTTGACTTTTTCCACATTTTGTTGTGTTACAGCCTGAATTTAAAATGGATTCAATGTAGATGTTTTTGTCATTGGTCTACACACAATACCCCATTCTGTATTTCAAAATGCTTACAAATGAATTCAAAATGAAAAGCTGAAATGTTATCTGTAATGTCGCTCAGTTGAGCAGTGAATTTCAAACACAGATTCAACCACAAAAACCAAGGAGGTTTTCCAATCCCTCACAAAGAAGGGTACCTATTGGTAGATACATTTTTTTAAAGAAGACATTGAATATCCCTTTGAGCATGGTGAAGTTATTAATTACACTTTGGATGGTGTATCAATACACCCAGGCACTACAAAGATACAGGCATCCTTCCTAACTCAGTTGCCGGAGAGGAAGGAAACCGCTCAGGGATTTCACCATGAGGCCAATGGTAACTTTAAAACAGTTACAGAGTTTAATGGCTGTGATGGGAGAAAACTGAGGATGGATCTACAACACTGTATTTACTCCACAATACTAACCTAAATGACAGTGAAAAGAAGGAAGCCTGTACAGAATCAAATATTCCAAAACATACATCATGTTTACAACAGGGCACTAAAGTGATACTGCAAAAAGTGTTCCAAAGGAATTAACTTATTTTCCTGAATACAAAGGGAGAAAAAAAAAATCTTCATTTTTGTACTTTTACCCCCTTTTTCTCCCTAATTTCGTAATATCCAATTGGTAGTTGCATTGGTTGTCCCATCACTGCAACTCCCCTACAGACTCGGGAGGAAATTCCCTACAAATCCTAGAGGAAAACCTGTTTCAGTCTACTTTCCACCAGACAATGGGAGAGGAATTCAACTTTCAGCAGGACAACAACCTAAAACACAAGGCCAAACTGGAGTTGCTTACCAAGAAGACAGTGAATGTTCCTGGGTGGCCAAGTTACAATTTTGACTTAAATCTGTTTGACAATCTATGGCATGACCTGAAAATGGTTGTCTAGCAATGATCAACAACCAAATTGACAGAGTTTGAAGAATTTAGAAAATAATAATGGGCAAATGTTGCATAATCCACTTGTGAAAGCTCTTAGAGACTTACCCAGAAAGGCACACTGCCAAAGGTGATTCTAACAGGTATTGACTCAGGTGGTTGAATACTTATCTAATCAAGATATATTACTGTTTTATTTAACATTTTTTACAAATGTTCTGATTTTTCTTCCACTTTGACATTACAGAGTATTTTGTGCAGATTGCTGTCAAAAACTGACAATGAAATCCATTTTAATCCCACTTTGTAACACAACAAAAAGTCAAGGGGTGTGAATACTTTCTGAAGGCACTGTTTATAATAAGCTGACACACACTTACTGTTCTTAATGAAAATCACTGAGCAGTTACTATGATTCTGTCCATCCTCCAGATGTATGGGAGGAGAGCTCCTTGGGAGGATCCAGCACGGTGGGTGATGGAGAGCTACCCCTGGGCAGCCAGCCCCCTGCAGCACGAATGGCCCCAGCTGCTGCAGCTCCGGCCAGAGGACGTGGGCTTCGATGGATACTCCATCTCCAAAGATGGCTGTCCCAGAAAACAGCTTCCCCAGGGATGCACAGACGGAGACCCCCTGGTACGTTGATACAAGTCTTACACCTCCTGTTAACTTTTCTGACAACCTTTAACCTAAATAGTTGGACTTGGAAATAATCAAGAAAGTATGTTTGGTATGGCATTACACAATAATCCTGTATGTGATGATGGTCTGTATAAGGTTTGACTTGATATTTGTATCCAAGAACATACTCTTTAAAAGCACCTTATTGACAGACTATCTGCGGCTTTATGTTTAGCATGAGTGTCTCTATGTAGGCGACAAGCTATCTGACCTCTGACCTCTATACATCTCCACAGATGAACATGCTGATGAGGTTGAAGGAGGCAGCCCACTGCTCTGGCAGCACTCAGAGTTACGACAGCGAGTCCAACAGCAACCAGGATCCCCATGAAGACAACATGCTTGAATCACCACGGGAGTACACACTATAAGTCTCCCTCTGTCAGCTAGTACTCACTCTGGGACACATCCTAAATGAACATACCTTTTGCGTTAATCATCCATTGATATGAGGTTCAATGTTCGGTCATGTATTTCCAGTTAGAATTTGACCTCTGAGATTTCATGTCTTTAGGCAGTCCGAGCATCTTATATACCAGTTGGAACTCACTATTTACACTGTGTACTGATACATAATAGAATAAATAGATGTACTGGGTGCAGGTAACCCGAGATGGAAATCGCAGTCGAAGTTCAATAGCCTGAATAATTTCACCTCAGTATTTCTACTGTGTTCAGTGTTTATTAGGAGTCTGTTTACAGTCACAGACAAAGACACAGCCATATAGAATGAATGACGTAGTTTATGAGACATCAAACCAGTTGCCTTGACTGTGACCTAATCTAGGCTATAGCTATGTGGTCCAAACTGAGTAGCAAAAACTGCACATACGGTCACTCAGCTTCACAGAGCTTGACCTGTGTGCATTTTCTTAGTGAAGAGACATCTTTTTGGTGCTTAACTTTCAAATGATGCCTTGCTGCCTTTATTAACAACGGTGGTCACATGCATTGACAATGCCTTTGATATACTTGATTTCTATAGAGGCGGTGCAGAGTTTAGGGGCTGCTAACTTGCTCGTACTTTGATGAAAATGACTCCACATCGTTTATGTGCAGCTAGCTGGTAGCGAGAAGGTCTAGGCTTTTGTTTTGGATATCTTGAAATCAGTGATACTTTTCGGATTGTTGGTGCTCTCCTGAGGAAGATGAGAACTTTACACCTCGTGAGCGTTTCAAACAGTATCCCAAAAGCCCTTGTTTGTCTTTTGTTCAGCTCTAGACAGAGCTCCATCCCTGCATGAAATGTTCCAATACGGTGTTTCCCTGTATAGAGGCGCATTGGACATGTAGACCCACATCTGAAAGGTCTCTGGCTAGAAAAGGATCAGAGCGACTGCATGGCTTTGAGACGGAGGCTGGCGTGTCTAGTCGCTCACTCTGAAGAATTAGCACCGGTTCCATTTGCGTCCAGTGTTAATGGGATCCTCGGAGTTGCTGTATTGGAGTAACTAGGCTTTATTCCCTCATAAAATGGAGTATTCTCAGAGCAGCTTACTCTACTACGAGGTACCACTTTGGTTGCTCCCCCTCACAATGTCCCCATTATCTGTCAGTGTTGTTGCTATTCATCCCATGAGTGTTCTTAGTAACAAATTCTTTTCAACATTCATTTGGAACTTTCGACTGAAACCAAAACAGTTTACTTGTATTTTTAAGTATTGTCAAGATTTGTATTGCAGGTACATTGATCTGTGAATATTTTGCAAGGTTGGAATTTTCACTAGCATATCTTGCTGGACTGTAAAGGGTGGTGCAAGCACAAATCAAAGTGGTCGTTTTGTCTTTTCTTGGTCCCACACAGTTAGGATGTTGGAATGATGTGAAAAGTATGCTATTGAATCTAGTGGTTGATAATTGTTGAGTTGTTTGAATTTTGTTTATGCACATTTTTATTTTGTAATGTGAAGATGTATATATTTGATCATGAATCCCACGTTTTCAATACATTTTCTGTACATCTTTTACTAAACTACAGAGTAATGTGTGTAGGCCTACAGTTAGGTTTCCTCCACAGGTTGTTCCTTTTTCTATAAGAGTGAACAACTATGAGACTGTGAGAATAAATCTGGTCACAACATGGTACTTTCCATCTTTCATATTGTTTATTCATAGAGAAATCAATAAACCAGTGTTTATTTATTAAGTTGTTTTAAATGGTTAAAGTTTTATTTGACCTCACGTGGTTATAAATATTGTTCAGTGTGTTGAACTCATTTCAATTGTCTCAACTCATTAGCATTGTTGGAAATAATGTAATGGGCTGTTATTATTTAGGCTACCTATGTGACTGACGTCCTGGTGTATAGACCTATACTGGGGTGGCAGGTAGTCTAGTGGTTAGAGTGTTGGACTAGTAACTGAAAGGTTGCAAGATCAAATCCCTGAGCTGACAAGGTACAAATCTGTCATTCTGCCCCTGAACAAGGCAGTTAACCCACTGTTTGTTCTTAGTCTGTCATTGAAATTAAGAATTTGTTCTTAACTGACTTGCCTAGTTAAATGAAAATACCTGTAACCCAGATGGAGAGTTTTTCATTCTCATTTCTAAGGCAATAGAAGACACTGCACTCTCTCAGACACTCTTGTCTTTCTTATAAGAAAAGCCAAAAAAAGCAGTGACAAGCCTTATCAAACATGGTTTACTTGTTATAGTGGGAATATAATGAAACTATTTAAGTGTTATTCTGTTTGTTGTACCATTGTCAAGAAAGCAGCAGTTGTTCTTTACATTTTAGTTTTATTTGAAAAAAATACTCTCAAAGTACAACATTTAAACAAAGCATACAAATAATATATTTATTTTTAAGTTATAGATTTAACATCTACATAGATTAAAAGTAATGCATCTAATAAAAGCCTTTAAATCAGGTATAATCCTCTTGATATAAAAGTAGCCCTTACAAAATATGGTACAAATAGCAAAAGCTGCAAGAATACATCTAATTTACGAAGTGAATCCCTTAATAAGCACTGAAATATCTACCACAACCAATATGGCCCCTAAATGTATGTATAGGGCTAGGTGAATTGGTAATATCACGGACAAATAATATACTCAAATCAAAGGATGTGTGGATCTAATTTGGGTAATAATGTCTATATATACAATATATGCAACAATATATGTGATCCAACAACTTTATACAAACATAACGTGTGTATTATTCATAATTAAGACACTGTAATCTCTTCCTCCTCTGATTCTGAAAAGTCGGAGTGCTTGCTGGAGTTGCAAGGCGAAGAGAGGTGCGACTCCACACTGTTCAAAAGTTCGCGCTCTGATGGAGAACGGCAGAAGGCCGCGCGCGGGCTGAACGCGTCTACCTCCTCCTCGCAAGACTTCTTCCCGACGTCACTGAGGTCCGGGTGGGGGTTCATCTTAGTCGGAAGGGTTTGCTCCCGGCAACCTCCGGACGACAACAACTCCCTCTCTTTGCAATTGCGCCATTTCATTCTTCGGTTTTGGAACCAGATTTTCACCTTGAAAAATACATGAAATATTATAAGGCTATCTAGTCATGGTTTATTCTAATAATATTATAACATGCCAGTAATCAAAATATACATACAATGAATATTTTACATTGATGTGGGTCTTATTCACTTAGGCTACAGGTTGTTTTTGTATTTTTGTTTTATTATTTTTACCTGTGAGTCTTTAAGCCCAAGTTTTGCAGCCAACTTCTTTCTGTCTGGTTTGCTGATGTATTTCTGTTTCTGAAACATTTTCTCTAGGGCTTTGCGCTGGACATCAGAGAACACTGCCCGTCGTAGCATCCCCCTCCTGGGCTTTCCTCTTGCAGCCAGCGGCCATGAAAATGTACCGGGGATAGGAAACACTGAAGAGGATGCTAAAAGAAAAAAACATACCATTAGCTTTGCGTCGTGTCATTCTAGGAAATGCACACATAGGCTAACAAAGTAAGCCTTGCTTAACAAAGTAGCCTAGCCTTCTTTTTTTCAGGGAGTGGGTGGAGGGGATAAACGTGCATAAAAGCGAATTCTTTCGTAGTCTAAAGCAAAGTCTCTCGAAGTCTATAAATATTGACGTTTTTTTTTGTTCTGAAGTTCTTAAATGCAGTCCGTCTGAATGAATTGGCACGAAGCAGCTAATTAGCACATTGCTTGGTCCCTTATAGCATTGGTATGGTAAAAAGGCAGAGTATCCCTTTCGAAAGCCCCAATGAAAGATAGAGGGGCTGATGAAGCGTGAACGGTAATTGTGTAGTAATGAACTAAC
Organism: Oncorhynchus kisutch; assembly: GCF_002021735.2. Taxonomy (NCBI): domain Eukaryota; kingdom Metazoa; phylum Chordata; class Actinopteri; order Salmoniformes; family Salmonidae; genus Oncorhynchus; species Oncorhynchus kisutch. The sequence continues at coordinate 46,013,016 of NC_034177.2, forward strand.
TGAAAAAGGCTTAGGACAGGACACTAAAGCCATATATTACTGCCACAAAAGAGATTTATACTTTCAAACTAAACACAACCGCATGCCTAGATCATCTGGCCCCGGTTTCCCAATAGCGATTCCAATGGTTTACCCTCTAATAAAGCACTAGCCTAAATCACAGATTTGGCACATAATTGCGCACATGTTATTACACATCATTAAATATATTGAGGCAGATATTTACATAGCCTATGATACAGTAGCCTACAATTGGCAAAATATAACTAAATAGATTGAACATGATATTGATTTCAAAAGTCAACTATTGGGAAAAAAAATAGGCCTATGTAGCCTACTGTTTTATATTTGAATGCAGTCCCCTCTGTTTTCATTTTAAGTCTATTTTTATCCTACGCGTGTTTGTAACAACTGCAAAGACATTGGCTAATTTGTATTTGTAGGCAACATCGTTCTGAAGTTATCGGTGGTCACAGAGAGACAGATACTGTAGGGCCTACACATCTTGATATGTTTATTGGGAATCCGCTGTATATGAAGTGACACGAAGGGCAAAAAGCATCTAAAGACGCTCTTAGCTGTTCTACATGGTCTGAGGCAGTCGGTAAAGAACGAGCGTTTTCAATTGCAACTTTAGTAGGCCTATAACGATGGTTTTGGGGAAACAGCTCAGATATTTTGGGCTCTATTCAATCTGTATCGCTGAAGCGTTACAGATTGCGCCACCTGGGCTACATTTAAAAGTAATTTCCCATTGAGCCGACATATGCAGCTTTTACCGTGAATGCTGTCTCAGCCAACACGGGAACATTGCCATTAAATTTCAATCACGCTGTAACGCTTAACTTCTGTGATACGGATTGAATAGAGAGCCCTTAGCGATGCTCCTACAAAGGTTATAATGATGAACTAAGCCTTAAAAATGCTTTTAGGAAATTGGGTCCAGGAGAATAGCCTAGTGATGGCTGGGCCCTATTTTTGTCCCATCATTGTCATTAAATCAACACAAAAAGCTAGTCATAAGGCTGAAGTTGTTTTATTGCTCTCAAAAGAAGTCTTCTTAACACATATCACGTACCTTATAGCGTAGCCATTTTGGATTCTTCTTATCACTATCTTTATTGTTGATTATTCAAAAGCCAAAGGATGTGTGAATTCACTATAGCTATTCTTAATATTGAAATATATACACCTAGCATTGTAGCATTAGCTAGCCTGTCATTATATTTGAACTACATTACTCCAGGATCCTGTGCCATTTACTGTTTGCTAACTTTAGATTTCTCACAACAGCACTATGCATAAACATGCATAACACTCTATGTGGTCTTGTGAGAATATTGAAATAGTGAATAGCCTCTAATGGGGAATTAGTCCATGACTGGTAAATGCCTATCAACAGCATGTTTAAGTCAAGTGTGGCTTCCCGGAGGGAGCTGACCAATTGGTCATGGTGCTGAAAGCTTTGTGAGTTATCAGTAGCTAAGTTCACTGGCTCGGTGGGAAAAAGAAGCAATGAAGAGACGCCAGCAGCTTCCTTGTGAGAGGGGATCCGCCTCAAATTTAGACCATGACAATTGCGGCTAATTTGTAGATTAGGGGGACTGATGCAAAATGTCAGCACTGCTAAATAGGGCATCAAATTGGCGAGACTGATTCCACGGAGTTCTACGGCTCCCAACCTCTGAACTAATGATTGTATTCTCCTTAGGTTCAACTAATAAAGGCAGATTGTTATTAGGTTCAACAACATCAGCTGAATACATGGGCATGACAGGGTTAAGTGGATTTACCTGGAAAATATGATGCTCTGATGAAGGGATGAAACGAACAGTCAAAATATGGCAGAGGGAAGGCTTTTGCGTGCATAGCATGATGCATTAAACGTGGAGACGATGCTGTGATTCAAAATGAAAGAAACATTTACATTAATTGTCTGTCATTTCGTTTCGTTAAATCATATAGACAAAATATACATAATCTCCATGCATTTGCATAAATTCAAAGCAGCTCGCCTGTTTGTAGGCTAAATTCACTCTTAACCATTTTTACATTAGCCTATACTTTCGCAATAATCTTACCGTTTCTCGTTGATGGTGCTAGGATGGCATTAACTCCAAACTTCAGATAGTTAGGGTCGTGGTTGATGGAGAGTGCGGTCTGAGGAGAACCCGTCCTTGTCTGTGCTAAAGTGGAGATGACAGCTTGGTGAGTGTGATGACTGCAGGTCAGCGTGGTGGCTCCTGATGCCAGGGGAGACACGCTGGGTGAGGGAATCGTCCGGTGGAAGTAGCTCACCGGCCGACTGATCCGCAACAGGTCCTCCACCAAAAAGCTCGAGTGGGCGGGGAAAGCTGAATGCAAGGACTGGGGCAGAGAGAGACCCGCCGGCGGTCGAAGAAGACTTGGGCATATAGCGGGAGGCGCAAGTGCATTAGGGAACATCATTGCTCAGTTTGGATGGGTAAAGGAAAAGTAATTGTAAAGAGCCCTTTCTCACTGAAGGAGTTTCCCCTCGCCTATAGGATCCAAGTGGAAAGACTCACAGTTCTCTTCTGGCCCTTCCCTTTAAAAGAAGGGTTTTATAGTGGACCTTTACCAAAGCCCTTTCGAAACTGACAGCCTAACAATGAAGTTCAACAAAGTTCTCGACGTGAATTTCTTTCAGGGGAAATTCAGTGCCTCCTGATTGGTCCGAATAAACAATTTATGATTGGATTAGACTTCATAAGCAAAGACTAGACAATGTCCTATAACAAAGAAAGTGTAGTCATCCGTTTTACATATACTTACCACTCTGGTATAACTTTCACTGTGATAATGGTGGCAGCACACACAAACTAATAAAAAATGTTATTTTTAAAGGACTCCAAAACAACGTTAGTCTGTGAATAGGGGGTTTATAAAAAAATATATATTAAATAAATTTGAGCACCTAACTGCATAATGACGTTAGTTTCGGACTTGTTAGAGGAACTAGGATAATATAGTGATTCCCTCATTTCTATTAGGATGCGTTGCAATGTGAGACAATTTACATGACCACAAAAGTTGATTGTAAAATGTCATAATTGTAAATATTATCCACATTCACTTGTTTTCAAAACATTGTTGTAGTCAGGCTATTGTTTTATTATTAGGGTATTATTGTTATTATTATGGTATGATGATAATGATTATGATGATTATCATAATTATTATTGTTTTTGTGATGATTATTATCAGCCGACTGTATTATAATTTTTTGTATGACCCTTTTCTCTTGTAAAACATTTTTTGTAGCATATTCAGTAGGATATTATGAGCACAATAGGCTTTGTCATCTGTGCCAATCAGTTTTTCTCATTGGAAATCAGACAGGTTTCATATCCGAGCATTTTAACTGGTGTGTTAAAAACTGGTGATCTGAGCGATCACGTTTGATGTCGATGGTCCCGCTGAAAATAATGTGCAGCTCTGGCCTTGGCGCTCTTATCCCTTATCCATGAAGTAACTGTCAAACTCTCAACGTGTTTTATTTCTTACACAAATCTTTCTGGAAATCGTTTTCAGCTTGATTTCAATGTGCGGTTAGAGTATCATTCTTTAGTGAAAGTGAATTTGGGCCGTAAGACACCATTAGATGAAACGGTTTTGACTTTAATGACTGAATTTATTCAAAATAACTGTTGTGTTCCAGTGTGCGCCTTGGCAATTAGTGTCCTATTTTTTGGAAGACCAAAACACAGGACAAAAAAAAGAAGCACTGAGCCTAATTAGATGCTCATTATCTTTTAACAGTCATTATAAGCTTTATATGGGACGAGAATGAACCCTATGATTTATCTATAAAAAAGAAAGGACATAGGGCCTTTTTTATTTAAAAATTCATGATAGTTAGGGTAGTAGGCGGTAACGAGCCTCCTGGGGTAACTGCCACCCCCCCCCCCCCCCCCCCCCCCCCTGTAGTTCACATAAAGAACACGAGATGTCACCAAATTATTTTCTCAACACTTTCCCTGTCTGTGACAAAATCCTTTGTGGTATATTGATCGAAAAAAGTATATACATTTTGAAAAAGATGTAGATATATTCCAGTGAAGTTAGATCTATATATTTTAATACATATGTACAAGTAGGAAGGCCTTAAGATAAATAATCCACTTGTTTAGAGAGAAAAAATATATATATTTATTTTGTAAAGTAGTACAAGTTGGATGAGTGTGTTGGGGGCAACTCACCCCGTTCCCCATGACTAGCCCAGTTAACGCTAGTTTATGCTAACTTGCTAGCTAGCAACTTCACTAGCAGTAAATGCTAGCTAGTTAGCATAAGCTGCTAGGAGTACTAGCTACTAACCTTACTACGAGATCATCTGAGGTAAAATACATTAAAAAAGATAATGTAACTTGCATTTCAGTTCTAAATGTTTAAATTGGTGACCGATAGCTTTAAAGTTAATGCAACTTTAGAACCTTTAAACTATTTTACACATCATTTTATGTCATATAGCTAGGTAGCTATCTACATTTTTAAGAGAGAGCTTTTCAATTGGTATCTCTCCCCCTGTTTTTAGCCACAGGTGGAGACTGGATTAGGTGTGAGCAGTGCAGGAGGTGGGCTCATGAGTTGTGCTCCAATGTGAGTGGGAATAGCTTTATTTGGGGCCTCCTGAGTGGCACAATGGTCTAAGGCATTGCAATACTGCAGGCTTCACCACAGACCGTGGTTCAAGTCCAGGCTGTATCACAACCAGACATGATTGAGAGTCCCATAGGGCGGTGCACAATTGGCCCAGCGTCGTCCGGGTTAGGGTTTGGCCGGGGTAGGCCGTCATTATAAATAAGATTTTTTTCTTAACTGACTTGTCTAGTTAAATAAAGGTTAAATAAAAGTAAAAGCTAAAAAATGTGTGACCTACAGGTACAAATTAGAATCGTGCAATAGCAGAGCATAAGAGAGTTGCCACATCAATGTTACACTGAGTTAATTAGTTAAGTTAATGTTATATTCCAATGTTATTTAATTGTATTATTTATATTCCATTCCAATATATTATTTTTGTATTAATTAAAAACAGCTGTTGAAAACCTTTTGCTCGCGAATGTAATTTTAAAGACTGCTGGGATTTAAAATCTTGTGTTATTCAAATCAAATTTAGTGCAATTGTACATAATGGATGGTATGGAAAAGGAAAAACAAAGAAAGGACAAATAAAATTAATTTGCAGGTGAGTTAGAAAGGGACTTTACATCAAGTCTCCTCAATAGTGCAGATATTAATGGTGCAACACCATTTCCCCCCCCATATTTGATTTAAATCGTTAAAATAAGACAACTAGACTTAAGCTTTTAAGTATCACTTACGAACAAAGCTCTAAATAAAACGGATGAAATGGATTTTAACACACTTGTATGAAACCCTATGCCGTAATCTTCCACTGGGGTAACTGGTGTTTTTTAAGAAAAACGCCCCTTTTCTAAAAACAAGATTTCATGACATAACTAAAAAACTGTAAACTGTAGCCATTTATTTCCCTTTATAGTTTATGCACCTAAACATGACCTTCATCCACATACCATTTTTTTCCCAAATGTTTTTTTTTGTGTCATCAATTAGACATTGTTCTTAAGGGGGACTAGTTACCCCCTAGTACCCTATGTATAGGCCTAGTCATAAATCACCAATAAACTGGGTAGCCTATAATATGACAGCTATACATAGTTTACACGGCTGTCATTCAATTAATGGCAGATAATATTTTTAAGAGTTAAAAGTTTAGAAACAAGTTGAAACAAATAGATGGAGGGCATGATTTTTTTTCCCGTTACTTACTTTTCTTGCACGGTAAACTGCGGGTAGAGGGGGGGGAGACATTGTTTAGAGGGCTAGATCAGACGCATGCTGGGCCACACGTGGGTTCATTTCATTGTAGTATGTCAAAGCAAAAACGTTTCAGGATAGCTTGCAGGAGGAAAATGATAAACGCCCATTGATGAAATAGATCATAAAACAGGGGGGGAAGTTAACAACAGAGTTTATTTGAGCAAGAATATACAGTATTTCGAAGTTATTTTCTGTGTGATACGACAGGAGAGGTGAATCCTGAGGCCTGTTGGCTAAGACCTGCAACTAATGGTGTTTGACTGCTGCTCTCGGGTTTGTTCTCCTAAATCCTAACCATTCATTTTCAAGTGGTTACCTTACACATTTCTTTCTGAAGAGTCAACTGTTCTGCTTTGAATGCGAAGGGAAGAGAAAGCCCGGGTGTGTCCTAAGTGATGGCGCAAAAGGTAATCTCCATGAAATGATGCTCTATAGGCGCTTCCCAGGAAGATAGATGCATGCACTGTAAAAACAACAACAAAACAAAACAACAAATCTAGTTGTTTCAACTAATTATTATTAAGTTACTGGTTCCACCTCCTTTGTTTTTGTTCACTAAACTTTTCGCTCAAAGTGTTACCTGAAAAAACATGACCAACCAACATGATAAAATGTACTCAAACGTGAAATAAATTTCAAATGATGAGTTTGCTCAATTTGTCTCATATGTTCATGCAACTAAGAAAAGGCTGTGGAACAGGCTTTTGCCATACAATGGTTTCAACTTACATATTTGACACATGATTACATTGTTCATGTATACAGTAATCATTATTCAATATGCCTTCACCTGGGATTTGAACTCACAACCTCTTGGTTCATGGCATTCCGATCTTCCTACTATACACCCCATGTCTGTGTAGATTATCAGTTAATCTATTATCTCATCATTGTTTCGATGTATTTGTTTATAGTTGTACAGGTGTCTAATGGTGGAACATATTCATCTGTTTTAATGTTACTCCTTCACTATGATAAATAAAATAGCTTTTCTTGAGTGTACTTTTAACAGAGCTGAGATTTACTCTGAAGTGCACCAATACAGGCGAAATCAGTTCTTGACACAGACATTGTGGGGTAACAGGAAGTTTGGAATACTGTTGGAAAGGGGGGATACCTAGACAGTTGCACTCAACTGAAATGCGTCTTCCGCATTAACTCAACCCCTCTGAATCATGGAGGGCTGCCTTAATCGATGTCTCACGTTATTGGCGCCTGGGGAGCAGTTGTTGGGGGTAACTGCCTTGCTGAAGGGCAGACTTTTCCACCTTGCCGGCTCGGGAATTCAAACCAGCAACCGTTTGTTACTTGCCCAATGCTCTTAACCCCTATGGCTACCTACCGCTCCATGAGGTTGTGAGTTCAAATCCCAGGTGAGGACATGTTTAATAGGCTACTAATTACTGTAAAAATTAACCTGCACAATGTAGTCAACGTGTGTCAAATATGTTAGTTGAAAACGTTGTATATTAAAAGCAGTGTGTGTAACTAGTTCCTCAGGCCTTTTTTGAATGTAAAATGCCAAAATAATAATTTCTAGTTGAAAGAACATACGAGACAAATTGAGCAAACACATGATTTTAAATTGAAATATTTTTTTTGCCTACGTTTTCTTATGTTGAAGCTAAGTTTGGGCTAACAACATTTTTTACATTTAGGTAAAAAAGTTGAGTAAACAAAAAAAAGGCTATGAAACCAGTTACTTAATAATAGTTGAAACAACTAGATTTTGTTTACAGTGTGGTAGCGTACTTCCATAACTAACAACAACATGACTTGTAATGATATAAATATATTTGACAAATGATCTCACACTAGTAGGCTGGCTACCCACTATCCATCCCTCTGATCCAATAGTCCTGCATGTTACGCAAGCAGGGTCGATTGAGTTATTTTGGACTATTTAACCTATTTTCAGGTTAATAACGTTGGGCTATGGCTCTTTTATGCAAAAGAGCCATGACAATAATAACATCGTTAGAAACACTTCCACATTAACATTGATGAATCCTACTCTCAGACCATTGAATCGTGTATTTATCACGGCAAAGACAAACTGTAGCCAAACCCATATTAAGACACCTTAACACAGCACCCACCTTCACAGAAGAAAAAAAACATCACTGGTATGTTCAAAGCATTTTATTCTTTCGCGATCCCTCGAAAATCCCCCTATTGTACAAATCAAGCAGATGGTTTGCAGGAAATATAGCTTAGCCCCAGTGACCGAAACTAATTTCTACTAGCTTTCCAAGCCAGCACGATTGTTTTCTCTTAACCAAATAGAGATACAACAGCTGGTCAGTCGCTGAATTAATCCAGTTTAAAGATTTAAACCCATTTTTGTAAGATATTATATCCACATAAGGTGCACTCTCACCACCCACCCTCCTTGTCCCTAAACACAAGATGTGGCTGCATTAAAATGAGAATGATTCAGTCGTTAATACTGCCTCATGATTATTTGAACCGTTTAGCCTACTAGAATAACTGTTTTAAATTCAGGTCAATTAAGTAAAGTGATTTAACATTTTGAAAATATATATATTGCCTTCTTGCAACCTCTATTTGTTTAACCGAATATATTGGACTCTTTACCTGATTTTCACACTGCCAGTCTATTCAATATATTTAAGAGTAGCCAACTTAGTGAGCAGATGCCCATCATTTGCATTTAGACAAATTAAATTATTTTCCTTTAATCAAATAAATACCCTAATAAGGCGGGGTTTTGATCATGATTGCAAATTATGACAACATTCAGGGAAATTAAAAAACTATACTACCAAATCTGTTAAAAAGTAACGTGGGCTATTATTGGTTATATTATTAGAAGATAATCATCAAGTTTAAATTGTGTTTTTGCATGGTATTTATTTTACACGCTGCTTTGCTTTGGTCTTAACACCTTCGCTAAGCCGCCTTGCTTGCGCGGGCTCTCCCTCTTCAAGTCTGGCTCAGCATCTGTTTCTGACTAGGATCCGGCCACTGCGGAACATTGAAGGGATTAGGAATGGCCTAAAATACAGAGAAGCTCTGACCAGCATTACATCGATATTAACTTTGCATTTAAACATAACCCCCGTTTTCAAACGGAGAGAGGCACAAGTCCAACGGACAAAGCGTTTCAGTGTGTGTTGCTCTCGATGCACCTGTTCCCCAATTTCATTGGTAGCCAATCTGTCTATGATGGCTTTCCTCTCGAACCCCTACCAATGTCAGTTAGTCCATGCTATATCTGGTCATATTCATATTCATAATTATGTTTTGCTTAGTTAACTATATATATTGTTTTTGTCATTTAGAAAACACTCTTATCCAGAGTGACTTACAATAGTGAGAGCATACAATTTCTTACTGGTCCCAATGGGAATCAAACCCACAACCATGGCATTGCAAGCACCTTGCTCTACCCAATTGACTGACCTCTGTGTCTTAAAGTAATGATGGACTGTCGTTTCTCTTTGCTTATTTGAGCTGTTCTTGCCATAATATGGACTTGGTATTTGAACAAAAAGGGCTATGTTCTGTATATCCCCCCTACCATGTCACAACAACTGATTTGGCTCAAACGCATTAAGAAGGAAAGACATTCCACAAATTAACTTTTAATATCAAGGCACACCTGTTAATTGAAATGCATTCCAGGTGACTACCTCATGAAGCTGGTTGAGAGAATGCCAAGAGTGTGCAAAGATGTCATCAAGGCAAAGGGTGGCTACTTTGAAGAATCTCAAATGTAAAATATATTTTGATTTGTTTTTTGGTTACTACATTGATTCCATGTGTGTTATTTCATAGTTTCGATGTCTTCCCTAATTATTATACAATGTAGAAAATAATACAAATATAGAAAAATCCTTGAATCAGTAGGTGTGACCATACTTTTGACTGGTACTGTATATGGGAAACATTTGCCTCAATATTGTCTTTTTGTACCCTCCCTTAGCTCAACAAACCATTTCAATTCAAAACTTGGTTATTTTCTCTCATTAAGATAGATGGCTAAAAACATTGAACTTTTTGAAACCCTCATAGAATGCTCATTAGTCTTAAATCAGTCATGGGAGCTCAGGGGACATATTTAATAAACATTCTAATATTTTTGGTCCTCATAGCATTGCACTGCCTAGCTGGATCTTTAGGGATCCCTCTGCACCTGGCAGGTTGTTTAGAAAAGTCTTGTAAACGCCTCTGGTTAAAATGTGCTCCACGAAAAATCTGAGGGTGCACAAAGTACATGAGGCTGGGGGGTGGTGCGGAGGGGGGCTAGTCCCCCTGCCCAGAAGTTGTAGAATTTTGTATTTTTCAAACACCTGAAACAGCTTTATCCTGTTATCTAGAGCCATAATCAGTATGCTTAATGTTATGTAAAAAAATGTGTATATTTTTCTGCGTATCTAAGCATACCTCTTGATCTGTCTGTATCCTCCTGACTGGTGGTTCTTTTTTCAAATAAACTAAATATGCTTCTCTGCATCTCTGCTAAAACCTGGGTAAAGTCTTATTCAGTACATTAAGTTATTGCTTGCTTTTCTAAAGTCTTACCAACCTTGCCAGGAGGCATACCATCTAAGATACAGGAAACTGCCAAATAATGGAAACACTTGAGTAAATGAGGGATACAAAGTATATTGAAAGCAGGTGCTTCCACACATGTGTGGTTCCTGACATAATTAAGCAATTAACATCCTCTCATGCTTAGGGTCATGTATAAAAATGCAGGGCAGGCCATTATTTTGGCTACCATGGCTATGCCCCCCATAGGATGACAATGTCCCCATCCAAGATTAGTCACTGAATGGTTTGATGAGCATGAAAACAATCTAAGCCATATGTCATGGCTGTCTCAGTCACCAGATCTCAACCCAATTGAACACTTATGGGAGATTCTGGAGAGGTGCCTGAGACAGCATTTTCCACCACCATCAACAAAACACCAAATTCTGGAATTTATTATTGAAGAATGGTGTCGCATCCCTCCAATAGAGTTCCAGACACTTGTAGAATCTATGCCAAGGTGCATTGAAGCTGTTCTGGTTTGTGGTGGCCCTACACCCTTGAAGACAATTTATGTTAGTGTTTCCTTTATTTTGGCAGTTATTTTGGTAGTTAGACAAGCTAGCCACTCTAATTTGATTGATACCCTGAAATGGTTTCTTTGTAGCTAGTTATTAGGTTGGGAGATCTGGGCTATAAGCCAACTTCCTAAAATTACTATGTGGCTAGTAGTATTACACAGAAACAACAATATTATTATTATATATATATATATTTTTAAACAGGACAAATCTGAGGGGGCACGTGCCCCTGTGCCCCCTATGGGCATGGCGTCTCTGATAATGGGAACACATTGGGAAAACCTAATCAATAAGATGGCACACCGAAAGAGCCCCGAGTCTTTGGAGGGGAGAGTATTTTTTAAACCTGAGTACTTGTATGTGCTGACGGGGTTGCAGTGGGAGTTTGGGCACGTCGACACAATCTTTAGCTTTCTTTTAGGCCGGAGCTTGGAGAGCTGAGGAAAGCACCTTGTCGAAAGGGCTCTTTTGAGTTTCGCTGATGGGTTGAGCGTGGGGGCTCTGCAGCGGCAGCGAGGGCGCTTGTGTACCAAGGAGGAGCTGGGGTTGTTCTCTGGCAACTTGAATGGGGGGGACGCTAGCGCCTGTTGGCTGGATGGTATTGATGTGGTTTAGCCGAGTAATCGGATTGAAAGTGAGCCATGTCGGTTCGCATTTCGTCAAGTGCATAATATGCGTGGCCGCGGCGTGGGGATTCTGTATTGAGACTTCGCCTTGCAATTCAGTTATAGAAAGCCAAAGACTCATTTAATTCAAATATAATTTGCATTTAACCGTTTACCGACTGATATATTTGCATAACAGCAAAGGCCGTTTGCCTTTTCTGTGTGTGAGTATGTCTTTTTCTGAAAGGTTCCCTGGCCTAGCCCCTGTTAAGTGTAAAGCGTAATTGGAAGTGTATACTATTCATGTACTTTAGGAGGAGCAGGGTTTCTCACAGGGATAATCAAAAGGGAGAGGGAAAATTCCAGACAATGACATTTCACTTTTCCCACTAAAGGAGCAGTAATGTCAGGCTAAGGCACTGTAATACGCCTGAAGTGCTGTGAATCTCACGTGATATCATTTCACCAACAATTGTTTGCTGTTGTTCTTTTTGTTATTTTTACGGCTTATTTATTATTTTTCTTTTTTTTTAAAGGTAGGAGGCCTGCTTTTCTAAATATTATAATTTTTTATGGAGTTCATTGTTTGTTATTATACAAATGGACCAAGGAAATATGATCAATATTAAACAATATATGGTCTCAGGAATTAAGATTTCAGTTCTGGTTCTGGAGCACAGTGTTGTTTGACTAGTCTGTTTTATTTTCAAAAACAGAGTAGGCCTATCGAAAGGCTGGGTTTACCTAAAGTCCCTGGGTCCAGACATGTGAACATTATAAAAAGTTTACGTTTCAACTTTTTCTCTGTCTCAAAATGTGCATCAGCCAATTGAAATCGTCAACGTAGTTGCACGTGATAAAACGCTACGTGTTAGCTGTTCCCATCACATAACCTGGCAGACTTAGCTCTATATGCGAACCTGACCAGCTGGACATGATTATTTCCAGTAACAAATTCTGCATCAGCCAATTACAGATGTTGATGTACACTTTTTCATGAAAACATCCTTTAACAGAGAGGTCAAATGGCATGATCTGATAGTCAAAACGAACAAAAACGTGTGGTAAATTTGAATCCCAGGTGAGATGTAGTTTCTTCCTTTGAAATGTATAATTCTATTTATTGTGTTAAGTGTGGTGCGAAGGGAAGTGCTGCCAAAACCTTGAAAATGTAAGATTAAGAAATTTTTTACTAAATCATCCACTTCATCCCATATGCATTATTATAATCATCCACTTCATCCCATATGCATTATTTGAAACAAGCATCCGAGGACTAGCAGTGAACAGGGTTTTGCTTAACAAAACATCTTCACACAAGGGCGGCGCATAGCAACAGTTAACGTGCCATGCAGATTTCAAGTCAACCACTTTATTGATGCGTGCCACCTGGAAGAGATGGCAATAGTGGTACATGGCAGCTATTTGAATCCATAGGCACTTCATCTTTTTTTTATGTACAGTAAACTTACATAGAGTGCAAATTACGGGGGAGACATGAGCTCCTCTTAAGGAAACAAAAGTCAAACTTAAGTGGGGAGAGGGGGGGGGGTGTCTCTAAATATTGATAATTTGACCAAGATGCGTGCCGACAGCAAGCAAGAGCATCAATCTCACCGGAGAAAGCATCCAAGCGAGCGAAACAGTGGCCCTCTTTTTGGCCAGACAGCATCAGATACATGGGCTACACATACAGAAACAGGGGGGCGCTGTTTCGCTCGCTCGGATGCTTTCTCCGGTGAGATTGATGCTCTTGCTGGAGGCGCACGTTTCGGTCAAATGATCAATATTTAGAGAGGAGCTCATGTCACCCCTGTAATTTGCACTCTGTGTACATTTATCGTACATCAAAACAAAAACATGAAGAGCCACTTGCAAATTGAAGGACAATTATGAAAAAATTTGTTTTTGTTCTTTTTTTTATTGTACCCATTTTCGGGAGGCATGGCTTCCCTTGGCATCTGTGATTATAGTCGGCTTGATGACAGTCGCCGAATGTCACTCATGGTTTTTGTAACAGATGTCTCTTTCCATTCAGCAAATGAAGTGGATGAATGTGCGCTGCCGCAGGTAGCCTACTTTTTGAAGTGATTTGCACCCAATAGAGCCTCCCCTGAATGTCACGGTATAATTCACACTCTGAACCTAATTTCAAATGTTTGCATAAAAGCACATGGACGTGTGTGATAAGCAAAAATGTCATATTTTATCATATATGAGAAAACGTGCCTATTTAATTTGGTCTAACGTGCCTCCACAGTTGTCTAACGTTAGTAGTTAGTAGCCTAGTCAAGGATGCATCATGCAACTTTGACACACAACAATTGTGACAGACCAAGAGGAACAAAAGTAAACCTTGATTTTGGAGATATAAAATATAAATGTCTCATGGCCAAGTTGACCTATTTTTTTTAAATGCCATTTGGTTGTAGAATACAAAGTCTAAGATCTTTGATTGGCTAATGCAGAATTTGTTATCGTAGGGCTAAGTGTGTGAACAGCTAACATGTGGCGTTTTATCATGCGCAACCACATCGACGATTTTCATTGGCTAGTGCGCATTTTGAGACGAGAGAAATAAGACCTAAAGTATGGAAGCCCTCTCTTTTTTCCCCGTGGCAATTTGAACCCACATATCCAAAATCAGATCAGTAAAAGAGTGATATTGACACTATATTGTCCTCTGCCAAAATGATTCTCCTTCTGTGTCCATCACAAGAAAACCCCTTTGAACCTGCCCTCTCCCTCTCTAGGAGTAATCCAGGGCCCAGACTTTGATTTTGGCCCCCACCCCTCCTTCCTTTTTCACAAGCCCAAAAATGTACAGCAACTAAAAGGAAAGACTGAAAAAAATGGTGTTAATATCAGCATGTCAGACGCAAGATTAATCCTAATCTCCTTTTCTGTGTGGCAGGTCGCGGGGGTTGAAAGGCATGGGGGAGCAGCGGACGGGGACTGGCAGCCCTGGATCTCCTCCTCCAACGGGATAATGCTGCCAGCCGCTGTGCCTGCTGGCTGTGTGGACTCCACACGGCCGTGGGGAGCCCCTTCCCTACTACTCTGGGCTTTCACAGTACACTTCCTGAAGAGGTGGGTGATATTGCCCGTCCTCACCCCCATATGGAGAACCTCTGATCCCATGCTGCTTGTGCTGGTATCCTTGTTCTCTGAATCAAAGGTATAATAACTTCTGATGTGGTTGCCCCACTGAATATCATTGTTGTCATGACACCATGCGAGGGCAGGATCTGTTGATCCATACAAAGTGAATGAGATGAGACATCATTTTCAGCATATGCTGTTCCTTTCTATCCGACTTTCTATGATCCTCTAGTCATTCATTGAAATCACTGGAAACCTTCCTGGCTGCGGCTTTAAAGATATTTCAAGTTGTCTTTTTTCCACCTGTTACCACACTCTTTTCCAAGACAGAAAATATTTTACAAACAGAGTAAGTACCAACTTTTATAGGACTATTCCATGCTTTGTTGATAGCCCAAATATGAATTTGGCTCTATCCATTCTTTATATCGTTATAAAATAGTGGTGAATTTACCATGCTCGTCAAATGTTCTGAATAACCTCTATGACATAGAGCTCGCCAGCTTGTAGTCCTAACAAACGGAAATAAGTCACCTCTGGTTCGTTCGGCCAATTGAATGGGGCTTTGTGATAAATGCCGAAAATAAGGTCAGAGGATAACACAGGCTTTAAGGAGATCTTATAAAGTTTGGTCTATGAGATAATATCAGTCAGTTAACATGACCTTTATGAACTATTGTTATTACACAAATGCTTCAAAATTCATAGAACAAAAACGTATACGATCTCCTAAGTCTGTGTTTACCACAGACCTCATTTTCAACGTTCATCCCAAAACTCTCCCCCCAAAAAACACTCATTTCTCCATAGGCTTTGGCCTCCTTTAATACCTACAAAAAGACTCCGTTACTATTGCTCTCCATTGTGCATCCATCTGAGAGATAATGACAATAGCATTAAGAGTAATTGACAGAAGTAGAATACATACAATTCAAACAATGTGCAATGAGTACGGTTTCAAACTCTGAGAAATCCTGGCCCTTTCGATGAAAGGTTGGAGCGCTGCTATAGATTATACAAACAGTGGCCAGGGAGAGCACAATGCATGAGAAGGTGGAGGTATAAAGAGAATAAAGGAATCGCCCCCAAAAGGGACTTCTTTTGGCGTGGGACTTCATGAAGTGACCAGCCCCTGAAACCTCCAGTGGTTCTCCTGTCCACTGATGGTCAAGACTGCGGACAGAAAGGTCCCAAACATTTCTGCAGGACCTTTTGAACTCTGGGATGCCCTCTAAAGAGGGGCTTTCAGGGTCCTCTGTATTCAGTTCCCTGACGGACAGACACAGAGCAGGGTGCCTAAAATATTGCTTGGAGAAACCTGAAAAGGCAAGCCCTCTGCAATAGCCTAAGCCACCCACACCAAACACACTCAGCTATGAGTAAAACATAATTTAGTCTTTTCTCATATGTCTTGTATCTGTGTGAGTAAAAAGGAATGGGGATAAAGTGAAGTAGAATAATATACCACTGTGTCTATACGCTGAGGCCTGCATTCCAAGAAGCTAGCAAGCTCTGTAAAAATACCCACAAGGTGAATTTATAGTCACTCTCTGTCAGAGTGAGTGAAACAGAGGCTTCTGAATCTGAGCTTTGTACAAAACCCATCCAAGAGTGAAGAGGCTGGACTGAGTACTTGGCCTGCCCAGCTGCCTTGAAGTGAATGGGTTTTCTTTCGGAGGCCATTGAATGCTCTCTGTCTCTCTGAATACAATGTAGGTGTTACTGCTCAGAGAGAAAATAACAAAAATAGTCACAAGAGCTGAGGTTTGTTCTTGAGGGGTGTTTTTTCATTCTTACTCAGTCATGAAATCATTCCTCCTTCAGATGAGGAGGGGTCACCTTTACAAAGGTCCTGGGGGTCCCAATGGCCCTCCAGACATTTTTACGGGACCTTTTCTCAACTTGATACTACATTTGATTCTGAATAAAACATGAATACTTCTGTGTATTTTTAAACAGGAGCCACGCTCTGTATGCTGACCTTCAATGGACTGAAGTCATTTTCTGAAAGAGGGAAAAAAGGTGAGGAGTTTTAGGACACTACTTGCTTCCTCATATGCACCTTTTTCTTGTCCATATCCAGGAAACATTGCCTTTTCTCTTTTAAAGTGAATCACTTTAGGACAAAAAAAAACAAGCCTCCTTTTTTCCCCCTTTGCCTTATAATTCTCTCGGAGTGTGACAAAGGGGAGTCTTTCAGCAGTCTATAACGCTCGCTGGGTCAGAGAGAAATCTAAAGACTATTACGAGCAGAGAGAACACAAAAGGTTGGTGGGGGAAGCTGTTAAAAAGGAAGTCCCCATTCTTAGCGAGCTGAATGTGATGCAGAGATTGAAAGTTTCATTTTAGATTTTGCTGTATTCATGGAAGCATGGCTGTGAATGGAACCCACAGAGGGCCACAGTGGTTCCTTGGACTTTTATTCTCTGCCACATCTCAAGACACAGTTAGCTTAGCGCTTCACACAGGGTGCAGCAGAAGAAATATGGGACTTGGCTATAGGATGATTTGTTTTCCTCGATCTGTGTGTGTGTGTGTGTTTTCATTAGCAGAGTTTATCAGATGGCCTGCCTTAAAGGGGTTGTCGCAGAGAGGCCAAGAAGTTGCTTTCCACTTCCTTTCCCACCCCAGAGGTGCATTGATTCTGAATGAAAGGCTTGTTTGCACTCTGCCGTGTCACCGTTAAACTGTCTCATGTGAAAAGACATTCAATATAAAAGGCAGAAAAACACTTGCCACTTATAGAGTATTTTGTTTAAACTAAAATATACTCTTTTTTTAAACAAAAGGACGATCTTGAAGAAGTATGAAATCGGTTCTTGGAATCCCACAGAATTGACAGCAAGCAAGATGACAAATGCTACAAAACAGAACAGAGAATTCAGTATTCAAACTGGTAATATACAAATAGGGTCAAGGCTAATACAATTCCCTTCACAATGTGAGTGGATAAATACATGCTTTTTCATTTCATTTTCACTTTGAAAACGTTATCACGTCCACCACAACATCATTCACCAGATTATAGTCACACGCTCAGCATGCTCTGCTTTCATTCAGGTTCCTACACCAGCTTTGTTTAATAATTTCACAAGGACTAAAGTCACACACACCCACACATACAAAGAGAAAGAAAGGCGATACGGAGGATATTCTCAAGCGGCGCTCATTCATCCCATATCGCCGCTCCTTTGAAAAGGGCTGGGGGAAATGAAAGCGTGCACTAAGCTATTCACCTCCCATTTGAAGGTCTTCGTTTGGTGAAATGTGCCGTATCTGTAACACTCGAGGAGGTCCAAAAGATTTCCCTCAGAGAAAGAGTGGGTGCTCATTTCAGTCAATGTCCTGGCGGTTCTGGTGTGTGCCCCCTCTTTGTGCCGGCCCAGCAGGAGGCCTGTTGTCCTGCCACATTCACGTGCCGATCCCAGTCATCCCACACACAGGGCCCTTCACCTGTTTGAAAGCCACCACCACACTGCAGACACAGCCAATCGCCTTTCGTTTCGCACCCGCTCGGTCTCTTTCAATGAACAGACTGTAATTTCATCCATTTTTCATGCCTATAATTGCCATGAATACTTTACATTTCCATGTCTAAACATCAACAAAAAAGGGATTTCATGGCCCCGACTTCAGCCAGGCAGATCCACACGGGCAGGGAGAAGAAAGAGAACATCAAATCCAGAGTCTCTGTTACAGTCTGGATACAAATGTGGTTCTTTTTTTATGGCACGGTGAAGGTGAAATGACGGAGTAGAGCTTGATTTGAGCTGCAGAATTTAGCAGGCTGAAAAGCCTACAATTCTATTGTCTATCTCATCACAGATGACCACAGTTGAGTGAATTGGAAAACACACGTTTTATAAATCTGGAGAATTTACTTTGCGCTGGTATATTCTCTGAAGACATTCAAGGGACGAAAGACAAGTACACCTGTAAAATAGCACCGCAGGTATTATGCTTTCTCACTACACCATGAAGTTAGAATGGTGGACTAAAGTGTGAGATCAAATAAATACATTGTGGTATTTGTGGTCAGTTGCCTGTTGCAGTGGACAGAGGTTTGGGGTGGAGGAGATTCTTCTGATCAGCTCAAAGGTAATTACTTTTACACAATGAAAGCTGCCTGCCTTTGTCCCCTGCTTTATACGAGGGAACATATTTAGGAATTAAGGGCCTCAGTGCCTGGATGCAGGAAAGCCATTCCAAAATGTGTAGAAGGCGCCAGAGACAGACGGCATTACACTCTCCAAATGCTACGCGTTTGCATTTGAATGTGTCAACGATCTCCGTCCCTTAGTGGCTGCACCACTAAACATCTTTAATCCCTGAAATATTGTGAACCCCAATGAATGCCTCCCATCTAAGCATATGTGTAATTATTCTGTAATACTCCCCAAAATGTGATTTATATCGTTTACTCCGTGAATTCCCCCCTCCACATCTCCTTTGTGGTCCAAATAATTGTTTCTTTTTTTTATGGGGGGGGGGGGTGGTTGAACAAAAAAGAAGGAGAACAACAACAAAAAAGGCCTCAAATGTACCGACAATTTACATACTGACACACTCTCTCATCTATCCACCACCCGAAAGAAAAGAGAGCCTGATTTGTTTGAAGGGGCACGTTGCGGTCGTGAAAAGAAAAGTTAAAATGAGGATGAATTCAAAAAGCATAGTCTCAAAGAAAACGAATCCTCTGCCAGGGAATACCAGAGTGAGCGGCCAAGTCATGTATAAAGTCATCAGAAAGTGCGGACTCCAAGAGGCTTCTGGATCGTTCTCTTTGTGCCACTCCACAGTGGAACGGGGAAAGGATTCAGGGGACTCGAGCCTTTCATTTGGGATGGATTGAGTCACATTATTTGTTTATTAACTGGAATAAAGAAGAGATCCGTCCTCCTTAAAATGGCAACTGCATATTTCACTACACTCATGAAATATCTACAGTATTTAGAAAGCGTGTTATTTGTTTATCAAGTGATTTATAGTTCTACTTCCTCTAACCATATTCCACTTTGAGCCTAGAAAAACAAGTCTAAGGTGCTTTGGAATATGGAGTTTTGTGTATGATCCACATAATACAGTTTCTAAGTTACAGTTGTCTGTATCCCACATAAAATGAGCATAACTGTCTTGTCTTATCCCCATCTACTGTTCATCATATTTATCTTAACTGACTGACTGGACCAAGTTCTATGAGAAGTTATGTAGCAATTAGTTCATTTTAAAAATGACAATATAGTGTAGCTCCATCCAGGCTGGGCAGGGTGAAAGCCAATGAGTGTCAGTTATCCATTAAGTTATTCCCCTCACTTTGGGGCTTTTCTCTAGGCCCACTAAACCCTTATATATACATTGGTTTGTGACAATAAGTCTCTGTTAATTAGCATCAAGTGTTGCCATGCCGAGGATTTGAAGAAGCCACATTCAACTCCCTCTCGCTTTCTAATTTTGGAAATAATGAGCGGGGATGACATAGGCAGAGGAGTTTTAGTTTTAGTTTGAGCCCTCTCTCTGTCATTGTATCTAATGGGACTTTCTATTGGCGGTAGAAAACAAGGGGGCCTTCAAGTGGGATTGGACCATTCCTCCTGCTTCTCTGGGCCTGGAAGAAAGGAGCAGGGAGAGGTGGAGGGCGCTGGTAATTCTGGGCTTTAATTAAGACACTTCACTTCTTCTATGGAGCTTTTCACTCCCCTATAGTTCAGCTCCCGAGTGTGTTGAAAACAGTAAAAGAGCCGAAGGATAGGGTATTTTGAGAGAAAAACAGGGATTAATTAATGGCCAACTTTATGTTAAAGGCCATGTGCTTGCCGTTTTTGGGGGACTTCACATGGACATCTGGTGTGCAATGTTTTGTGTTTCAGCTCCGAGAGATTCATCTCTTGCTGACTACACTTAGAAAAAAGGTACCATCTAGCACTAAAAAGGGTTCTTCGGCTATCCCCAGAGGAGAACTCTTTGAAGAGCCCCTTTTGGTTCCAGGTAGAACCCTTTTCACAGCCGCATAATATTTTTGGAACCCTTTTTTCTTAGTGTGTATAGTACAATAAACAAATACATACACTAAACAGAAACAGGCATTTAAAAAAGCCTGCGTTTTAGGTACAACCTTTCTTATCTAGTCAACTGTTGATGCAAATTGAGATTTAACTGAACTAAGTTATAGTACCCCAGAAGTTTTCTCCAAGGAAACACCTTTTTTTTTTTACATCCCTGTAATGATTGATACAGACTTGGAAGAGTTTCAGTGTTGGATAGCCATATCCAGCTAGCTAACATAGCATCCTTCTCTGTTTGCGCCGGGTGTTTGAGTAGGCTAAACTAACTAGCTGCATTTGATGCTAGCTAAGTTCTGACACTTTGTAGAGGTCGAAAGGACACTTGAATGTACCCTGGATACCCCATAACACCACCACAATGTTTGAGTGAGGTTGATATGGTAGAAATTGTGTATTTATACTGAACAAGTGGCATTTAGGGATTGCAAATATGTAATAGCACTGGAATTATCTAATTTACAGACATATGCCACTTTGGAGAGGTTTAGGGACACTTGGAAACGTCCCGAGACCACATCTGATACCACTTACTAAAACATCTAGCCATTTCTAATTGTTAGGTCTATCAATCCCATTTTTTTCTGATATTGGTCACATGTTGTGGAAGCCATCTGATGTGTTTACAGCTTTGGGAATCAATAATTCACTTATAGCTTGTCAATGAAAGATTCCTTTCAAAATACATCTTTTGCGTGTGCTTGATCTTATGTATTCTGAACTATGTAACTCCTATCTTCTGATCAATTCCTCATAATCTCTCAGATGTCTTCTTTCCAAATATGGGTATGTCTATTTTAGGCGAGAATCTACATTATGCCATTACATTTAAGAGGTTAAAAATATAAAACCTAGAAGTGTTTGAAAAAGTGTAAAATACAGAAGCACTGTATCGCCACTCAAAGTTTTTCCTTCCTACTTTACATCTATGCTCCTAGAACCCTTCTCTATGTGCAGCAACCCATTTCTATGTGTTCGCTCTTAAGGAAGACGGAGGGAATTTACTCTACACCCCCCCCCCGAGTGCCCTCCGTGCAGGAGGCAGGAAAACAAATTGTTACGTGCCACCAAGCACTGTCCCCGTGTGTCAACACTTATCACGGCTCAGGATAAGACCAAGATGCAGACACAGGAAGCAGATAGTGCGAGTCTCAGAGTTTATTAAAGTACAAGGGGCAGGCAAAATGTCGTAATCCAAATCAGAGTCAGGCAGGTACAGGACGGCAGGCAGGATCAGGCTCAGGACTGGCAGAAAGGTCAGAACTGGGACGACTAGAGCAAACAGGAGTACGGAAAGGCTTGATGAGACAAGACGAACTGGCAACAGACAAACAGAAAATGCCGGTATAAATACACAGGGGATAATGGGGAAGATGGGAGACACCTGGTGGGGGGTGGAGACAAGCACAAAGACAGGTGAAACAGATCAGGGTGTGACAACACTGCACTTTTCAACAACAAAAAAAGTCTCTGTTGTATCCAGGCATCATGCCAAGCACACAGAGCAAAAATACAATGAAAGGGCGACTCGCTCCATCACCACCACAGGACGCTCCGGCACCACTGGTGAGTAAGAGTCTATCGACCTGTGGGGTACTCGCCACAAGAGCAGGGAAATGGCGCGCATGCACAGTCCAGCCCTGAGTCTGGTCCATGGTTACGAAGGGCTACAGACTGCAGTTTGCGCTGAGACCACCCGCTTTTCGATCCCGTTTTTAAGAGGTACATGACACGACTTCCCTTGTAACCCACCTCTCCGAGCTAGGGTTCAAGATCAAATCAGATAAAGGGCTGTTTGGTGCCAACACAGAGAATAGAATACCTCTCTTTCTTATCAGGCAACCCTCTCGGATGACCTCATGTTCAACAGGGTGTGATCAACACGTCATTCCGGAGATGTTCAGATTTCAGGGTTGGTACCCAGGTGTGTTGTGTGTGTCAGTCAACAGATCTCAGACCAACTGAACACTGCCTGAGACAGCATTTTCCACCAAATTAAAGGAATTTCTTGTGGAAGAATGGTGACGCATTCCTCCAATACACACACGAGTTTCAGACCACTTGTAGAATCTATCCCAAGGCACATTGAAGCTGGTCTGGAGGCTTGTGGTGGCCCAACACCCTATTAAGACACTATGTTGGTGTTTCCTTTATTTTGGCAGTTACCTGTATTTCACCACATTCCCCTACTAGCATAAGTGTGAGGAACTTCTGTATGTTCGAGAATGAACAGAGGGCGGCCGAGTGGCTCCTTGTAATGAGGGGAGGGGCTCACCTCATTCGCCACTCAACCTGTCTGTATCCAACAGACGTGTGTGATAGGTTCTTTCAAGCTTCTGAGATTCTGGTGAATCCCACATGTGAGATATCTCACTCCTAATATCAGAGAACCTGGGTTCCGCAAGTAACCTTGAGTATTTTTCCCCCCTCATCCTTCTTTGATGTCAGCTTTCTCGGGTTCCCTTAAAGTCAATGGACACATGGGGGGTCAAGGCCAATAACAAAGGTTATGAAAATCTTCTCTTTCTCATGTTTCTGTGAGAAATACTCTAAGCGCCCATGTTGCTGCTGAATGAGTCAGCAGTAATAATGCAGATTAAAGCAGTAGCTTCAAAGTCCTCTGGATGCCCTCTGATCTGTTGAGCTTGGCATCAGCTCGTCAGCTCAGGGATTCGATCCAGCTGGCCCAACGCTCTAACCACTAGGCTACCTGCATAGCAGGTATTAATAGTAGTGTTTATAATGCTGCATTCTAAGCATAGCAGGTATTGATATGGAGTGCCCATGTTACCTCATCAGCAAAGCAGGTATTTATATGGTAGTTGTTAATGTCACCTCATCAGTATAGCGTCATGGCTCTCCTCGTCTTTACCATTAGCAAGCGTAGGGAATGTCATTCACCTATTAACTTCAGCCAATGAGCATGGCACACTAAGGCAATTCCACCACGCTTGCTGATTAACCTATGGGATCACTCGTGTAATAATCACTTCCCTTTCTGTCAATCAATGGGCATACGTCAAGGGGAGTACTTATGTTAACTCCCCCCTTGCCTCTCACTTGATGTTTTGCACCAACCTTCTACCTCCCCACCACCCCCAGCATTATAACCTATAGGCCCGTCATCGGAAACGGGGGGGGGGGGGGGGGGGGTTGATGCCAGCTACCCAGATTAGAGCAACCTGTCATCAACATCTGGCTCGGATGAGCATTCCTCAGAGATGAGGCCTACCGCAAACTATTCAATAATATTCCATATTTTATTCTGTCTGTTGTCATTCAGTGAAGTCTGAACTCGACTGAAGTGAGGTTCTTAGTGAGGCTCACTGTCCTCTTCATTTTTCTCCATCTGAAACAACCTTTTATATGTACTGGAGAGAACGAGAGGAGACTGGACGGATGCCTATCAAGAGACGCCCGGTCCAAATGATGGACAGATTAGCAAGAACAGATGGAAGGGTCACAGTCGAACAACTCTACACGGAACACATAAATACAATGTTTAAGTGGAGTTCATTGTCCCTGACAGACACTGTCAATCAAAGTGGGTGCTCCTCGCTCCACTGCTATCACGAGCAGGTCCTTCTTTAACCCACCCCATGGCCCAGGGAAAAAGAGCATTGTTAGTGTGCTGAAATCTTCCTGGTGCCTATCAGCATTCTTCTTTGTGACTTAACTCTCCAAAGGAGCCAACAGGCTGCATGAGTGAGGTCACACTAAGAATGTGCGACTATGTCATAGGTCTTAGAGTCTGTGCAGCTAAGTCAAGACTGAAAGGGGATCAAGCTCATGCTGCATTTAATACACTGCCCCATGTTGGGATGCTAACAATGCTGCCATCTCCGCCAGTGATGTCATCTGAGACCCTGCTCGGCTGTGAAGATTCTAGGGCTGCTGGTTCCTGCTGTAGGGTCAACCCCCTTGGTCATTTTTCTCTTTACCAAAGCGTTTGTTTTATCAGTGACATACATACATACATACATACATACATACATACATACATACATACATACATACATACATACATACATACATAGTCACGCTCGTCGTTGGAAGCATACCAAACTGTTTGTTTTATCAGTGACATACATACATACATAGTCACGCTCGTCGTTGGAAGCACACCAAACTGTTTGTTTTATCAGTGACATACATACCTTGTCACGATCGCCGTGGGAAGCATACCAAACTGTTTGTTTTATCAGTGACATACATACATACCTTGTCACGATCGCCGTGGGAAGCATACCAAACTGTTTGTTTTATCAGTGACATACATACATACCTTGTCACGATCGCCGTGGGAAGCATACCAAAGCGCAGAGTGATCTGGGTTCCACATATTTATCGAAGTGAAACTTTGAACAAGAAAAAATTAAAAAACAATGAAATGTTTTATTTATTTTATTTTATTTAACCAGGTAGGCAAGTTGAGAACAAGTTCTCATTTACAATTGCGACCTGGCACCTGAATTGTGATGTCAATGAAGTTGTAAATGGCAACAACACAAAAACAAGATCCCACAAAACACAGTGGGGAAATGGCTGCCTAAATATGATCCCCAATAAGAGACAACGATAAACATCTGCCTCTGATTGGGAACCATACCAGGCCAACATAGAAATCAACAACCTAGTCAAGTCTTAATACTTAGTTTTTATTGTAGGAACACAAAGAAAGTACAAACAAAGTCAAATAAAAGAACAACAAAAAAAGGATCTGGCAGTTACAGTGAACTTCATACCTTCATCATCATATTAGTTACATTGACATCTTTGTATTAGACCTTTTCCAAGTACGAAACCCATTTTCCCCAGTATTCTTGACCTCTCTCCTGTTGAGTTCTTAAAGCAAAGGTCATACCCTCCATGTGGTGTATTTCTTCTACAATGTCTATCCATTGTGTCACTGTGGGAGGGTCTTTTTGTAGCCATTTCCTAGTGATAGCCTTTTTACTGACTGCCAGTAGGACCTTCAAGAGGTACTTTTCTCTATTGTGTAAGTTATCAGGTATTTCATCTACAAAGACATTAATGTTTGTTCTGTGTCAAATCCCATTATTTTTCCAATGTTCAATCTTATTTCTCCCCAGTAAGTTTCGATTGCGGGGCAAGTCCAAAAGATATGAGAGTGGTCCGCCCTCAATAGACCGCATTCTCTCCAACAAGGGTGTAGTGAGCCAGTCTGTTTTGATTTCAGTTTAGGTGTTATGAAGAAACGTATAACATTCTTCCAATAGAATTCTCTCCATGACCTTGAGTAGGTGGAGCTTTGTTGAGTCTCTAATATGTTCAACCATGTTTTATCAGTTTTATCAGTTATTTCAATGTTAAGTTCCTCCTCCCATTTCTTTTTGATATAGTTTGTAGAATGTTTCTTTGAGGATTGAATACCCAAGTAGAGATTTGTATGCGTTAGTGAATACTTGGATTAATTTTGGAAGTGCTCGAGGGTCAGTCACTTTTATCTACCTTAAGAAATAATGTCGAACTTGTAGGTATCTGTAAAAATCTTGTTTATCCAAGCCATGTTTTTTACTTCGGTCCTGGAAGTTATCTAGGTTCCCATTCCTTATAATTGTACTGAATGATGTGATGCCTTTCTGCGTCCATTGTTTAAACCTGCTGTCCTGAGTTGCAGGGATGAAGCTGGGTTCGTATGCGAGCCAACTCAGCAGTTTGATCTCTCTGTCGAAATTATTTTACTCAACTACCCTAAACCATGTCTTCAGAGAGAAATTAATCCACTGATTTTGTCTATTGTATATTTCTTTTACCATGTCCTTATTTCCCAAACCTGACTGTATGAGTATCTCTGTCAAAGTAGTCTCGATGTCTTTCCATTTGGATTCGTATTCTGAATTGCACCAACACACCAGAGGTCTCAATTGGGATGACACATAATAATCTTTTAGGTTTGGTAAGGCCATACCCACACAGTTTTTTGGTAACTGTAATGTTGTATATCTAATTCTTGGTCTCTTCCTGTTCCAGATAAATCTTGATATCCGTTTATCCCATTCCCTAAACTGTTTAGGCGGGATTTCTATGGGCAGTGATTGGAACAAATACAGTAACCTTGGCAGGATGTTCATTTTGATTGTTTCAATTCTACTACTAAGATCTAAGGGAAGTGAATTCCACCTGTCTAGGTCATCATAGATTTTCTTGTTAATGTGATCGTAATTCATGCAATAAAGTTTGGGTGTATCTTTTGGTTAATTTACTCCCAGATATTTAATGGATGAAGAGGTCCAGGTGAAGTTATACCTACTCTTCAGTTCTTCCTGTGTGAAGTATAATTTTCTACTAGGTCTTGGGTCTTGTGTACGTTAACCTGTCTAGGACATACATCCCGCTAGGGGAACGTTTGGTCGGAAATTGCCTGATATGTCATTATTAAAAGTAGGGGGGTAGCCTTAATAGGTTTTAAGCACATACCCCGAATATGTTCCAAATGTTTGTAAAACATCCATCAATCTAGGTACACTTGAGCCTGGGTCTTTAAGGAATAACAGAACGTCCTCAGCATACATGCATATCTTATGTTCACTGCCTCTTATTGTTATTCCCTCTAAGGTTGGGTCCTGTCTTATTGCCTGTGCTAATGGTTCGAGGTACAAGGAGAAGAGCGTGGGTGAAAGATTACAGCCTTGTCTTGCCCTTCACTCTAATTTTATCGTTTGTGTCAAATGTCCATTTATCTTCATTCTAGCGGTCAGACATGAATACAGTGTTTTGATGCACTGTATCACTTCTTTGTTGAAACCAAATCTTTCCATAACTTGGAATAGGAAATCCCATCCCACTGAGTCAAATGCTTTTTCTGCATCTAGGCTGATTAATATTGCACTTGTCTTATTCTGAGTAATGTGGTTCATGACATGTAGTGTTCTCCTTATATTGTCCTGTGTCTGCCTATTTTGTATGAAACCAGTTTGATCTCCATCAATCAATTCTGGGATTATATTCTCTATTCTTTTGGCTATTATTGATGCATATAGTTTATAATCCGTGTTAAGAATTGCGATAGGTCTATATGAACTGCATTCCTTCTTATCTTTACCCTCTTTTGGGATTACTGATATGATGGCCTCTCTCCATGACGGTGGGAGACCCCCCTCCCTCAGAGTCCAGTTAAAACAGGCCTTAAAGTAGAGGTGCTAATTGTTCTCTGAAGGTCTTGAACCATTCTGAAGGGAAGCCATCAGTGCCTGGAGACTTGTTGACTTCTTGTTGAGATATTGCTTTATTCATTTCTTCTGTGGATATTTCTAAAGTTAGTCTATAATTTTGCTCTGTCCCAATTGAGGGGAGATCAAGTGAGTTCAAAAAGTGCTCTATTGTCTGTGCATCTGCCTTCTCTGGTTGCTTGTACAGATTTGTGTAATATGATTCAAATGCATTCTGTATTTCATCTAATTTGCATGTGATCTTTCTTGTTTTGGGGTCTTTTATTTTGAAAATGGTATTCTGTGCTTGTTGTTTCCTGAGTCTCCATGCTAGTAATTTGGTTGCCTTTGAGTCTGCTTCATAATATCGTTGTTTCAGGAACCTAAGCTTTTTCTCTACTTCTTCTCTATAAATCTGGTCAATTTCCTGTTTTACCTTTTGAATCTCTCATAATATAAGAGGGTCTTTGTATTGACTATTAGATCGTTCTAAGTTTCTTAGTATTTCCTGTAATTTCAGCAGTTTCTGTGCTTTAATCTTTTTCTTGAGAGAAGATGTGGCTATGATCTTCCCTCTAATAACCGCCTTAGTTGCATCCCACAATATAGCAGGAGATACTTCCCCATTATCATTATTCTCCAGATAGATGTTCAATTCTGTGTTTATTGATTCCTTGAATGCTGGATCATTCAGCATGCTTGTATTAAGTCTCCATATAGTATTTATTGGTTTGCTATCAAGGTGTAGAGTTAGGTAAACTCCATTATGATCTGATAAGTCGCTCTGCCCGATCCTACAATCCTTAAGCCTATGTCTATCTGCACTGTACATAAAAAAGTCGTCTAACCTGGAGTATTCAGTGTGGCAGGCTGAGTAAAAAGTATATTCCTTATCGGTCTTGTGGGTGTCACGCCATACATCGAGCAGTCCTAGATCCTGCAGTATCCTATTGATACTTTTGGCAACTAGGCTCATTTTCCTATTTTGGTTTGTGCTGTCCAATTTTGAGTTTAGAATTGTGTTAAAGTCCCCTCCACAGATAAGAGTGCCAGTGGTTTCTGTGGCAATTAAATCAAACACCTTCCGGTAGAAGACCATGTCACTCTCTGGGGGTGCGTATACATTAAATAATGTAACTTCCTTGTTATCCAGTTTACATTTAACAAGTATCAATCTACCCTCCTTGTCTTTTATTTCTGACATAAACTCAAAATTAACTGAATTTGGGATCAAGGTTGCAACTCCCCTTCTACCCATTTTGTAAGAAGAAAAGTGTTCCTGTATCCCATTTTCTTGAGTTTCTCGTGTTCAGGTGTGGATAAGTGAGTTTCCTGACAGAATAGCATGTCAACTCTCTCCTGTTTCATCTTTGCTATTACCTTACTTCTCTTGATGTCACTCCCCAGTCCGTTTACATTGAGACTTATGACTTTAAATTCCCCATGATGCATCGATATAAATAAATAAAAACTGTGCACCATATCTGCCTGCTTATCATGAACCTAAAAATGAATGAAAAATCAAGAACGATAATAAAGTAAACCAAAGTGGGAAAATACTTTGGTATTTGGACTCCCATGTCAGAGGACTGTCTCTTGCCTCTGGGGTTTGAGGAGATGAGCCTGTCCGCAGGATGGGCCCCTCGCTCAGATATGAAAATGCGTGATGTAGTCACAAACAAGACCTGGTGGAACCAAAAATAATAAGGGCGCCTATTTCGTCGCTTATACACATCGGTATATTACAAGTGAAAACTATATCGGTCATGCGTGCATATCATGGATCCTCCCCTTGATATGCCCTTCTGTCGCCCCGTCAATGTGTCATTAACCTATTAAGGCTACCCCCCTACTTTTAATAATGACATATCAGGCAAATTCCGGCCAAACGTTCCCCTAGCGGGATGTATGTCCTAGACAGGTTTTAATCCTTAGCTAATATATATGTTATTAACGTGACACTACTTAGTGTGTTCATAAAGAACACATGCTTTTGGCTACTCACCCTTGTTCAGCATTGGGGGAAAATAGGAGATATATTTGACCTATTGTAATGTCAACCATAACAACCCAAAGTCTTAACAGCTCGCGGTAACTATTAATTCTGTTAAATCCGATTCAGTGTCTTCCATCTTCCCGTTGGAAATGCCTGAGTCTCTCTCGGATGTGAACGTCCTCTCGCCGAGATGGTTTCCCTCTTTCTCCATGATCCTGCTTGTCAACAATGATCCATGGGAGAGCCTGCTCGAGTCTTTCCACTGGTGATGTCACCTTTCTCCTGGCGGTGTACTCCACTGGGAAGCCCCTTGACTTCAGGTCCTCAGCCGCCTCGTCTGCACGCTCGTATGTAACCGGGCCATTTTCCAGAAATACACGCATTTTTGCCGGGTATGGTGTTTGGAAGCGAATACCCTTCTCTTTAAGTGCTTTCTTAATGGGGGTGTATTCTTTCCTTCTCTTCAGTATCTCTCCCGCGTAGTCATGATCACAGAACACTCGTTGGCCTTGGAAGTTAACAGGCTTTTCCCAGGTTGCATGTAAGACTTTCTCTTTGACTGAGAATTTTAGGAACCGTACTACTATGGATCTTGGTGGGGCGCCGCTGGGGGGTTTTGAGGCCAGAGCTCGGTGTGCTCTCTCGATTCCCAGGTCAGTGTCGTCATCAAGTATGCCCTTGAATAGACCCTCCACGAAGTTGGGCATAGTCTTTTTCTGCGCCCTCTACTACGTTATAAAGTCTAATGTTGTTTCGACGTGAGAAACCTTCGAGTTCTGTCACGTTTGCCTGTAGTGCGTGTTGGCTTTTCAGTGACTGTTCAAGTGTTTCCTTGACTGCGGAGGTCCATGTGTCTGTTTCCCCAATGTACTGTTCTGTGTCCCCCATTCTTGTAGATATGCTGTGAAGTTCTCATTTGTTTTCTTCCAGTTTTTGGTTAATGTCCTTCTTGAACTCATTTAGTTATTTTCTTACATCTTCTCGAAGTTCCTCTAGTAAAGCCTGTGAGCGCCTTGCGCAATTCCTCCTTCATCACCTCACGAAATGAGGGTTTTTTGCTGCTGCTATCTTATAATCGACGATTATATCTTCTGCCGTCTTGTTACAGGCTGTTGTTGTAGCTCCGCGACATTTTCCTATTTTCCCCTTTTCCATTTTTGCGTAAGTTATTATAATGCTCAGAGTAAATACTTGAATATAGGGGGGAAATACCCAACCGATGTGCAGTACGAAAAACTAGGCAGCCATTTCCTAAGTTGCGTCACCGGAAGCCCAACCTAGTCAAGTCTAAGACCAAAAGGCTCCTCAACAGAGATAATCTACCACAGGAGGGTAGAGAACCTGGGATAATATACCACAGGAGGGAAGAGAACCTGGGATAATATACAATAGGAGGGAAGAAAACCTGGGATGGTATAACATAGGAGGGAAGATAACCTGGGATGGAATACCATAGGAGGGAAGAGAACCTGGGATGGTATACCATAGGAGGGAAGAGAACCTGGGATGGTATACCATAGGAGGGAAGAGAACCTGGGATGGTATACCATAGGAGGGAAGAGAACCTGGGATGGTATACCATAGGAGGGAAGAGAACCTGGGATGGTATACCATAGGAGGGAAGAGAACCTGGGATGGTATACCATAGGAGGGAAGAGAACCTGGGATGGTATACCATAGGAGGGAAGAGAACCTGGGATGGTATACAATAGGAGGGAAGAAAACCTGCGATGGTATACCATAGGAGGGAAGAGAACCTGCGATGGTATACAATAGGAGGGAAGAGAACCTGGGATGGTATACAATAGGAGGGAAGAAAACCTGGGATGGTATACAATAGGAGGGAAGAGAACCTGGGATAATCTACCACAGGAGGGTAGAGAACCTGGGATAATATACCACAGGAGGGAAGAGAACCTGGGATAATATACCACAGGAGGGAAGAGAACCTGGGATAATATACCACAGGAGGGAAGAGAACCTGGGATAATATACCACAGAAGAGAAGAGAACCTGGGATGGTATACACTAGGAGGGAAGAGAACCTGGTATAATCTACCATAGGAGGGAAGAGAACCTAGGATAATATACCATAAGAGAGAAGAGAACCTGGGATAATATACCACAGGAGGGAAGAGAAACTGGGATGGTATACCACAGGAGGGAAGTTAACCTGGGATGGTATACAATAGGAGGGAAGAGAACCTGTGATAATCTACCATAGGAAGGAAAATAACCTTGGATGGTATACCATAGGAGGGAAGAGAACCTGGGATAATCTACCACAGGAGGGTAGAGAACCTGGGATAATATACCACAGGAGGGAAGAGAACCTGGGATAATATACCACAGGAGGGAAGAGAACCTGGGATAATATACCACAGGAGGGAAGAGAACCTGGGATAATATAACACAGGAGGGAAGAGAACCTGGGATAATATACCACAGGAGGGAAGAGAACCTGGGATAATATACCACAGGAGGGTAGAGAACCTGGGATAATATACCACAGAAGAGAAGAGAACCTGGGATGGTATACACTAGGAGGGAAGAGAACCTGGGTTAATCTACCATAGGAGGGAAGAGAACCTAGGATAATATACCATAAGAGGGAAGAGAACCTGGGATAATATATCACAGGAGGGAAGAGAACCTGGGATAATCTACCATAGGAAGGAAAATAACCTTGGATGGTATACCATAGAAGGGAAAATAACCTGGGATGGTATACCATAGGAGGGAAAAGAACCTGGGATGGTATACCATAGGAGGGAAAATAAGAGCTCGTCTTTACTAGCTGAGGGCTGGATCAGAGGCGCTCTCTTTTTGTGTGTGTGCAGAGAGGGGTGGAGCCGACGGGCTTTGATTCCAAACAGGCTCTCTTTCAGAGACATCCCCGGGCCTGGCTGGGAGATGCTCACATCCCCGGAAAATTCAGGAGGAGAAAAAGTTTATGGAAGCGAGTAGGAGTTTATTCACCAGTGTCTGAGCCCTTTCAGGGCCCTGGGGGTGAGTGTCTATAAGGGGGCAATCAACCATGGGCTGGGAATTATCTCTGTTGCTCTCCTACCTGTGACGGCCCCCTCAAGTCTCACTCAATGAAAGGAAGAACAATGGGCGAGGGGGGACAAACAGTCCAGAGGAGTCTATCATTCTGTATGGTGTTATCTTTGGAACTGAATAAAACTGGAGTTCCCCCTTTCTGCCTCATAGTCAGCACTATTTTCAGGAGCCAGTGGTACTCTTCAGGTCCCTTTCAGAACTTCTCAACAGGTTCACGAGGGCAAGAAGTGCAGTATATTAAAAAAGGGATAATAACTTCCCTTGACTGGAGCGAACAACAGTGTGAACTGAGCAGCCAAGCTTGCAAAAACAAAGCCTTTGAGGAGCTTTCCGCCTTTGCGGCTGACCCGAACAGAAAACGATATTTATCACAAGGGACATATGTGGTGTTACTCTTATTTAATAAAAAAATTGATTTATTAAATACAATGAAATTGATTTTTTGAACATATCTATTTGAGATACTCCCTCCCAAAATATTTACCCACATTTAAGTATATTTTTATTATAAATGACACACTGAGTGGGAAAAAAAAAGAAGTTGAGTTCTCAAAAGGTGATGAAACCCAAAGAAAATCAAAATCTTTGATGTAAATAAAATAAAGCTGATTAAGATTTGTGTCTAAGAGATATATTTTTTTTTTGTCGCCCATGGTGCCGAGTCGTAAAGTGGTGCTTCCCGGCCACCAGTGCTCTACCTCACAGACACGCTGGCCCCTGCCTGTGGGAAAGAGGAAACCATGACTTATCTGAACATATGGTTTCCCAATTCAAGTCAAAGTGTCTGAGCCCTGTTGCATCTGGTGCCATTTCAGTTTGTTAAAAATGCCACACAGGGCTGTGACGAAAGGAGTAGAGGCAGAGGAAAATACAGTTACTACACACCCATGGGCTCATTTTTTTCAGCTCATTAGCCACTGGCCTCCGTGACCAATTAGGTTTTGTCACCATTGCCGGGTCATTATGCTCTCATTTCTTGAGTAGTTATTCAGCCGTCACTTCAGGGGAAACAAAAAGGGGGAAGGAATACCGCATTGAGAAAGGCACAAAAAGGCTGGCATCAATGAAAATTAATAGAAACTCAGAAAAGGGCTTTTAAAAAGTAATGAGTGATAATTTTGTGTCAAAAGGGGACAAAGGGTCTTTCCAGGGTTATAAAGATGCTAACTGTGTGAGGATGCTGGGTCTTGTGACTGTCAATGTGGTAGGGAACATACGTCTTTTGACCTTTGCACTTTTGAGTCACTTTAAAATAAGAAATGATTCAATCATTTTCTGGAAATCTTAGAGGACCTCAGACTTTCATTTATGTAGCAACCACCAACGAAATGTCTCCAAAGCCAATATGTTAGTACTTTCTTGAACCTCCATCAGAGAGGCTTCTGCTTAAGTAGCAAGATTGTTAAGATTGTTCAAATGTATTGCCTCCACTGTGCAGGTCAGTGGCTGGCCAGTGTTCTTCAATGGGGGCCATGGGGAGAGGGAAACACTGATGTCAATCACAGAGCGGTCTGGCACAAAGGGACATAATTGGCGTGGGTCCACCTCATCCCTCCATCTCGCTGAGCTGACGACCCCCAGGGGCCTTCGTGCACGGCTCTGGAACCCTCCCCTCCTCAAGCTGACCACAGACCATTTATCATGGCCCTGGGCAGCATGGGAGCCCCCGCACACACACATTCCTCTCAGGGCCTGCCATGAGAGCACCACACACTCACACAGACCGTGGCAGACACACCATGTAACAACACATTTAAATAGGCACACCATGAAAATGGCTGGGTCAATACGATGACTAATGACATAGTATTACACAGATAATGGTTTAGCAACGAACAGAACTTCATGCACAGCGAGCAATTCTTTGTGGAGGCAAAAGGAACCACTTGTGGTTGTACAACGTGTGTAAGGTATGAAAAAGTACTGGTGGTGATATGCTACTCAGATGTAGCTATGAGGAGGCGACTAGGGCCGAGATTCAATCTGATCACTGGTAAATTCACGTTTTAGCATGCTTGACATCGAAAGGGAAATTTCCGATTGAGCCGACATATTCAGCGTTTACCGTGAATGCGGTCTCCGCGAAGGCGAGAACATTGCCTTTATAAAGGTGCCTAGCCAACAAAGCGCGATCAGATGGAATCCCAGCCTAGGATTCTTCTAAATAGATATTCACCAAAAAATACAATTTAGCACTATTTTCCACTTTTTTGGGTAATCGGTATACCCATATTTTGTTCATCATTACTACCATAGTAGGGCTCTCAAACTCCTAACAAACAATACAATCCAAGTTAGAAGTTTATGTCTATTAGTACTTAACTAAGAAAAATATGTACCTGAAACTGTCTGTGTGGATAGACTACAGATACAGTAACTGGAAAACCGTTTTTCTCCTAAATCTCTATTGGATGTTGTAATATTTTGGGACATACTCCATCACAAAGTAAAATCTGGACTGAATAGGGTCACATTTCTCAACAAGGAACCAGATCCTTCAACTGATCTGACTAAATCTGCACTTTGAGGTGGATTGGTCCCTAATCTCAATATAACATGAGTGAGACCACAAATGAACTGTACTTCTTTGCCTCCTGTTTGTGTTTTTTTTTTAACCCACTGAACATCTAACAGAGAGGTAAGCTTTTTTTTATTGTTTCAGAGTAATTGCTTAGTTATGACATTTCTCAGAAGATAAATCCCTTTATTGACTTTCTCGTGTTCTTTCTTTGACAGGATTATTGGTTAACATTTATTTCGATTTTTGATAATTGTTTTGAATGTTCACGCAGATGTACATGTTCTGATCTCAGTTGAATATTGTGAAATTGTGGGAATGTGCATGTTCCATTTATAGTTTAGCTGCTTTTTAATCCAGGAAGTTATTTCCCCAAACATGATAATATTGCTATGCTAGCTGTCGACTGTATCGACTGAACTTAAACAAGGCATTTTCGAATTTCAGAACTACTTTGCAACGGCGCCAGCTACATATGTTGAGCGAGTGAATGGACAGCCAGCCACTAGCATTAAAGCTAGCACAAGACTAATTCCCTATGTCTAAATACAAAGGCAGCAATTATATGCTAATCAGTGGAGCTCAGCAATACCTTTCTCCTCCACTTTCCCTCTCTGTCACGACAAGCTGGTGCACCGGCTCATGTTTAGTCATGCCTACTTATTAAGCCATTACCTCTCCCTTAGGACACACTGGAAGAAGACTTTGTGGGGGCTCTCAACGTCGGCTCCACTTACATGTGGACTTTATATTGTTCAGAGGATTCAAGAAAATGTATGATAAATGACAAATATATACATTTCTGATCAGAATTGAAGAGTGGGGTTTTAAGCTTCCGCCTCTAGACTATTGGCACGAGGTGGGATACAGAATGTGTTTGATATTGTCATTGTAGGATCATGATGAATACAGTATGGGTATTTGAATTGCGTTAAAGTATTGTACTGTGATTGTTGAATGTGTGTTTGGATATTTCACGTGTCTTAATGATTATATGCCAAAGTACAGCACTGCTGTAAACCTGTGGTACAGAACCTATGACATTCTTGCGTGAGAAAACCCAATAAAACATATATCATAAGTAGTGTGGTTTTATTTTATTTTATTTTACTTTTATTTAAACTGTCAATTTGAACACTACCCTCTGTATTACTCCAAACAATCTTTTGGATGCAACAGTGGGTTAGTGACGTGCGTCTCTATCTGCTATGACAAGCTGTGGAGAAAATATTTCACTCGGTACAGATCTAGGTTGAAGACCAACATCAAAATAGAAGATCACCTTCTGAAAATAAAAGTCAACCAAAAAAAGGTTTCCATCTGAGCTCAAAGCCCCGTTGCCCCAGTCGATTGTCCTAATAGAGGCATACATGCTCCAATAGTTCTTCCAAACACATACTTTTGAAAGACTCCAGACTATTGCCAAGGAGCCACCATATTCAACAGAAGAAGCCCGTGAAGACAAACCCGAAAAACGACACGACAGAAACAGCAGAACAACCTGCCCGTGCTCCAGTGGAGTCTATTCGCAGAGAGCGAGAGAGTCCTGTCAAAGTGAAAATTCATTGTTTTAAAATGAACTTCCCTGGGTGAATGATCCCTCCACACACACACACACACACACACACACACACACGGTACTAGCCACATCCAGGGCCATGAACTCTTTCTTAATCAAATGTACATTTACTAGTTGCTTGGCCAGAGACATCTGCTCCATGCAATCAGTCAATATTGTGGAAGAGTTCAAAGCAGCCAGTTCATTAGCTGTGTCAGCTTTACAACCAGAAGGTAACGGTCTGAAAGTGAGCAATACAATGTGGGACAATGGCAGGCTCATTAAGCAGTGATTTATCATGAGGGGACGGCCTGTTTAACCTTTGGCCAGCACTAACCTCCTTCCCCTCTCAAAGGCCCTATTGTCAACCCCAGGGGTCTCTGACTGTGTGAAAAGGGACAAGATGATCTAGTTAAAGTCAAATTAATTTCTTTAAGATCACTATAAATGCAAAGCTTTCCCCCGGGGAAGACAGCAGTTGTAACATGAGGAGTGTGCAAAGCTTTCCCCCAGGGGTAGACAGCGGTTGTAACATGAAGAGTGTGCAAAGCTTTCCCCTGGGGGAAGACAGCGGTTGTAACATGAGGAGTGTGCAAAGCTTTCCCCCAGGGGAAGACAGCGGTTGTAACATGAGGAGTGTGCAAAGCTTTCCCCCAGGGGAAGACAGCGGTTGTAACATGAGGAGTGTGCAAAGCTTTCCCCTGGGGGAAGACAGCGGTTGTAACATGAGGAGTGTGCAAAGCTTTCCCCTGGGGAAGACAGCAGTTGTAACATGAGGAGTGTGCAAAGCTTTCCCCTGGGGAAGACAGCGGTTGTAACATGAGGAGTGTGCAAAGCTTTCCCCCAGGGGAAGACAGCGGTTGTAACATGAGGAGTGTGCAAAGCTTTCCCCCAGGGGAAGACAGCGGTTGTAACATGAGGAGTGTGCAAAGCTTTCCCCCAGGGGAAGACAGCGGTTGTAACATGAGGAGTGTGCAAAGCTTTCCCCCGGGGGAAGACAGCGGTTGTAACATGAGGAGTGTGCAAAGCTTTCCCCTGGGGAAGACAGCGGTTGTAACATGAGGAGTGTGAAAAGCTTTCCCCCAGGGGAAGACAGCAGTTGTAACATGAGGAGTGTGCAAAGCTTTCCCCCGGGGAAGACAGCGGTTGTAACATGAGGAGTGTGCAAAGCTTTCCCCCAGGGGAAGACAGCGGTTGTAACATGAGGAGTGTGCAAAGCTTTCCCCTGGGGGAAGACAGCGGTTGTAACATGAGGAGTGTGCAAAGCTTTCCCCTGGGGGAAGACAGCGGTTGTAACATGAGGAGTGTGCAAAGCTTTCCCCTGGGGAAGACAGCAGTTGTAACATGAGGAGTGTGCAAAGCTTTCCCCTGGGCAAGACAGCGGTTGTAACATGAGGAGTGTGCAAAGCTTTCCCCCAGGGGAAGACAGCGGTTGTAACATGAGGAGTGTGCAAAGCTTTCCCCCAGGGGAAGACAGCGGTTTTAACATGAGGAGTGTGCAAAGCTTTCCCCTGGGGGAAGACAGCGGTTGTAACATGAGGAGTGTGCAAAGCTTTCCCCCAGGGGAAGACAGCGGTTGTAACATGAGGAGTGTGCAAAGCTTTCCCCCGGGGAAGACAGCGGTTGTAACATGTGGAGTGTGCAAAGCTTTCCCCCAGGGGAAGACAGTGGTTGTAACATGAGGAGTGTGCAAAGCTTTCCCCCGGGGAAGACAGCGGTTGTAACATGTGGAGTGTGCAAAGCTTTCCCCCAGGGGAAGACAGCGGTTGTAACATGTGGAGTGTGCAAAGCTTTCCCCCAGGGGAAGACAGCGGTTGTAACATGAGGAGTGTGCAAAGCTTTCCCCCAGGGGAAGACAGCGGTTGTAACATGAGGAGTGTGCAAAGCTTTCCCCCGGGGAAGACAGCGGTTGTAACATGAGGAGTGTGCAAAGCTTTCCCCCGGGGAAGACAGCGGTTGTAACATGAGGAGTGTGCAAAGCTTTCCCCTGGGGAAGACAGCGGTTGTAACATGAGGAGTGTGCAAAGCTTTCCCCCAGGGGAAGACAGCGGTTGTAACATGAGGAGTGTGCAAAGCTTTCCCCCAGGGGAAGACAGCGGTTGTAACATGAGGAGTGTGCAAAGCTTTCCCCTGGGGGAAGACAGCGGTTGTAACATGAGGAGTGTGCAAAGCTTTCCCCTGGGGGAAGACAGCGGTTGTAACATGAGGAGTGTGCAAAGCTTTCCCCTGGGGAAGACAGCAGTTGTAACATGAGGAGTGTGCAAAGCTTTCCCCTGGGCAAGACAGCGGTTGTAACATGAGGAGTGTGCAAAGCTTTCCCCCAGGGGAAGACAGAGGTTGTAACATGAGGAGTGTGCAAAGCTTTCCCCCAGGGGAAGACAGCGGTTTTAACATGAGGAGTGTGCAAAGCTTTCCCCTGGGGGAAGACAGCGGTTGTAACATGAGGAGTGTGCAAAGCTTTCCCCCAGGGGAAGACAGCGGTTGTAACATGAGGAGTGTGCAAAGCTTTCCCCCGGGGAAGACAGCGGTTGTAACATGTGGAGTGTGCAAAGCTTTCCCCCAGGGGAAGACAGCGGTTGTAACATGTGGAGTGTGCAAAGCTTTCCCCCAGGGGAAGACAGCGGTTGTAACATGAGGAGTGTGCAAAGCTTTCCCCCAGGGGAAGACAGCGGTTGTAACATGAGGAGTGTGCAAAGCTTTCCCCCGGGGAAGACAGCGGTTGTAACATGAGGAGTGTGCAAAGCTTTCCCCCGGGGAAGACAGCGGTTGTAACATGAGGAGTGTGCAAAGCTTTCCCCTGGGGAAGACAGCGGTTGTAACATGAGGAGTGTGCAAAGCTTTCCCCTGGGGAAGACAGCGGTTGTAACATGAGGAGTGTGCAAAGCTTTCCCCTGGGGAAGACAGCGGTTGTAACATGAGGAGTGTGCAAAGCTTTCCCCCAGGGGAAGACAGCGGTTGTAACATGAGGAGTGTGCAAAGCTTTCCCCCAGGGGAAGACAGCGGTTGTAACATGAGGAGTGTGCAAAGCTTTCCCCCAGGGGAAGACAGCGGTTGTAACATGAGGAGTGTGCAAAGCTTTCCCCCAGGGGAAGACAGCGGTTGTAACATGAGGAGTGTGCAAAGCTTTCCCCTGGGGAAGACAGCGGTTGTAACATGAGGAGTGTGCAAAGCTTTCCCCCGGGGAAGACAGCGGTTGTAACATGTGGAGTGTGCAAAGCTTTCCCCCAGGGGAAGACAGCGGTTGTAACATGAGGAGTGTGCAAAGCTTTCCCCTGGGGAAGACAGCGGTTGTAACATGAGGAGTGTGCAAAGCTTTCCCCCGGGGAAGACAGCGGTTGTAACATGTGGAGTGTGCAAAGCTTTCCCCCAGGGGAAGACAGCGGTTGTAACATGAGGAGTGTGCAAAGCTTACCTACTTAAGTTGCTTTTATATGGAAACACTTTTACCGTGGTTGCTGACTGTGTCACAATAACAGACCAACTCACTGATTCGCTTTTCTCCCTTTTTTTCCTTCTTCTAATTTTGTGGTTAGGTTTGTTTTGTTCATTTGCTTACTCTGTCATTCTACTCAATTCAAATTGAATTTGGTATCATTAGAAAATGTCCAAGCACTTTTCTACATGTTCAATTAGGAATAGGTTCTTCAGAATTAAGTTGCTACGTTGGGAACGCTTACGTTGTGAGCTCCCACAAATATCAGAACTGTAAAAAAGAGAGTGATATTTATGTAAATATTTATAATATACACACACAAGTATTACAGACACGACCTGTCGGTAAGTTTGCGTTTGCTTTCAAATGCTACACAAAGGAGATATTGAACATTGTTCATGTGTGGACTTCTGCACAGCTCAGTGGTGAATCCATTAGTCAGAGTAAATCTGAGAAGTCAGAGTGGATAATGTATCGCCCGTGGTTTGTAAACTGTTTTGTTAACAACGCATTGTATAGAAATGAAAAAAGGGTCAGAGCGTTGAAATGTGAACAGTTGGAGGGATGTCAACAAAAAAAAGAGCGCCCAGCAGCCTGTTTTTGGATAGTGCCTGACGACGCGCCCCTCCCGTCCGCACCGCCCCATTCTAACAAGGCCCTGCTTAGTCACACCACCTGCCTCCCCCATTCTTCAACCCCAGAGCTGGGCCTGTCAGGGGAGCAGACGGAGCCCTGGGCCAGCCCCTCCTGGGCCAGACCTCCAGGCCCCCAGGGACAGCACCAGACGGCCCCAGGATAACCAGGGCCACAAATTGAGTGATCAATACAGTTCCAATCACATGGTCCGCACGCGGCATGGCCTGTTGTGTTGTTCGCTGAGGCAGAAGACATGATGGCTGCCACCAGTCCATGTCTTTTGTTCCAACCTGCTGCCATGTCATTATGGGCCTTTTATCTGCTTATAACCAAACCTTTGTGCCGGTCTGTGTGTGCTTGTGTGTGAGGACGCCTGGGGTAGGGAGGATGCAGGCAGGGGATAATTAACCTACGTTCGGCACAAGTGACTTCAAGCGCCATCAGCATCAGAATTAAGCCGGT
Source organism: Oncorhynchus kisutch (assembly GCF_002021735.2). Lineage (NCBI taxonomy): Eukaryota > Metazoa > Chordata > Actinopteri > Salmoniformes > Salmonidae > Oncorhynchus > Oncorhynchus kisutch. The sequence goes on from NC_034177.2 coordinate 46,054,566, forward strand.
TAGAGTGTTGAAACTATGCCAACGGGCGATCTTTGAATCCCGACAAGGCACAAATTATGCCTTATGTAGCAAACAGACATGTTAGAAAACACCACTGACTCCATGGCCTTTAGATAACCCAGTTGACAGGATCTCCAAAAACAGTTAGAGAAGCTTCTCACAGGTTAGCACATTTGTCTAAATCTGTATCGGATCACTGTTGTGCTGTGTGACAGTAATGGCCAGCTAGCTAGCTATCCCCAGAAGAACACTAGAGATTAGAGGTAATGAGAAGCTCGATCCTTCACACTGATCACCCATTAGCCCCTCACAACCCACCCAGACCCAGAGCACACACACACCACCCCCTCCCCTAATTGGCTCTGAAGGCAATCTTACCACTGTCACACACACAGAGGAGAATTGGTGGTGACAACTGATCTGATTCCCACCACTTGATTAACACAACTCTGTTGTGATATTGTGCGTGTGTGTGTGTGTGTGATACAATATTGAAGTAGTACCACCTGTAATCAGATCATTTTACATGCTGGATAATATTTTTCACACAAGAGAAATGTCCACCTTAATAGCCTAATAGTACAACTGAACAGCTTTGACAAGGAAAACTCAAGCCTACATCTCTGAAATGATGCTGATTTTGAGTCATAACTTTGCTGGAACATATTTGTAACAACAACAAAAAATGATGACTTGAAACATGTTGTTCCTTTGAATCATTTGAGTTCCGCTATGTGGTATTTCCACAAGCTTTCACATTCAAATGCCACACAATCAAATAGATTCGGCGAGAGGGGAGAGCCTTTCCATAATGCCTTTCTTTATATGCTGAATTTGAACCATTTCAATCCTCTTTGAAGTAGATTTTGGCACGTTTGATGCAGAGATTTAGAAGCCGAGAATTAATAAAAAAAATAAGAAAAGGGGCTTTGGAGGTGTTTATAGATTTCAATGATCTCTCACTTGTAGAGAGCGGCAGAATGTGTGGTCTGATTGGGTCGCCACCTCAAGTATCACTTGAAATGTACACAGCAATTTTTCCCTTTTTCACCACACTACTAGTCCGCCATGCTAAATCTTCAAGGCATTTGCTTTGTAGGGGGATCTGCTTAGCTTGGTGAATATACAGAGGTTCTCAGGGCTAAGGTCTGGTGACAAAAAAAGCCCCCCCCCCCCCCCCAACACAACACTTACAAAGTAGCAGTGCCAAAAGCAGGAGCAAAATTGCCAAACTAGGCCTGCTGACCGCTGAGCAAACAGACTCAACCTAATGGATCGTCCATCTTCTCCACCCCTCCAATTACCCTGATCCCGTGTAGAGAATATGGCTGCATTGGTTCACACCCAAACTCATTCTGTTAATCCCTTAACATACATATCAACCTCACATTCCCTAACATTACTCTGTTTACACTGTTCCACAGCCACCCAGGTAGCGGGAGTGGAGGAATAGAGAACGCTATGAAAACCTGCCTTCTTCAGGTTTAAATAAAATAATGAGGAATATGCAAATGCTGTGGGAGCTTATGGGATTACTAGTTGTTGGACAGTCGTCTTCACCACAGTGATGGTGCACTAACACAGGTGTTAGTAAACTGGCATTAGGGGCCTGGCTAATGCTGCTCCATTCACTCTGGGATTGTTCCCTCGGCATTGACATTTGTAGCTCTGTTGGCCCCCTGGTAGGGAGCCTGGCTTGGGCTATTGTGGGTCTGCTGTTACCCAAACTGACACTGGGCTTCCACACCAACTGTGGGTCTGTGGACCCAGTTCTAGACACAACTTGTTAATCGTCTTTGGGCTAAACGTGGGTTTCCATTAGTGACCCGTTTGTTTGCTAACAGGACAACCCTATGAAAGTCTACTTATCGTTCCTGTGGGGAAATCCATCTGTTGTTGCCTAAAGCTGACAGGCGTCTGTGCAGTCTACTTTACCAAAGGATATTTATTCTATTATACGCTATTTCAACAAATTACATCCAGAGCTTGGAGGGGGGTCAGTGCACAGTAGTACAACACATGCAATAAAAATCAAACAGACATATTGCCTAAGAGGATTTGAAGAGTTCGTGAGGTCCATCCCAATTAGAAGATTTATCATATTCTCAGGCCTGGGAAAATCATTGTAAGATATTTGAAGGGTTTGTAGGATGTTGCCCAGGGCAGTTAATTCATTGTACTTTTCTCTCTGTGTTGGACTACGGCGATACTATTTATGTGCCTCAAGCTCTACACTGAAGGCTCTTGACCCTGTGTATCGTGCAGCCCTTCATTTGATCACCAACCAGAGACGTCTAACTCTACAGTGATCCCTACAGTGCTGTCCGGGTGGACATCACTAGCAACATGCAGGCTCAAACACTGGTACAGTTCTTATTTATAAGACCATTTTAGGAAAACAGACATTTCATTTACCCTATCTTTGTAGCTCAAAAATAAAAACGCATACAAGCTCAGATCTCAATCTCGTTTTTACGCTAAGAGTCCGGAAAATTATTACCGAGCATGGAAATAGGGCCTATCATTACTCAGTCGCCTGATCGTGGAGGACTTCAAACGACAAATAGATGAACAGGTTGTTGAGACATGTAGTTCATCTCAAAAGGCAGACTACATTATGAGAGGCTTCAGTGACGGTCAGTGTGCACCACAGCCAGTGTGCACAGCAGACAAGGCATCTCAACAGAAGCAGAACTGTTTTTAATTCAATTGTAGCATCAACAGTCTGAACTTGTCCTGCCACTATCCCTCAATTAGAATAGTTTTTTTGCCCCATCCCAATGGGACGCTTTAATTAGACTAAAGACCATACCATTGGAGAGGAAATGGAGACCCCTACAGTTGCTTTAGACAGAGGAAGCAGCCAGCTGGAGAGGAGCATATTCATTCTACATATTAATTAAGCCAACAACAGTAGTGGTACCTGTTGATTCTCCCTTCAGGATGAGCTATAGACTAATCAGTTTGCTCAAAGCATTACTGTACTGTTCTGCTTTGATTCATATTAATTGCAATTTGTGAAAGTTTACCTTAGCCAAAGCCCCATGTTAGCTAACTTGTACATAAAAAAAATGTAAAAACAGGTCAAATTTGCAGTTTAACATGTGAAATCGCAATTTTTCATGTTAAATAACTGATTTCACATGTTGAGCTTAAATTTCACATGTGAAACCATATTTTAACATCTATTACATTTAGAGTTCACATGTAAATACCAGCTTTCCACATGTGAAAAGAAAATATGTTTTTTGAAAATCTCACGTTCACGTGGAATTGTAAGCTCACATCTCATGTGAAAATCTAATTTGCAGTTTCACATGTAAGAAAACGCCACGTGTGAAAATCTCACGGACACATATGGAATTGCCTTTTCACATGTAAATACAAATCACATGTAAAAATCTTATTTGCAGTTTCACATGTAAGAAAACTGTGGAATTGCAAGTCCACATGAAAACCATTCACATGTGGAAATTCACACGGTGGTGAAATAATGTTTATTATCCTCACATGTAAAAAGGTGGTGTTATAACGGGTTGCAGTAGTAATGTTTCCACATGTGGAATTGCAAATGATGTAATGTCATTCTGTAAAAAGGTAACTTAGCCTACCTGAGTATAATAATTCAAGTGTGTTCAAACTAATTATTTCTGAGCCATCCATTTGGAGTGTTAATCCTGCAGGCACACACCTCTCTTCTTCACACATTGATATGTGACCGTTGGAAGAAGCCCAGTGAAAAGAACAGAGAAGCTGGCTCTCCTTGTCTCCTTCTTTATCCTGTTTAACTTGTTAAAATGTGTAATTTAAAGCTGGAAAAACAATCCGACGTCGAAACAAGTTGACTTTGGGGTTAGAGTGTGTTTATCAACTTATCTGATTTTGCTAACCGTTACTTTGGACAAATTCAAGACGTCAATATTTTTTGTATCAAAAATCTTAAATTACAGCTCAATTTGGGCAAATTATGAATTTGCAAGGGAAGTGTAAGACAGGAAGACATGCGTGTATGTGTTTATATTAGTGAGTGCATTTATTTTCTTACATGTTTTTATTAAATGTGTACAAGTTGCTATGTCTATTCATTTCAACAAGTGTTCTTTTTGTATGTAAAATGTCTGATTCTGGCATTTAAAAAACTAGTGAGTGGATGCTATCTGAATTGTAACATGTTTGTTCTCAGAAAATCAAAAATGAGTTTTAGCGTATTTCTGAATGTGTCTTTGTGGATAACACATTAATGTATGACACCATGCAGATAAACTCACCATCCACCTGGTCCAGTGATCAATGCACGGCAATGAATCAACATGAGCAACTGACACAAACCCAACAACAGCTTGTTCCCTACTGCTCAGTACAATTACTTACCACTGACAAGAACAATACCACAACATTTCCCTTTCATGAGCATGAAATTAGTGACTGGCTGGTCAGAAGACCCAGATCCAAGGCTCAGTACATACTGTCAGCTTCCTACTATGTTTTGGGGGTGGCAGGTAGCCTAGTGGTTAGAGCGCTGGACTAGTAACCACAAGGTTGCAAGCTCAAATCCCTGAGCTGACAAAGGTAAAAATCTGTTGTTCTGCCACTGAACAAGGTGTCATTGAAAATAACAATTTGTTCTTAACTGACTTTCCGAGTTAAATAAAAGTCAAACAAAATGTGGCCAATGGGAGAGCTGAATTCCGACTGCTACGTTGACTCTTACTGTATTATTTTTCTCCGTCAATTATCTTTGTGTTATTAGTAGACTAATGGTCTAAGGTAATTAGTGGTCTATCCAATATCAGTATTCACTCCATAAATACTATTTTTGTTTAACTTTTTATTTTCAACCAAGTATTTACCCCAGTCTCATGAAAATGCTGATTATTGTCATTTCAATGTCCAAACACTCAAGCAACAATGTTAAGCACGCCCTCTGCTGATAGAATCGAGAAAGGAAACAGAATACTGAAGTCAGGGTCAGAGGTGAAGAGGGTTAGAGTAGCCGAGAAAGAGAGCCCGTGACACAACTTGCACGTTTGGATGTTAACAAGGTGACACTCCACCTTAACTCCTCCTCCAAATGTACCCTGGCAGTTGTTTTTTATTCTGGTTAAAATCAGTACGTAGGGGATCAGGCGTTTATTTTACGCCTGCTACGTTAGGTTAGGGTTAAAGTTAGGGCTGGATCTAAGGTTTGGGTTGGGTTTGTGGTTGAAGTTAGTGTTAGAGCTGAACTAATCTCTCGTGGACAGAATATATGTAAACATAGTGCTTTCGGGAAATACCCTGAAAATGCAGTTATTTTAGACTACCTCCTTGTTGTTCCCTACCCTGTTTTTGTTCCTCGGTGAAGGGACACAAGATGTGCCATTGTCACAGCTTCTCCTACTTGTTCTGTTTTGTTAACCGCTTTAAGAAGTGTGGAAATTCCAGCACTCCGAGATGGGAGCTTTCTTTATGTGGTGCCACCTATTTGCTCGTCATAAAACAATATTTAGGTTGATTCAGTGCATTGGGTGCGTCACCTCACTGAATGGGCCCCATTGATGCGGGGTGAAGGTTGTAGCGTGGGGCTATACCGAGGTAGCGTGGGTCCCTGTGTTCTGGGGAGGCACTGTCACTTGTTAGTAGGAGTGGAAGAAAGGAGGCCCGCCAGCGTCCGATGCTTGGGTTAGCATTGAGTTGATTTAACCGCATAATCGGATTGAAACTGAGCCACGGTATTTATGTCAGTTCACATTCCATCAAATGTGGAGTGTGAATTGGAGTCGACAGTACAGAGGGCGAATCCAGAACTAAAGCCAAAATAATTAGGAGTTCACTGTGCTTCATCTAATAGCAGAACCAAAGTGATGCAGCTGTGGGGGTGCCCCCTAGTGTGGCATATAAGGGGTGTGATGCAATGAAGCTGGCAGTGGAGGTGCAACAAGTGAGAGTGGAGAGACGGGTGTCATATGCTGAGGCAGTGAGGGTGGTCCAGGCCCAGAGAGATACAGTATCAAGGTAGCTGAAGGTAAGGAGCTGAGTATGACAGGGTTGACATGGGAAGAGGTTGGAGATCAACCTCAATCAGCCGAGGGTGGAGTCATGTATTACTGGATCTTAGTTATGGTAGTAGTACTACAATGGAATGCTTGAAGCCTGTTGGCTAATGGGCAGGAGTTCAAGAAGTTAATTGTGGATATGCCAGCTAAGCCTGATGTGATTTGTATGCAGGATACATGGCTCAAACCGGATGGAAATTGCTGAGGCTATACCTAAGAGTTCAGGGAGGAGGAGGAAAGCAGTCCCATGGTGGACGGAGGAGTGTGGGGAAATGGTGAGGAGTAGGAACAGGGCATTTAGAGCACTGAAAAGGACACATAACTTCCAACATCTGATTCAGTGTAAGCAGGCCCAGGCCCTGGTGAGAAGAAATATCCGTCAGTCAAAGAGGTCATGTTGGAATCGGTTCTGTAACACCATTGGTAGGGTGACACCTGTGGGAGAAGTGTAGGGGATGATTAAGAGGATGAGTGAGGTTAGAAGGGAGTGGGATTATCCAGTGTTGATGAGTGGGAAGGATGTGGCAGTAACAGATGAGGAGAAGAGGAGAAGCACATAGCTCGGAAAATGTGTCAGAGGAGGGGCAAAGGTGGAGAGAGAACGAGAGAGGAGAATCCTGGAGTGCTGGATAGGAGGGAGGATGTAAATGATGTGTTGAATGCACCATTTACCATGGCAGAGGTAAAAAAAAAGGCAATAGGTAAAAGATGATGGGGCCTTATGGAAGAGGGGAAGAAATGTGCCATACATAGTCAGGAAGGTACAGGGAGCAATTGACGAGGTAGAGCAGTGGGCATTAATGTGGGAATCAGGTTCTATGCAGAAAACATACCCGGAGGAAGGTGGGAGATGAGGTATGCTTGAGGTTATACGGGAGAAACTTGGAGAGGGTGAGGGCCTTCAGGTTCCTTGGGGTATACTTTGACACTACACTGACCTGGGCAGAACACATTGATAAAGTGGTGGGAAAGTGTAAGAAGGTGCTAAATGTGATGCGCTGTCTGACGGGGAAGGAGTGGGGGGGCTGGCCGTGCCTCATTGAGGACCATGTATGTTATGTTGATGCGATCTGTAATAGACGATGGCAGTAAAGCGTATGGTTCAGCAGCCCAGACCTCATATGGAATAGACTATGGCAGTATAGCGTATGGTTCAGCAGCCCGGACCTCATATGGAATAGACTATGGCAGTATAGCGTATGGTTCGGCAGTCCGGACATCATATGGAATAGACTATGGCAGTATAGCGTATGGTTCGGCAGTCCGGACATCATATGGAATAGACTATGGCAGTATAGCGTATGGTTCAGCAGCCCGGACCTCATATGGAATAGACTATGGCAGTATAGCGTATGGTTCGGCAGTCCGGATATCATATGGAATAGACTATGGCAGTATGGCGTATGGTTCGGCAGCCCGGACCTCATATGGAATAGACTATGGCAGTATAGCGTATGGTTCGGCAGTCCGGACATCATATGGAATAGACTATGGCAGTATGGCGTATGGTTCGGCAGTCCGGACTTCATTGGAAAGGCTAGATGTCATACAGGGGCAAGGACTCAGAATATGTAGTGGGGTGTTTTAGACCTCCCCAGTGGCTGCACTACAGGTGATGGGGGATATGCCATTACAGATTATGAGACAGCAACGGGCAATTAATTATTGGGTCAACCTACAGGGACATGGGGTGTCTCATCCTCCGAAAGGGATTTTACAGGCATGCTGGGGACATGAGCCAAGACAGAACACAAGCTTTGCGTGGGTGGGTACTACCCAGGTGAAGGAGATGGGACTGTATGGAAGGGAGTTTAGTCCAAAGGTATCTATTCCTGTAAATCCATCATGGCTAATCCTACCTCCAGTAGTTGATCTAGAAGAGTTGAAGAGACGACAGAAAGATAGGGAGGGTGTTGATCCATCTGATTTGTTTAAGAGATGTCTGGGTACTGTGTAACACGATTTTGTGGCCATTTACACGGATGGTTCAAAAGATCCAAGGGCAGGACGTACTGGGTCAGCATTTGTCGTGCAGCAATGTGGGTTGGAAGTTAGGAAACGCATCTGGCTGTATATACTGCGGAGCTGATGGCCATATTGTTGGAGTTGCAGTGGGTGGAGGAAGTCAAGCCGTAATGATTTGCTCTGGTTTCATGTGCAGTGTTAATGAGTCTCTGTGGGGCAGCAGGCAGCCTAGTGGTTAGAGCGTTGGACTAGTAACCGAAAGGTTGCAAGATCGAGCTGACGAGGTAAACATCTGTTGTTCTGCCCCTGGACAAGACAGTTAACCCACTGTTCCCCAGTAGCCGCCATTGAAAAAATAAGAATTTGTTCTTAACTGACTTGCCTAGTTAAATAAAGGTCAAATGAAGTCTCCAGTCCGTCAGCTCACCGAGCAGACAAGATCTGCTTTATGGGGTGCTTCAAACCCATGGCAGGATTAGAGAGATCAGTATACAGATAAGATTTACTTGGGTCCCAGCCCATGTTGGGGTAGAGGGGAACCAGGAAGTTGATGTACTGGGGATGTTGTAGTTTCAATTAGCAAGGCAGAGGCAAAAAGCCTGATATGGACAGAGATGGCAGGAGCAGTGGAATAGAGATGCTAAGGGCAGGCATTTATTTAAAGTACAGAAGAAAGTCGGGGGGGGGGGGCAGGAAGGGACAGAAGAGAGGAGACTATATTTACAAGATTAAGGGTGGGGCACAGCCAGTTGAATAAGACCTTAAATATGATAGGAAAGTGTGATTATTGCCAGGAAACAGACCGTGGAGCATGTACTGTATTGCAACAGTGTGGGCAGTATCAGAGGGAAAGAGAGAGGATGAGCTCTATGAGGGAGAAGTCGATACAGGAAATTAGTTTAACGAGTATATTGAGTAGAACGTCATTAGCTATAGTCTCAAATACTTTGTTATATTTTTTAAAGGGCTCGGCTCCCGCTAACGGGATCAAAATCGACAACATCAGGTGAAGTTGGAGCGCACCAAATTCAAATGACAAAATTGTAATATTGTTGAACATTCAAGTGTCTTACATCATTTAAAAGCTTCTTGTTAATCCAACCACTTTATCAGATTTCAAAAAGGCTTCACGGTGAAAGCATACCATGCGATTTTCTGAGGACAGCGCCCCACACCTAAATACTTTTTCAACCAGCACCGAATTCACAAAAATCACAAATAGCGATAAAATAAATCCCTTACCTTTGAAGATCTTCCTCTGTCTGCAATCCCAAGGGTCCCAGCTACACAATGAATGTTTGTTTTGTTCGATAAAGTCCTTCTTTATATCCAAAAAGTCAGTTTAGTTGGTGCCATTGATTTCAGTAATCCACTCCTTCAACATGCATACAAAAGAATACAAAAAGCTACCGGTAAACTTCGTCCAAACAAGTCAAACAATGTTTCTAATCAATCCTCAGGTACCCTAATATGTAAATAAACAATAACATTTCAGATGGAAAGAACGGTGTTCAAAAGGAAAGGAAAATAACAAAGAGCGCTCCCTCATTCACCCGCACCAAAAGCGTACCATTCCTGATGAGAACACCTTGGATAAACTACAACTACTTGTTAGTTTTTCAAGAAACAAGCCTGAAACCCTGTCTAAAGACTGTTGACATCTAGTGGAAGCCATAGGAACTGCAATCTGAGAGCAATTTTTTTTCTATATCCCATAGGCTTGCATTGAAAAGGCACATAAAAAACTATACATACCTCAGCCAAAACATCAGCGCCACAAGTAACTTCCGCAAAGCTGTGAACGATCTGAGATACCCGCTAATTATCAAAATCCAGAAAAGAGTTGTTAAATTCTACAATCACCTAAAAGGAAGCAATTCCCAAACCTACCATAACAAAGCCATCACCTACAGATAAATAAACTTGGAGAAGAGCCCCCTAAGCAAGCTGGTCCTGGGGCTCTGTTCACAAACACAAACAGACCCCACTGAGCCCCAATGAGAGCAACACAATTAGACCCAACCAAATCATGAGAAAACAAAGAGATTATTTCTTGACACATTGGAAAGAATTTACCAAAAGACTGAGCAAACTAGAATGCTATTTGGCCCTAAACAGAGAGTACACAGTGGCAGCATACCTGACCACTGTGACTGACCAAAATTAAGGCAAAATTAAGGAAATATTTGTCTATGTACAGAATCAGTGAGCAAAGCCTTGCTATAGACCTGGCTCTCAAGAGAAGACAGACTATGTGCACACCGCCCACAAAATGAGGTGGAAACTGAGCTGCACTTCCTAACCTCCTGCCAAATGTATGACCATATTAGAAACACACATTTCCCTCAGATTACACAGACCCACAAAGAATTTGAAAACAAATCCAATTTTGATAAACTCCCATATCTATTGTGTGAAATACCACAGTATGCCATCACAGCAGCAAGATGTGTGACCTGTTGCCACCAGTGAAGAACAAATACCACTGTAAATACAACCAATATATACGTTTATTTATTTTCCCTTATTTTCCCATGCCAATACAACTATTTGCACATCATTACAACACTGTATATAGACATATGACATTTGAAATGTCTTTATTATTTTTGGAACTTTTGAAAGTGTAATGATTACTGTACATTTGTTTGTTTATTTCACCAAGTATTTATGGGATAAATCTATTTCACTTGCTTTGGGAATGTAAACATATGTTTATTGGCATGGGCCCTTAAATTGACATTTGAGTAGAGGATGATGGGTCAATGGTGACTATTAGGCCAATACAGAGTGATATAAATTGTGCTTCAGTATGGTCGGCTTACGCGTGCCATGGTAATCAACTGTACCACAGAAATATAACTTTGAACTAACATCCTCCCAGCCCAGTAGGGTAAAAGTAGTTGAATGGGGTGTTTATTTTTATTTTATGAAATTGTGGTATATAGGTGTAGTTAGTTGATAGTGCAAATTATAATTGTTTTCCTATTTTAGTTTTGTATAGAAACCAGTAACGTGATTGAGCACACACTACCGCAGAGCAAGTGGCGGCATGCACAAAACAAATGTGTGAACGCCATGATACCAAAGGAGGAGACGATGACGCGAGGAGTGTGCAACTGATATCTTCCCAGTATAAATGCACAAATCTGATGTGGGTCATATGTAAAATTGAGTGTGAAAAGATTGGATGTGGAGAAAAAAAAAGGAATTGGGTTTTAGCGTAGCTGTGTAAACAAAGCAACAGTGACATCACTAATCGTAATTTCGCGCGCGGCTTTTGACGCGCCCCCAACCTGTCACAAACTCAAGGAGCCAAACGGGGTCTAGCCAACATAATGCGAGAATAGCCTACCTGAATTAGCTTTTACTTCCAAAACACAACATTGCTTAAAATGTTTCCTTTTCCATGTTATCACCCCTTGATCATAATTTCCAGTTCTGTCTTTCCTTATTTAAGAACATTGATACATATTTGAATTGATCAATTCATTGAGTTAGCATTAGGCTTAGTTTGATAGCCAGCAGTGATTTGCGTTAAAATCGTTCTAGCTATCCGGAATCTTTGGGACGACCCTACCCCATTGAAGTTTACATTTCAAAGGGTTAGGTTTAGGACATTGCGACGTTTGCGGGTCACTACTTTCTCTCGTCATCATTCTGCGACATCTCTACTAGCGCTATAAAAAACACAACATAAACTCCCAAACAAATTAAACGTTGCTGATTGCATGTGGATAGTAAAAAATCGATGTTGACACGTAGCCATACCAGGTAAGCTGAACCTATATCACCAAATGTAGATCGATGATCTTATGTGGGCTTGGGCTTTGAAAAAAGTGCGTGTTTTCCTCTGTTGGCTAACGTTAGCATCCGAACCTAAGAAATACACTGACGTTCGTTAGCTAGTTAGTCATAAGTTTATGTAGCTATGTGCCAGATGCCGTAAATTGCCAAAGAGAAATTGCAACAACTATAGGCAAGCCTTTCATGTGACTAACAGTTACAATTTTGCATGTCAAGGCAAGCTAACTTAGCTGACTAGCTCGCTGAGTTGATTACATAACATTTCTGATACCACTAGTATCGTATTCGTAACAGCGTGTAACGTTGGTTAGCGTTCAAATTGTTGATGCGATTCTTCTGGGAACTTCGACATTGGCGTAAGCTAACGTTTGATGGATAATCATATCAATGCCGTGATAGGGAACAGTCCTGACTAGCCACATAATGAACTTAAGTACCTTAACGACCCTGGGTTTATAACCGCGGATATTGACTCTGCCGGGTGCTTTTGCGGCACAGTAGATAGTCCAACGACCTTATGTACGTTTTGAAGGGCAATTGGCTCTGGAAACAAATAAACAGACAAATACGCCATCTAAACGTGAATTGATTCTCAATTGGCGGTACGATTCTAGAAACATAAATCCCTTGACTTTCATTTCACAAATGCAAAATACACACGTCACTGTACACTTTTTGCAGCCGACAGTATTTTTCAATGACCACGTTTACATGCACACCAATATCCTGTTATTATTCTGGATACTCTTTTGTCATAACTTGTTGCCCCAGAAGACTAAATATAGTAGTGCTCACCATAATAATGTCTTACATCTATAGAATTAATGCATTGGTAATCTAGTTAACACCTGTAAAGTTGTCTGTTTCGTTTTAGGGACGGGAAGAAAACGGAATACAGAAAGATTGGTCCTGTGCAAAATGTTAGTCGTCAGTTTGAAAGGTTTTAAGGAAATGAAAAGAGAGAACGACACACGTTTATGATAAGACTTAAGTGTGTCTAGGGTGCATATTTTATGTGGTTGAAATACTGTCTGGTTCCATAAGTGTAAAAGATAACACATTATACAGGCATTCACATTTTCTCAAGAGATGCTGAAGTAATAAATAACTTCTCCTGTGTCCATATTTAAATTACTATTCAATTTAACCCATATGATCTTAAATTAGGAATATTCTGTTTATTCATGAATACTGGAATACTATTGAGCGGGATATCAAAGGTGCATGTAAATAGATTATCCCGAATAAGACCTTAAGTGGGATATGAGCTACTAGCTGGAATACTGGGCACAATGTAAACGTTGTCAGTGACAACACGTTTGTGGTGTACACAGGTGTTCGGAGATGCATATATAGCTAATTAGCACAGATAGTCCACTCACAGAAATGTTTGCATTTACAACATCTCGCTTTCCTTAAGAAAATATAATTTTCCTTTACGGCAGCAAGTTCAGGATGACTGAATTAAGTGACATTTAACTTTCGGTTGTATCAATGTAAATAGTTGGTTAGAAAATACATTCCACATGAGAGGAGCACTGAGAAGGAGCACCAGTATTGGCAAGCATGGAGAGGCCTGAGATGGCCAGACTTGTAAATTGGGCTAAAGAAAAGAGAGTTGGATTTTGGAGAAATGTCATCAGTGCATGCTCCTCAAGCAATACAGTCCGGTTTGGCTCCAGGATGACATGCCGGAGGGGGCTTTTTAAATCCATCGGGGGCGGGCACAACTTGAATTGCTTTAGAACCTAAATAAATCCACATGAGGACTGGTGGCCCAAGAGCACTTATTAAAACAGCAGTAACATCGATTCAGTACCATGGACAGAAGGCTACCGCGCGATGACCTCACACTCAACAAAACAAAGGAGATGATCGTGGACTTTAGGAAACGGCAGAGGGAGCACCTCATCCATATCGACGGGACAGTAGTGGAGAAGGTGGAAAGTTAAGGTCCTCGGCGTACACATCGGCAACTGTTCCTCCCACAACCGTAAGGCTCTCCAGAGGGTAGTGAGGTCTGCACAACGCATCACCGGGGGCAAACTACCTGCCCTCTAGGACAACTACACCACTCGATGTCACAGGAAGGCCAAAAAGATAATCAAGGACAACAACCCCCCGAGGCACTGCCTGTTCATCCCGCTATCATCCAGAAGGTGAGGTCAGTACAGGTACATCAAAGCTGGGACTGAGAGACTGAAAAACCAGCTTCTATCTCAAGGCCATCAGACTTAAACAGCCATCACTAACATTGAGTGGCTGCTGCTTAAATACTGACTCAAATCTCTAGCCACTTTAATAATAAAACATTGGATGTAATAAATGTATCACTAGTCACTTTTAACAATGCCACTTTCTAAACTGTTTACATACCCTACATTACTCATCTCATATGTGTATATACTGTACTCTATACCATCTACTGCATCTTGCCTATGCCGTTCGGCCATCGCTCATCCATATATTTATATGTACATATTCTTATTCATTCCTTTACACTTGTGTGTAAAAGGTAGTTGTTGTGAAACTGTTAGATTACTTGTTAGATATTACTGCATGGTCGGAACTAGAAGCACAAGCATTTCGCTACACTCGCATAACATCTGCTAACCATGTGTATGTGACCAATAACATTTGATTTGATTTGAAAGGGTGCACTACCAATTTCGGCCCCACTGAAGTGGACAGCCAGGACAATCTGAGAACTGCGCCAGGGCTCACCTCAGAGCACAACCAGTAGGCTACATTGTCCATATACCCCCCAAAAATGCAAAGCTATATATCGATCAATAGCAATTAGACCCACAAAAGCAAGCTATGACATTAAGAATCACCGATAAATATAACATTAATTGAGGTAAAAAAAGGACTGAAGTAACACTACATTATTTTTTTAAAATCTGCCAAAGAACTAGGCTTACATGAGGGAAAACCAATTTAAGGAATAATTCTGGCACAGTGGCCAGGGCCATAAAGGTTGTAACTTACCATTTCTAAGAGTTGCAGCCTCCTCGATGATGTGTTGAACCTCAACGTTTCTTATTCCATTCCCCTTCCTTTACTTGTCAGGCCAATGCCAGCTGAACAAGCTGGGCTTTTCATTGATGTGTTTACTCAATATGTTCTTTAGGGTGGAGAAGGAATCTTTGCACATTGCTGTCGATGCCCCAAATGTTAATCCATGTTTCAGTGTCAACTGCACAGTTATTCAAAGGCCCGCAGTGTCTTTGAATAACACCGAGTGTGGTCCATTTGTTTGCTGGCTGTGTCTGCGATTTTTACTTTGCAAGAATGTGCGCGCCACAATAAACTCTTGTCATTTACTGGTGCTCTCATGCCTAGCAAGCTTTTCGAATTCAGCATCACGTCAAAGTTTTTCAACGCACCCATAGGTACTGCGGACAAGTCTGATACCCGGGTGCAGATCAGCATCTTCAGACTGCAGTAACTTGTTAGGTGGGTCGAGAAGCGCCAGGATTTTGAGTTTTATAAATGTAAAGCTTGGATCTGCCAGTGCTTTCAATAAGCCTGTGACCTCAAGTGTCACATCTGTGCCAATTTGCCTTTAGTAGATTCGATGTCACCGAGTTTCATAGTGACTGACACCGTGGCGAGGTGGCCAGTTCCCCTCTGATCAATACGTTTGTTTTGTTTTTTTTCTCAGTTTTTCCCCCCAGTGTACTGTGTAGCCACTGTGGCTTTCCTGAATAAATTGTTCAGGCAGCTACACACATTGAAACTTCCTATATCGCCTCAGACGGCATAGCGTGCGCCACAGCCAAATGCAGACCTTGAAACAGGTGTTACAAATGACTGCTTTCTCCCACTGAAAATGCGACTCGGGGAAAGTGTCAAGACAAACCTGTGCTGGCTCCTCATCACTGAGGTCGTCAGGCGCTAGTGACTGGGGTAACGGCGGTGCAGGTGCTTGTTGTAATGTTGCCCTCTTGCTGCTGGCGCTAGGCCCTGGCTCTTCTCGATCTTGGTGGGAGATGGGTGGGTGTTACATTTTGCTGATAGGCTTGTCAACCTCAGTGGCCGGGCTGGCAAGTTTCTTGGTGAGCTCGGCATCTGTCACTACACGATGGTCCTCAATTTTTTTTGCTCTTGGCAGTGCCCAGTCATTTTCGGATATCCATGCTGATCAAAGCATGCCCAACTAGCTACAATCATTCAGTCCGCCATGACCAAAACTTAGTGAAGCTAGCTGTAGCTGTCTGCAAAAGTGAACAACTTAAAACATTTTTTTTTTTAAAATTTAATCTGGGGGGGTGCTTTTCAACGACTTTTCTATGCCGTAGAGCCGGCCCTGAATATAACGGATGAAGGCATGGTACGAGCGTGTTGAATGGATAGACGTGGTTATGGACAGTGAGGGAGAAGAGCTGAGTGCATAGGGAATATGTGTGTTGAGGAAGAATGGCGCCAAGTACAAACCGCACTCTGCTGTCAGCGCAAAAATGTAACCTGACGAGAGTGAGGATGAATTATCTGGGTTGCCTCTCCTTGTTCATGCAAAGGATGAATCTGGCCCAGTGGGAGTGACAATGTTTTTGGAGAATGTGGCTCCCTGCCCACATTTGGTGGGCCCATAGATGGTATCAGACTGGGTAGAAAAGAAGTTGGGTACTGTTAAATCGGTAAAGGTAGCTCGACATGGTCTTGTGGTGGTTTTTCTGTGTCTTCTGCCCAGAGGGAGCGGTGTTTTGTGTCAGCAGCCTTTGCGACAAGACCTGTGACTTGGTTTTTGAAAGGAGTGATTACTTGGGGTGGCGGCGTGTTGAGGTGGAACAATTGCAATTGAACCGTCCCTGTCTTTTATGCCCGCCGTTTGTTGCGACGCAGACCTGGTGGCGAGCGTGGTGAAACTGAAAAGATACCATCTGTCCTTTTTTCTGAGTTTTGAAGCAGTCGTTTTAACTGACTTTTTTTGTTGCCGAACCCACTAAGGTGTTTCAGATTCCAAGTTTATGGTCATATTGCAGCGGTGTGTAGGAGGGAGATTCAGAGATGTGAAAAGTGTGCAGGAGGGCATGAGGAAAAAGGAATGTGTAGTATTGGTGGGAAAAATGGTCAATTGTGGGGGTGCCCATGTTGCTGGGGATTAGAAGTGCCCAATGTGAGAGAGCGGTTAAGCTTGCCAGGGTCAGAGGAGATCAGAAGGCGTTGTATGCTGAGGATCTGTCAAGGTGTGTAGTAGACCTAGGCCAACGCAGCCAATCCGTCTATTTTCCGTAAACAAGCGCTGTAACCCTAGATAGGTGTGTATCAATTCAACCTTTTTTAGTTTTATTTATTATTTCTCACTGATATGAAAGAAGGTCCTTATGCTTCCAAAACTGTAACGCAAGCGCTGTTAATGTTCAGACTGAACGTCGGTCCAATTACTCTTATGTGTAATGTAATGGAAGTGAGAGTAACGATGTAGGGCTAAATCCTAGCTAGCCAGGTATATTTGGCTATTTTGTGAAACACTACCTGCCTCAATTTATTTGGGTCCAACCCACTACAAATGTTCACAAATGGGCCTCCCGAGTGGCGCTGCGTCGCAGTATTGTGACGTCACTACAGCCTGGGGTTCGATCCGAGGCTGTCATTACCAGTTGTGACCGGGAGTCCCATAGGGCGGCACGCAATTGGCCCAGAGTCGTCCGGGTTAAGGGATGGTTTGGCCAGGGGGGCTTTACTTGGCTCATCGTGTTCTAGTGGCTGACTTCGATCGTGTTTCCTCTGACACATTGGTGCAGCTGGCTTCCAGGTTAAGGGAGCGGGTGTTAAGAAGCGTTTTGGTGGGTCATGTTTCGGAGGATGCCTGTGGGGAGTTGCCTCGATGAGGCAAGATCGTAATCAAGAAAAGGGAGGGGGGGGGGGGGATTATTTGTTATCTAAATAATACCCATTGGCTGGTAGAAGTCTGAAAACACTCAGATAGTAGGCTACAAAGCTGGGATAACAGTCCTTCACTGAGTTCCCTCTTAAGCAGCGCTTCCCAAACTAGGGGATGTGACCCCATGTGGGGTTGCTTGATTTGAAAATGGAGTTGTGAGAGAAACTAGGTGTGGTTGTAATAAACAGTGGTTTCTGTTTTCTTCCTAAAAATGTGGCGCTATCTTTTGAACAGTTTAAGGTACAAAAGATTATGACCCCATCACAGACAGATAATACTTTCTGTTTCCCTCTACAATGCCCACAAGCCTCATTAGAACAGACTGGACAAGACCAGGCACTAAATCAGACTGGGGGGAATAACCTAATCAATGGTGATCTTTTATACACAGAAGATCATACACTATTATTACCTGATGAATTTAACAATTTCTGTCACGTCAAACCATACTTCAGATTGACAGTACTTTTGCTAGTATTTCAGACTGATTTGTAATAGACTGTCACAGCCCCAATTATTATTATTATTATTATTTTTAATTAAAAAGTAAACATTGCCAGTTATTTACATTTTTTTTTTTTTTTACAGGGTGGGGTCATGAACTTTTTTGAAATATCAAAATGGGGTCGTGGGCCAAAAAAGTTTGGGAATCCTTGCTCTAAAGACCGTAGGTAAATTACTTGGTGGCTTTGCTTTTGTTTCCCTCGGTCAGGCCACCCTGCATAGTGCTGTTCTTTGAGCGCGGTTGGGATGGGCCAGCAGATCTCAGGCCAGGCGGTGATGACCCGTCTACCTGAGAAGCTGGTGAAGCATGCTGGGCTGGTACGCGACAGCGGCTATCTCAACTACGAGGAGTTCCTGGCCAGGGTGGCAGAGCTCAATGACGTGTAAGGCCGGCCATGTCGTGACTGTCAATGTAGTCCTTGTTTGCTCTGTGCTTTGTACTTAGTCATTAAACAAATAGATGATGATAATAATATCCAACTCTACAAAGAGAATAACAATATTTCCCAGTTCATTTACAGATGGGGAACTAATTCCCCCAAGTAACATCCAGCTCCTCTGCTGGCACTTCTTGAACATTATCCACTTATAACGCTACTTATTAACTGACATAATTCACGTTATGAACCTTAAGAGCTTAGAGCACTCTCTCCCTGTTAGGATTTAACCTAGTCCTTCCCCAATCAGTAGGCCTTGCTGGTGTGAATGTGGCTTTCACAGGCAGTGAGTGATATAAACTGAGGAGGTTTAGGGGACAGTGTTAAGTTGTCATTGGATCATTTGTTGAGTAACAATGTTTCTCCATGACTGTCAACTGGACAGGACGGCTAAGCTAGCAGCTGGACAGCAAAAACACCTGATCTTTGAAGTCCAGACTGGCTCGGACACCTCTGCTCTGTGGAAAGTGGCTGTGAGGATAGTTTGTACCAAGGTGAGAAAGGGACAAACTAAAGTTGGTCTCTTGATGGTGACATGTCATTGTGAATCAGTCTCCACTCTCGCTATTTATTTATTCTTTTAGGGGAAATGTGTGTTTTTCAACCAGTAATGTGTGTTGTCAGCACATTTGTGTTCATGGCATATGTGTTTTTGAGACTGAAACATGTTTGTGTTGTTGCGCTGTGCTCTGGCAGATCAACAAAGAGAATGGGATGGTGGAGGCGTCTCGCATCATGAACCTGTATCAGTTCATCCAGCTGTACCATGACATCACCAGTCAGGCAGTGGAGGTGCTGTCAGCAGAGGGCGCCAGCCTCCCGTCTGGAACCCTCTCGTCAGGGGACTCCTGCCAGGCCAGCATGTGGATGGGCAGGTTAGTAGTTCAGTGTGCGTCTGTGGGAAGTCTTGCATTGCCATCCTTCCAAGTCTTGTTCCTTAATGTGAGGAAGTCTGGAACTGGAGGCAAGTCTGTGACTGGCTGCCATTGTGTGTATTCTCCTACAGGGTGAAGCAGTTAACTGATGAGGAGGAGTGCTGCATCTGCATGGATGGTAAATCTGACCTCATTCTGCCCTGTGCTCACAGCTTCTGTCAAAAGTGCATTGACAAGTGGTAAGAGACACCGACACTTTCCACAGTGGTCCCACTGATAAATCTGTTGTCACGAGGTCTGTTGTCATTGAGCATGTTCGATTATAACACCTATGTTTCTCTGCAATTTGATCAGATAATTAGGACATGTAAACACCTTAATCGGAGTGCCAGCTGTGTCTGCCCATGTGCTTGCAGGAGCCTTGTGTGCGAGTGAAGTGAGCTTGTAAAACCTAATTGTGAATATTAAATAGTTTTCATATGCAAACCTTCTGTCTGAACTTTGGTACCATGGCAGTCAGATTTGATGCTACATCCTATGCATAAGATTTTGAGTTTAAGGAGCAAAACAAAAGGGTAATTGTTTATACTGTACATTTCTTATAAACCTCTTCCTCTTGATACTGTGTGGATAAGATATCTTCCAGGATAAGTGTTTTAGCTGGGATCGTGTGCAGTCTAATATTCAACACGCTTCTCTGAATCCTGATCACCAACATCCATTGTAATTTTTCCACAGTGCCTATGTGACTCCTCGTCAGCTGTTTCATATGAACATTTTGAATGACGCTTCCTGTATATTGTTCCCTCTTAATGAACCTGGTAGCTTTTATACTTTATTTTTGCTGGTCTGAACAGTGGAACGGAACGAGAAATTCTGCTTCTGCTCAGAATGAAACGATTGGAAAGTCATTTCTGTTCCAACCCCTTCTTTGAACCAATGCCTTCTTGCCGCTGAAACACTTTGATGTATCGCTTTAGTTTCTTTCTGTCATTTTTTTAATGTATGTTTATTTAATTTGATCCCTTAGGTCCTCGGGTTGGGATGGGGAGGGGAGGGGGTTGTCATTTAATTTTGGTATTATTTCTCAAAAAAAAAAAACGTCCATTATACTAAAACTGTATCTAAATCCAAACTGGTTTTCCAGTAAGCTACTAAGAAGCGCATCAAATATTTAAAATGGGTCTCTTTGCTCTTAACCCTCCTTCTTAAAGGAAGTGGTACAGAGTTGGCTACAATTCCAT
Source organism: Oncorhynchus kisutch (assembly GCF_002021735.2). NCBI lineage: Eukaryota > Metazoa > Chordata > Actinopteri > Salmoniformes > Salmonidae > Oncorhynchus > Oncorhynchus kisutch. Next base: position 46,075,323 of record NC_034177.2, read on the forward strand.
CCTCCAGAAGAGATGGCATATATATATATAGATATAGATATATATACATATCCATATATACATATATAGATATAGATATATCTATATATGGATAAACCTATTTTCTTGGAGAGAATGTATCATGACATTTGTAAACAACGATGGTAAAATTGTCACGCAAGCAATTAATCAAGGTGAATGGAGATGAATACACAATGAGTGGCTATGCGTTCTTTGGAAAATAATGAACGACTTGGAAGGTGTATTCCACGACGTGCTAGGGGAGTTGAACTGACCTTCCATGGAGTTGCATTATTTGCCAGAGAAGGCATAGAGCACCAAGTTGGTTATCCCAATGTCTATAATTTAAAACATTTACCGGTAGAAATGTGTTCAACATCCACTGAAGTAGCTAGCAAGTTTACCAGATGGTGACCGTAGTTGCCTTGGTAACCGAACAGATGTGCTAGTTTAGCTAATCAAACCATTAGTCCTACCTTGCTATTATAAAATCTAATTCAACAATGCCAATGTTTTCAATTCCCGCTTTTTCTTTCAAAAGCAGCTCAAACCTAGAACATGTAAGAATTAACTATAGCCATTGAAATATTTAAAAAATTATATTTTATTTTCCTTTTTTTTTTACAAAAACAAACTTTTATACATCCGAATGATAACTTGTCGTCATTGTTTGTATGTGACTATATCTCATCTTCCCAGACCCGCCTGCTCACACTCTCATCCCTAGTGCCTGCGTTATTGTTTGCCACTTGGTCTTTAAAAAAAATCAGTAGCCCATGCTATTTAAATAGTTAATAGTTTAAATAGTCATTAGATTGTGTTAATTATGGCAGATTGGCCTCTCCGGTGGCGCAGTGGTTAAGGGCGCTGTACTGCAGCGCCAGCTGTGCCATCAGAGACCCTGGGTTTGCGCCCAGGCTCTGTCGTAACTGGCCGCGACCGGGAGGTCCGTTGGGCGACGCACAATTGGCCTAGCGTCGTCCGGGTTAGGGAGGGCTTGGTCGGTAGGGATGTCCTTGTCTCATCGCACACCAGCGACTCCTGTGACGTGCACGGTGTTTCCTCCGACACACTGGTGCGGCTGGCTTCCGGGTTGGATGCGCGCTGTGTTAAGAAGCAGTGCGGCTAGGTTGGGTTGTGTATCGGAGGACGCATGACTTTCAACCTTCGTCTCTTCCGAGCCCGTACGGGAGTTGTAGTGATGAGACAAGATAGTAGCTACTACAACAATTGGGGAGAAAAAGGGGTAAAAATCAAATAAAAAATAAAAAAATTATGGCAGATTAATTGACTTCCTAGTTTTTAGTATTTGATTTTTTCAAAGTGAATGATGAGAAAAGAATTGTCCAGCCCATTGGGTATCACACTACATCTTGAAATATGCAGACAGGTGGATTAAAAGTACATTTTTATATTTTAATACTTCTGACAACTTTCTGGCTCCGCCCACAACTTCTAAACTTTATACTATTCCCAGAAAGCATAGATCGAGTCATAATAATACTTGTACACTTGAGACATGACTCTGACGTTGTGCTGTAGAATTTGTGAATTTGGTCTCTTGTATAATCAATTCTAAACATTTGTTTTTACTGGATTAAGTTAAATGTAATTTAGTTTGTTTTCGGTGGGGTAATTGGTATTACCAAAAATATATACACACAACTTTGGCAGCTATGCAATTCTAAAGAGGTTTATTATACCTGTAAGATTTATGGGAAGATTATTCCATTTAATTAAATCTGCTTTCATATTAATGACTAATGGAATAAAGTTTTTTACAGTGGGGCAAAAAAGTATTTAGTCAGCCACCAATTGTGCAAGTTCTCCCACTTAAAAAGATGAGGCCTGTAATTTTCATCATAGGTCCACTTCAACTATGACAGACAAAATGAGAGAAAAAAAATCCAGAAAATCACATTGCCTGGGCAGTGTGTTTGGGATCATTGTCATGCTGAAAGACACAGCCACGTTTATTCTTCAATGCCCTTGCTGATGGAAGATTTTCACTCAATCTCACCATTTCTCATTTTGTCTGTCATAGTTGAAGTGTACCTATGATGAAAATTACAGGCCTCATCTTTTTAAGTGGGAGAACTTGCACAATTGGTGGCTGACTAAATACTTTTTTTGCCCCACTGTATATATTTGTCACTTATTAATCATCCAAATTTTTTTTTTTTGTGGTCCTCTTAAACTCAATTCACAGCAATCCTTTTTCTTTGTCCTATTGCCATTATTTCATATTTTTACACGTTAATGTTAACCTGAGATTTGAGTCTTCTGAAAATATTTTAAGCACAGGTGGAATTGAGTTTTCAATATTGGTCAGGTATATCAGGAGATCATCGGCAAATAAGTATAGTTTAAATGACTGATACCTGTTACATTTGAGTCCTGTCTAGTTCTTTCTGCAAGCTGTTCAATTGCCAGTGCAAACAGGAGGGGAGAGGGGACATTCCTGTCTTGTGCCCCTTTCTAAAGCAATTTAATCACATAATGTATCATCTTGCTTTAGGATATTTATACAACAATGTTATTAAATGTATTGTTTCAGCTGGAAATTTTGAATAGGAACGGTCATTCAAGACAATCAACAGCCATTATTATAGCCATTGAATTCTACTGTGCAAATATACTGTGTTTATAGGGAAATAATGCACGCTTTAAAATGCCCTTCAAGCCAATCAAACAAGTATTCAACAATGCCATGGCATAAAGAAATTATAAACTGGGTGGTTCGAGCCCTGAATGCTGATTTGGCAGACAGCCGTGGTATATCAGACCTTATACCATGGGTATGACAACATATTTTTACTGCTCTAAGTTGGTAACCAGTTTATAATTGCATTATGGCACCTCGGGGGTTTAGTGTATATGGCCAATAAACCACCGCTAAGGGCTGTATACAGGCACTCCACGTTGCATCTTGCATAAGAACAGCCCTAGCCGTGGTATATTGGCCATATACCACACCCCCTCAAGCCTTATTGCTTAAATAACCAACTTATCACAGCTCTGCCACAAATGGAAGAAGCAATTACTTGAAAGAGAAAGGAATTAGTTAGTTTGTCTGCCACCAATTAAAAAGTACAGTATCAATGGCATAAAATGACCAAGATACATTGTAAAATGTATCATTTTCACTTACGGTCAAGAGGTTTGACAACTATGCTTCATAAAATTCAAGGTAGTTGGGAACAAATTTCCAAAGTCCCAATACCATGACATTGGTTTTATGAACTGATATACAAAACTTAGATTTAAGCTGTTATCTCAAATTCTCACTACAAAAGAATGCTCAGTATATGGGGCATTGAACAGTCAGACCGGTACAGGCTGCCACAAGGAAACCGAATCAATAGAGCATCTCTTTTGGTTCTCTCCATCTGTGGCTTGATTTTGGAGCATTTTCGGTAGAAATGTTGCAGATGGGGAGGTTCAAGTCCCTAGTGAGACACCATGGTAGATTGGCGGTATGTATTGCCAGAGGAAATGGTACAATAATGATTTACCGGGAGAGATGGGTTGATCTGTGGCTGTTTGAAGGTTGGAATAGATACATACACACTTGCACATTTTATAAAGGTTTGAGATCCTTCAATCAGGGGTGAGTGTGGGGCTGTGATTGTATGTTTTGTGTTTAGTTATGCATGTTTTTTTGGTTTCACGCTGTGGGCGGTGTGTGCGCTGGTTATGGGTACGCTCACTTCCATGCCCACCTGGGCAATCGGGTGGGGCTTGGTTCTTCCCACCCTTGGAAAATCCCTTTGGGCCAGGGGCAATCGGGTGGGGGTTAAGCGCATCCACTGCCCAGAGGACCCACTGATAGGAGCGGCCCTTTTTATTGTCTTTGTATTATATTGTTTTAATAAAATGCTAGACTTGATAGCACATTTATTTTGATTGGTTATTTTCGGGATTCACTAAAGTCCCTTCAGGTAGCCTAATTTAGGCCTGATGTCCATTTTTAACAGAATTATTAGGGAAATTGTTCTTGCAAAGAATAGAGGTTTTAATCAAACTACATGAATCAGTGTCCATGTAAATGTACCCAATTATTTGGTTTGTTTTCATAGGAGTGGGCAGAGCAGGAATTGTCCGATATGCCGCTTGCAAGTGACCGCTGCCAATGAGTCGTGGGTGATGCCTGATGCCCCTACAGAGGACGACGTAGCTGGGTATATCCTCAACCTGGCTGACGAGGCAGGCCATCCGCACATACCTTAAGCTACTCAACACTAAGACACTTTGATTAACCACTGACATCAAGAATAGTTCGGGGAAGGGTTTGGAGTTTTTCGCCAGGTTTTGGGGGTATGTAGAGAAGATGGGTTGCTTTATAGGAATTTGCCGGTTGTGATTATTTCTTTTTGTTCTTTTCCATATTTCAAGATTACTTTTACATGATTGCTCTTAAACTTGTGTGTGTATATACAGTGCCTTTGAAAGGTATTCAGCCCCCTTGACTTTTCCCACATTTTTGTTACGTTACAGCCTAAAATTGATTATGTGTGTGTGAATATATATATATATATATATATAAGTCCTCACCGAAATGCACACAAAACTCTAATGAAAACAGGTTTATAAATTTGAGGTGCCTATCATTTAAAAAAAACTGAAATATCATATTTACATAAGTATAAGACTCGAAATTGAGCTCCGGTGCATCTTGTTTCCATTGATCATCCTTGCTTGAACTTGCTTGAAGTCCAACCTGTGATAAATTCAATTGATTGGACATGATTTGGAAAGGCACACATCTGTCTATATGCATGTCAGAGTAAAAACCAAGCCATGAGGTTGAAGGAATTGCCTGTAGAGCTCCGAGACAGGATTGTGTCGAGGCACAGATCTGGGGAAGGGTACCAAGACATTTATGCAGTATTGAAGGTCCCTAACAACACATTGGCCCCCATCCTTCTTAAATGGAAGAAGTTTTGAACCACCAAAACTCCTAGAGCTGGCCAAACTGAGCAATCGGGGGAGAATGGCCTTGGTCAGGGAGGTGACCAAGAACTCGATGGTCACTGACACTGCTCTAGAGTTCCTCTGTGGAGATGGGAGAACCTTTCAGAAGGACAAACATCTCTTCAGCACTCCACCAATCAGGCCTTTATGGTACAGTGGCCAGACGAAGCAACTACTCAGAAGGCACATGACAGCCCACTTGGAGTTTGCCAAATGACACCTGAAAGACTCCAGACCATGAAAAACAAGATTGAACTCTTCGGCCTGAATGCCAATCGTCATGTCTGGAGGAAAGCTGGCACCATCCTTATTGTGGTGGCAGCATCATGCTGTGGGGATGTTTTTCAGCGTCAGGGACTGGGAAACTAGACCGGATCGAGGGAAAGATGAATGGAGCAAAATGTAAAGATCCATATGAAAACCTGCTCAGGACCACAGACTGGAGAGAAGGTTCACCTTCAAACAGGACAATGACCCTAAACGCACAGCAAGACAATGCCGGAGTCCCAATGTCCTTAAGTGGCCCAGCCAGAGCCCGAACTTGAACCCGATTGGACATCTCTGGCGAGAGCTGGAAATAGTTGTGCAGCAATGCTCCCCATCCAACCTGAAAGAGCTTGAGAGAATCTGCAGAGAAGAATGGGAGAATCTCCCTAAATACAGGTGTGCCTAGCTTGTAGCTTCATACCCAATAAGACTCAGGGATGTAATTGCTGCCAAAGGTGCTTCAACAAAGTACTGAGTAAAGGATCTGACAACTTATTAAATGTGACATTTCATTCTTTTTAGGAATTAGCAAAAATGTCAACTGTTTTTGCTTTGTCGTTTATGGGTTATGATTTGGAAAGGCACACGGGACAATTTAATCAGTTTTAGAATAAAGCTGTAACCTAACTAAATGTGAAATCTCTGAGTACTTTCTGAAGGCACTGTATATACAGTACCAGTCAAGTTTGGACACACCTACTCATTCAAGGGTTTTCCTTTGTTTTTACTATTTTTTTACATTCAACTATGACAACACATGGATTCATGTAGTAACCAAAAAAGAAATCAAAATAGATTTTAGATTCTTCAAAGTAGCCACCCTTTGCCTTGACAGCTTTGCACACTCTTGGTGTTCTCTCAACCAGCTTCACCTGGAATGCTTTTCAAACAGTCTTGAAGGAGTTCCCACATATGCTGAGCACTTGTTGGCTGCTTTTCCTTCACTCTGTGGTCCAACTCATCCCAAACCATCTCAATTGGGTGGAGGCTAGGTCATCTGATGCAGCATTCCATCACTCTCCTTCTTGGTCAAATAGCCCTTACACAACCTGGAGGTGTGTTGGGTCATTGTCCTGTTGAAAAACAAATGATAGTCCCACTAAGTGTAAACCAGATGGGATGGCGTATCGCTGCAGAATGCTGTGGTAGCCATGCAGATTAAGAGTTCCTTGAATTCAAAATCAATCTGTGTACCAGCAAAGCACCATCACACCACCTCCATGCTTTACGGTGGGAACCACGTGTGGAGATCATCTGTTTACAGATTTCCACTGGTCTCATGTCCATTGCTCGCGTTTCTTGGTCCAAGCAAGTCTCTTCTTCATATTGGTGTCCTTGAGCAGTGGTTTCTTTGCAGCAATTCGAACATGAAGGCCTGATTCACGCAGTTTCCTCTGAACAGTTGTTACTGTTACTCTGTGAAGCATTTATTTGGGCTGCAATTTCTGAGGTGCAATTAACGCTAATGAACTTATCCTCTGCAGCAGAGGTAACTCTGTGTCTTCATTCCCTGTGGCGGTCCTCATGAGACGGTTTCATCATAGTGAGTGATGGTTTTTGCGACTGCACTTGAAGAAATGTCCAAGTTCTTTACATTTTCCAAATTGACTGACCTTCATGGCTTAAAGTAATGATTGACTGTCATTTTCTCTTTGCTTATTTGAGCTGTTCTTGCCATAACATGGACTTGGTCTTTTACCAAATAGGGCGATCTTCTGTATACCACCCCTACCTTGTCACAACACAACCGCTTTGGCTCAAACACATTAATAAGGAAAGAAATTCCACAAATGAACTTGCATTCCAGGTGACTACCTCATGAAGCTGGTTGAGAGAATGCCAAGAGTGTGAAAAACCCTGGAATGAGTAGGTGTGTCAACTTCTGACTGGGGTGTGTGTGTACACAATTTCTCCACAATAATATATAAACCAAGCACATTGTATCAGTTTCATTATACCTACTCTTATAATTGCACTTTGAATAGTAGTAGATGTTTTTATAGGCACCTCGAACTGCTGTGGAAATGTCCATTAATCACACAACTTCTGTACTTTATTTTTTATTTTTTTTTATCCTATAACACACTCAATGGTTTGCTATTTGATGAAATGTGAAAATTTAAGTACAATAAATCTCATGGATGCTTCAGCCACGATAATCTTTATATTTTCTCCTCAATGTTAGTTAGATGAGGTGATGTCTCCCCAAAAATGTAGCGTTTAGTTTAAATATGAATCAGTAAAACAAAAATGTAATCGTTTATCAAAATAATTTCTATATCATGAGTACTTAAGCAAGGGCAGTGCATTGGATGTTTTAAATATTTAACTTTTTATTACGTGTGAGGCTGAGTGAATGTTAAAATAGTACTACATAATATATTTGGAATGTGTTATTCCCATTAGGGAACTGAAGATTTGAGCTGTATGTACTTTACTCATGACTGGCTGGTACTATACTGAACAAAAATTTAAACACAACATGTGAAGCGTTGGTCCCATGTTTCATCAGTTTAAATAAAAGATCCCAGAAATTGTCCATATGCACAAAAACTTCATTCTCTTATTTTGTGCACACATTTGTTTACATACCTTTTAGTAAGCATTTCTCCTTTGCCAAGAAAATTAATCCACCTGACAGGTGAGATATATCAAGAAGCTGATTAAACCATGATCTGTACACAGGTGCACCTTGTGCTGGGGACAAAAAGCTACTCTAAAACGTGCAGTTTCTCAAGTGTTGAGGGTACATGCAATTTGCATGCTGACTGCAGGAATGTCCGCCAGAGAATGTAATGTTCAATTCTCTACCATAAACTGCCTCAGTCCTTTTTGATAATATGGCAGTACAACCACAGATCACCTGTAACCACACCCAGGACCTCCACATCCGGCTACTTCACCTGCAGGATTGTCTGAGACCAACCACCAGGACAGCTGATGAAACTGTGGGTTTGCGAAAGTGCCGGCATAAGCTATGGACAACGAACACAATTGCATTTTATCGATGGCAATTTAAATGCACAGATACCGAGATGAGATCTCAAAGCCCATTGTCTGCCGCCATCACCCAATGTTTCAGCATGATTATGCACAGCCCCATGTCGCAAGGATATGTGCAAAATTCCTGGAAGCTGAAAATGTCCCAGTTCCTCCATGGCCTGCATAATCACCAGACATGTCACCAACGTACCGCGACCTCGCCTTTCCTTCAGGACTGCCTCGCGAAAGAAATGTCATGCTGCACAGAGACGCAAACTATTGAACTTCATTGAGTTCGCCCCATTCATTTGCACTATATAGATCAACGTTTTTTCTGGGATCGAATCAACATAAACGACTTTTCAATGCAACCAACCAAAACAAATCTAACTTTGCAAGTTTGCGTCTTTGATTTTGTTGTAGGCAGAGCCAGAGCGCAACGGAGTAGAATTCTATTGGCGTGGGTAGCCCACTTGCGCTCTTTCAATCACTCGCGAGGTAATGCGCATGTCAGAGCGCAGATTTGTAGCTATTCTTTGCTAGTTATCGAGTTATTATCCCAGTTATAGATACGTGTATAGGTCAGCAATGGGGAGTTGCTGCTTCATACAAGAGCACAAAACGTGTAGGCTACATTTCAAGCTGTCTTTGAAAAGCCGGTCAGGCAAAAAGCGTATGTCTTAATTAAAGGAGCAGTGTTGGATTTTGAGACCGGCTTGAATATGCAAATACGGCAATAGGCAGAGGGGTAGCCTACATTGTCAAATTTCTATATGGTGATAATAATTTTTTTCTTTTGTAAAGCCACTTCTTGCATTGTCCAATGAATACAATTTACAGTCAGCTATTTGGCCCGTGGTGTTACAGACCAAGTAAGAAACGTCATGTAAAAACGTTTGATATAATTTGAAAGTTTTGTTTTGTTTTTATATATAAAACATACGTTTTAATGTTGGCTTTTTTAAAGCTTTTATGTCCATTATCTATAAAGGCATAAACTCTTTCATGTTCATATACAGTACCTGTCAAAAGTTTGGACACCTACTCATTCCAGGGTTTTTCTTTATTTTTACTATTTTCTACATTGTAGGAACAGTAGTGAAGGCATCAAAACTATGAAATTACATATTCTCTTAACCAGCTTAATCTGGAATGCTTTTCTAGCAGTCTTGAAGGAGTTCTAACGTATGCTGAGTACTTGTTGGCTGCTTTTCCTTTTTTATTACATTTTTTATTGTCCCCAGCACTTGAGTAATGAGCATGCAGTTTAATCAGCTTCTTGATATGCCACAACTGTCAGGTGGATGGGTTATCTTGGCGAAGGAGAAATGGCATATTACATCATTATGCAGCATTTTTGGACTCGCCTTGTTGTGCTTACTTGAACAGGAAGGTGGCGCGGCGGTCCTTCGTGGGCAAAATTTGTCATCAAAGTCTGGCATTCTCTGGGTTTATGGTGCTATCAAGACAACTGAGAATTCTGGGGGGGAGGTTGAATCATGATGACATCAGTGATCTTCACAAGCCACAAGTAGCTCTAGAAAGAGGCCTGAGTTCCTGACCTACAATTCCCGAGATGGATGAGCATTCAAAACATATTTTCCCAGTCGGAGCTAGTTCCCCCCCCCCCACCCGAGTTCCCAGTTGTCAGAATTCCCAGTTCAGAGTTAAGTTGTTTTGAGCGTGGGTCAAATCATCCTTCTTTGACAGCATGGCCAATGTTGAATGTTTTTCATTTAAAGCTTGGAAAAGAGACCCTTAAACCCAGACTTGGGACCACACAGCCACTCCACTGAATAGCAGGCTAGTGATTGCTTTGCAATGCTTGCAGTTAGCCACTGATTCCTTCCATTCACTGAATTTGTGATTTCCAACTTGTTGTGTAATGTTTTTATCTCCAATGACCATTGAGTACCGATACGTTTTATCTATAATTTCTCTTCATATGACAAGGATTAAAAAGGATTTGCCAGTAGATTGTCGACTTAATTCATGATGTTGACTGCTAGCTAAGATTTTGAAAGTATGATGTTGACATGATCAGTCCAATCAAAGCTACTGTAGATCTGTGATTTGATGTAATTTTATCTGTGGCCAATGACCTTGAGACTTCTTGGATGGGCACTTCTAATGTAACTATATGGCAGCACCCAAGGGGCTTGAATTTTCTAGCTCTCCCCACTGAGCCAATCACAGCGCAACGCTCCGTATTTTCTGCTGGCTTTCCCCACCACCACAGAAAGCATTTGGCTAGGCTGAAACACCTGCATTTTGGAGCTGCCTTACTCAAGAAAACAAAAAAGAGACTGTTTGTATTCTTTATATTAAGCAAGCCAGACTGCACAATTTTTTATATTTTTTTGTGTACGTATTGCCAGGGCACACTCCAACACACTCAGACATAATTCACATTAAGCATTTGTGTTTAGTGAGTCCGCCAGATCAGAGGCAGTAGGGATGACCAGGGATGTTCTCTTAAGTGTGTGAATTGGACCAAAATGTAACTTTTGGAGGTCAGGGAAAATGTATGGAGTGAAAAGTACATTATTTTCTTTAGGAATGTAGTGGAGTAAAAATAGTCAAAAATATCTATAGTAAAGTACGGATACCCCCCCAAAACGGATTTAAGTAGTACTTTACAGTATTTCTACTTAAGTACTTTACACCACTTAAATAAACTAATACCATTGGCTAATAAAGAAGTTCACATTTTGCACATATATGTATTTTGTCTTCTATTATATTAAAAGAGTGTTGCCAACTTCTTGTGATTGCCAGTCTCATATTTGACCAACTGTGTTTCAGGTGCATGTGTAACAGTTTGATTCTGTTTGTGTGAAATATTGTAAGTAACTCTTTATTGTCATATAAAAACATACATTCCCTCTATCGCATCATGTACAATACAGTTGAGTGACATTTTATGCTGCATTGAGACAAGGGTGAAAGTCTCCCAAATTTGTAATATTCGGCACATGATACTAGTTAACCTTTTTGAAATGATTTCTGTGGACCATCTCTACAGCAGTGATATAATGAGCACCTCGGAGGAGCATTCAAAATGGTGGTAGGGACTCCGTAGCAAACCTCTCTTCACAAACTTTGTATAATAAAAAAACAACAACACCAACCTCAGACACAGTTACAACAGGGATACAGACCTCAAACAATGCATCAAAATGTATGGCTATCCTTTAGATGCGAGTCCTTTTTACCTGACATAATAATATCCCTCCTACCACTATGTACTGTATTTCAAATAGAAAGGCCACAATGACACAACGACCGGTGTGCTCTCGGATTTGGCTTTTAATCTGGCGTTGAGAGCTCCTGTGTTGGCACAGTTGGTAGTATTTCTTGAACAGGACACGAGAACTATGGTAGTGCATAAGCAGTGTCCCTCTGGATCCTATGTTCAACTACAAACAGGGTTTTCGTGGTAGGGATGAAGTTCTACTTTATCAAACGCCATATGGGAAAAAGGCATGCAGACCAAAGAAAACAAGAATCAATAGGGTAATGTTGATTTGCCTAATGCGGTGCTGTTGGCTTGATTTGGTGCGGCTTACATGGTACAGTCTCGTTCATTTAGCTCGGTGTCTTATTCTCTCAGTATTACCGTAGCGCGGTAGCAGTACAGGATTTGGCTGTGGTCTAGAGCTGAAGTGGAGAGAGACCAGAGGTCACTCTAACCCTTTTCAACACTACTGTCACGACCCAAACCATACTGTGCTGGCACAGATACTTTTAACATTGACCTTTCCAACACTGTCCCAGCAGCTACTGTGTGGTAAATGTGTAACCAGGCAAGCGCAGTACAGCTCCGCCTGGCTCGGTAGTGTGAAAAGGGTCTCTCTGTGCTGTGGTCACTCGACCTGTGTGCCGCCGGCCTCTGTCTTCACAGCCTCCACCAGGAAGCTGAGCTCATTGCACAGGGTCTCGTGGCGGTAGGCCATGCGGATCTGAGCCACATTGGTCCGTCTAATGTCATTCCCGTCGGGCCCGTCCTGCAGGTAGTTGGCCCCCAGGAAGTGCTTCTTTTCCTGGCAGGAGAAAAGGGGGATACAGGATACGTGTCACTAAATGTGTGTCACTTCGGTGACACAGCACTGGGACACACTCAGGAGTTGCATGAGGAGGTGGTCGGGGATGGCTACTGAAATCACTTGTGAGTGTGACGCCCCGGTGAGTTCTCCGAAGCTGTCGGCATGAGCTTATAGAGGGTGAAAGCATCTGTCACTGTCAGCAGGCACTACTCGTGTTTGCCGCAACGCTACAAATTTACCCAGCAGTTCTATTTACCAGGTATTGATTTACTGTACCTGATGAGACAGACCACTCTGCAGCACACTGTTCCTGGCGATTTCACATGTGTCACAGGTGCTTAGCTTCCATAGCTGGGCCGCGATGGCATATTCCTCCATCAAGGCCTCCTGCAGCATGGACAAACAGACGGGGCTTCTTTGCTAACACGCTACTTTATTTCACGCACAGAAGACTAACCTTCAAACATTGATTTTACAATTGTTACTCTCTGGTAGGTGTGCAGCTGGGTTGTGTAGATATAATTATTACGACGATGAGGTTCGTCTTGCCTTCTGGTAGGCTAGTTGTCATTTCTGCCACATTGCTTACACCAATCCAATCATTTCATATCTACAGAAGTGCCCAGTGGCTCTGACCTTGGTGTAGTGGAACTGCATGGGGTCGTCGGTGGACAGGGACACACACAGGCCCTTCTGGAGGAACTCCTTGAGAGGGTTCTTGGAGTACTCCAGGAACAGGCTGTTGTTGCTTAGAGGAGACATGGCGATGGGGACCTGGGCCAGGTAGTACAGGTACTGCAGCACAGGGCTCTGAGAAGGGAGAGATGGAAAGACGTCAACACTCTCTTTGTCTTGGCTTTGAGCCATGGGTAAGGGGAAGGGTGGGGTTGTTTGGGCGGGTGTGACAGCTAGGAGGGGACTCAGGTGGGATCTGGGGAAAGGATGGTTGGGATGGGATGGGAGGGCCAGCTGTATGGGGACCTGGGATCATGGGAGGAGGGAGACAAAGAGGTTCTTATGGTCTTCCACAACTTTCTACATCTTTCACAGATTGCCATGTTTACATTGTACCATTTGCAACCTTAGAAAATGTACCAAACTGTGCCATTGAATATTCTACTGCTGTTTCTCATGATTGGTATACAAAAAAATGTAACACCAAGTTCCAGGGAAGCTTTCCCAATCTTCATTCTTTGATTGTGCAATTCTAGGTCTTTATTGTCTGATCCACCCTTAACATAACAGTGTGATAAAGACCTCAATAGATATAACATGTCCAAGTTCAATCCTGATTATTTCATGAGTTATATAATCAATTGTGTCAAATGCTCAATGTAGTCTATTCAAAGTTAGCAAAAACACTAAGATCTGTTTACAAAGGTAGACAGGTGGTTTTTACTGTATTCGTTTCCACTTAGCTAAAATAAGCTGCTGATTTGTCATGTATGTCAACACGGTGGTTGTGAAGTGAACATGGTGGAGCTGTGTTGGCAAATGAAGAGTGTCCTTTTGACACAAAGAAGCTGATGAAATGTGGAGTGATTCAGTTCTCAGTAAGTGGGTGCTCTTGACTTCTTTGGTTAAAAAAAAAGAAAAAAGGTTTCTGTGGAAAGCAACCAAGGAGAGGAAATTTAGCAGTTTTGGAGATTTCAAATACACTATATATACACAAAAGTGTGTGGACACCCCTTCAAATTTGTGGATTCAGCTATTTCAGCCACACCCGTTGCTGACAGGTGTATAAAATCGAGCACACAGCCATGCGATCTCCATAGACAAACAATGTCATTAGAATGGCCTTACTGAAGAGCTCCGTGACATTCAACTTGGCACCGTCATAGGATGCCACCTTTCCAACAAGTCATTTTGTCAAATTTCTGCCCTGCTAGAGCTGCCCCGGTCAACTGTAAGTGCTGTTATTTTGAAGTGGAAACGTCTAGGAGCAACAACGGCTCAGACACAAAGTGGTATGCCACACAAGCTCTCAGAATCAGACAGCTGAAGTGTGTACTTGTAAAATCATCTGTCTTCAGTTGCAACACTCACTACCGAGTTCCAAACTGCCTCTGGAAGCAATGTCTGCACATTAACTTTATGCCGGGTGGCCTCCTGGGTAGCGCAGTGGTTAAGGGCGCTGTACTGTGTATCGGAGGATGCATGACTTTCAACCTTCGTCTCTCCCGAGCCCGTACGGGAGTTGTAGCGATGAGACAAGATAGTAGCTACTAAAAACAATTGGATACCACGAAATTGGGGAGAAAAAAGGGGTAAAATGTTTTTAAAAAATAAATAATTAAAACTGTATGCCGGGAGCTTCATGAAATGGGTTTCCATGGCCGAGCAGCCGAACACAAGCCCAAGATTACCATGCACAATGCCAAGCGTCGGCTGGAGTGGTGTAAAGCTCGCCGCCATTGGATTCCGAAGCAATGGAAATTAGTTCTCTGGAGTGAATCACGCTTTACCATCTGACAGTCCCACAGACTAATCTGGGTTTGGCGGATGCCAGGAGAACGCCACCTACCCCAATGCGTAGTGCCAACTGTAAAGTTTGGTGGAGGAGGAATAATGGTCTGGAGCTGTTTTTCATGGTTCGGGCCCCTTAGTTCCAGTGAAAGGAAATCTTAACGATACAGCATACAGTGACATTTAGACGATTCTTTGCTTCCAACTTTGTGGCAACAGTTTGAGGAAGGCTCTTTCCTGTTTCAGCATGACAATGACCCCGTGCGCAAAGTGAAGTCCATACAGAAATGGTTTGTCAAGATCGGCGTGGAAGAATTTGACTGGCCTGCACAGAGCCTTGACCTCAACCCCATCGGACACATCTGGGGTGAATTTTGGAACGCTGACTGCGAGCCAGGCCTAATCACCCAAAATCAGTGCTCGACCTCACTAACGCTCTTGTGGACGAATGTCCCTGCAGCAAAGTTCCAACATCTAGTGGAAAGCCTTCCCAGAATAGTGGAGGGTGTTATCGCAGCGAAGGGGGTCCAACTCCATATTAATGCCCATGATTTTGGAATGAGATATTCGACGAGCAGGTACTTTTGGTCGTGTAGATTAGACAGAAGGGAAAAGCTTCCATTCCCACTGAAAGGTGATTTATGAGCTGTGTGGCTCAGCACAGCTTTAAAAGATTATAATTCCTGTTACATGTAATCCTTTACTACCCAACCTTGGGCATGTCATAGGTAATGATTAGGGGTCAGTTGAGGTTTCGGACCTTCTTCAGGTTGAGACCGTGGGAGATGTTGTCGGCCGTGAGGAAGGCAGAGACCAGGTGGGTGATAGAGCCGGCCTCGCCACAGTGGGGCCGGAACTGGAAGGTGTTGAGGCCTCGTTCCCTGAGGGAAAACAAAGAATGACGCATTGCATAAAGAAGAAGGAGACAAATTTCTGTAACAGTTGGACAAATAAAGTACAGTGGCAAGAAAAAGTATGTGAACCCTTTGGAATTAACTGTATTTCTGCACAAATTGGTCAAAACATTTGATTTGATCTTCATCTAAGTCACAACAATAGACAAACACAGTCTGCTTAAACGATTAACACAAACAATTATACATTTTCATGTCTTTATTGAACACACTATGTAAACATTCACAATGGAGGGTGGAAAAAGTATGATCCCTTGCGGATCAGACCTGCACATTCCTCTTTCCAAAACTGTTTCAGTGCAGCAATATTCTTGGGATGTCTGGTGTGAACCGCTCTCTTGAGGTCATACCACAGCATCTCAATCGGGTTGAGGTCAGGACTGGGCCACTCCAGAAGGCGTATTTTCTTCTGTTGAAGCCATTCTGTTGTTGATTTACCACTGTGTTTTGGGTCGCTGTCCTGTTGCATCTCCCAACTTCTGTTGAGCTTCAATTGGCGGACAGATAGCCTTACATTCTCCTGCAAAATGTCTTGATTAACTTGGGGATTAATATTTCCATCAATGATTGCAAGCTGTCCAGGCCCTGAGGCAGAAAAGCAGACCCGAACCATGATGCTCCCTTCACCATACTTTATAGTTGGGATGAGGTTTTGATGTTGATGTAGTGTGCCTTTTTTTCTCAACACACAGTGTTGTGTGTTCCTTCCAAACAACTCAACAGAATATTTTGCCAGTAGCGTTATGGAACATCCAGGTGCTCTTTTGCGAACTTCAGACGTGCAGCAATGTTGGTTTTTTTGGACAGAAGTGTCCTTTTGTGGTATCCTCCCGTGACCACAATTCTTGTTTAGTGTTTTACGTATCATAGACTCGTCAACAGAGATGTTAGCATGTTCCTGAGATTTCTGCAAGTCCTTAGCTGACACTAGGATTCTTCTTAACTGTCACGCCCTGATCTGTTTCACCTGTCCTTGTGCTTGTCTCCACCCCCCTTCAGATGTCACTGTTCTTCCCAATTATCCCCTGTGTATTTATATCTGTGTTCTCTGACTGTTTGTTGCCAGTTCGTCTTGTTATTTCAAGCTATCCAGCGTTTTTCCTGTCAGCGCCTATGTTTCCCAGCCTCTCTTTCCTCGTCCTCCTGTTTTTTTGACCTTATTTGTCTTACCGTGGACTGATGAACATCAAGGCTTTTAGAGATACTTTTGTAACCCGTTTCAACTTCATGCAAGTCAACAATTCTTAATCTTAGGTCTTCTGAGATCTCTTTTGTTCGAGGCATGGTTCACATCAGGCAATGCTTCTTGTGAATAGCAAACTCAAATTTTGAACCAACATCTCCAATCCTGTCTCATTGATTGGACTCCAGGTTAGCTGATTCCTGACTCCAATTAGCTTTTGGAGAAGTCCTTAGCCTAGGGGTTCACATACTTTTTCCAACCTATACTGTGAATGTTTAAATTATCTATTCAATATAGACAAGAAAAATAAAATAATTTGTGTATTATTACTTGAAGTACACTGTGTTTGTCTATTGTTGTGACTTAGATGAAGATCAGATCAAATTGTATGACCAATTTATGCAGAAATCCAGGTAATTCCAAAAGGTTAACATACTTTTTCTTGTCACTGTATGTATTGTACATTGCGAGTCTACCTTTAATCATAGCAGTAGGCTACACATAGGAATAACATTAGTACAGTACACGTTTTCCTGACACCCTGGTCATGAGCAGTGACTTACTTCCTCAGGTTGTTGAGGACCATGATGTTGGCGTACATGTGGAAGAGGTAATAACTGTAGGGGGGGTTTTCACCTGAGGTCCACTCCTCAGGTTTGGGGCTCTTGTAGGAGAACATGTGGTCACTGTGCTTGGACTCATCATCCACGCTGTCGAACCCGGTCACCTACAGGACAGGGGGTGACCTGAGCAGGTGCCATAGCTGATGCACTGTAACCATTTTGGCACTAAATTGCTGCTATACATGATGCTTGACACAGGAGTGTGCTACACGTTGGTGGTGGTAGAAGTCGTGAATTACTCTCATACAATGTAAAATGCTTTGAGACCCAGGGGGATATACTACTGTATGAATGCAATCCAATACCAACATTTTATTATTAGGTGTGTGTGTGTGTGTGTGTGTGTGTGTGTGTATAAATATGTAAATATATGTATATACAGTTGAAGTCAGAAGTTTACATACACTTAGGTTGGAGTGCCTTTAAACAGCTTGGAAAATTGGCTTGAGAAGCTTCTGATAGTCTAATTGACATCATTTTAGTCAATTGGAGGTGTACCTGTGGATGTATATCAAGGCCTACCTTACAACTCAGTGCCTCTTTGCTTGACATCATGGGAAAATCAAAAGAAATCAGCCAAGACCTCAGAAAAACAATTGTAGGCCTCCACAAGTCTGGTTCATCCTTGGGAGCAATTTCCAAATGCCTGAAGGTACCACGTTTGTCTGTACATACAATAGTACGCAAGTATAAACACCATGGGACCATTCAGCCGTCATACCGCTCAGGAAGGAGATGTGTTCTGTCTCTGAGAGATGAACGTACTTTGGTGTGAAAAGTACAAATCAATCCCAGAACAACAGCAAATGACCTTGTGAAGATGCTGGAGGAAACAGGTGCAAAAGTATCTTTTGCCACAGCAAAGTGAGTCCTATATCGACATAACCTGAAATGCCACTCTGCAAGGAAGAAGCCACTGCTCCAAAACCGCCATATAAAAGCCAGACTATGGTTTGCAACTGCACATGGGGACAAAGATCGCACGTTTTGAGAGAAATTTCCTTTTTATCTGATGAAACAAAAATAGAACTGTTTGGCCATAATGACCATCGTTATGTTTGGAGGAAGAAGCGGGAGGCTTGCAAGCCGAAGAACACCATCCAAACCGTGAAGCACGGGGTGGCAGCATTATGTTGTGGGGGTGCTTTGCTGCAGGAGGGACTGGTGCACTTCACAAAATAGATGGCATCATGAGGCAGGAAAATTATGTGGATATATTGAAGCAACATCTCCAGACATCAGTCAGGAAGTTAAAGCTTGATCGCAAATGGGTCTTTCAAATGGCCAATGACCCCAAGCATACTTCCAAAGTTGTGGCAATGGCTTAAGGACAGCAGAGTCAAGGTATTGGAGTGGCCATCACAAAGCCCTGACCTCAATCCTATAGAAAATGTGTGGGCAGAACTGAAAAAGCATTTGTGAGCAAGGAGGCCTACAATCCTGACTAAGTTACACCAGTTCTGTCAGGAGGAATGGGCCAAAATTCACCCAACTTATTGTGGGAAGCTTGTGGGAGGCTACCCAAAATGTTTGACCCAAGTGAAACTATTTAAAGGCTATGCTACCAAATACTAATTGAGTGTATGTACACTTCTGACACACTGGGAATGTGATGAAAGAAATAAAAGCTGAAATAAATCATTCTCTACTATTCTTCTGACATTTCACATTCTTAAAATAAAGTGGGGATCCTAACTGACCTAATTCCCTGCCTTTTTACTAGGATTAAATGTCAGGAATTGTGAAAACCTGAGTTTAAATGTATTTGGCTAAGGTGTATGTAAACTTCCGACTTCAACTGTGTGTGTGTGTGTGTGTGTGTGTGTAGTTATTTCACAATTTCTGACTTGGAAATCAGTCTGATAAAGTTGAGCTACTCCACTGTGTTTTGTAAATACTCACGTATTTCAAGAAAACGTGTATCTCCTTGTTCTTTTGTGGATTGACTGTAGCCTCGAACAGTGGGAGGAAAATATTCTCCAGCAGCTTGGCGAAGTTCTGTATTATATTCTTCGACCTGAAAATGTCACTGCAAGACAAAATGTTACATTTGTGAAACATATCTTTTAGATAGACCGATGTAATTTATTTGATCACTGTAAGACTGATTGATGGTGGATTCAGTTCAATTATTTGTTGATAAATAATAATGCTGACAACAGCCTTTCTTTGTTAAAGTAGCAGCACCATTCCTACTATCCTTTGTGTGACTTATACACTCATAGAAAAAAATGGTTCCAAAATGGTTTTTCGGCTGTCCCCATAAGAGCACCCTTTTTGGTTCCAGGTAGAACCCTTTTGGGTTCGACGTAGAACCCTCTGTGGAAAGGGTTTTACAAGGAACCCAAAAAGGTTCTACCTGGAACCAAATGGGTTCTACCTGGAAGCAAAAATGGTTCTTCAAAGGGTTCTCCTATGGGGACAGCCAAAGAACCCTTATAGGCTCTGGGAATCAATTACTTCTAAGTTAAATAACAACCAGTAAAAGGGACCATAACCTTGGTTGACAATGTAACGTCCTAAACTCAGTGAAAAAATAAATATCCCTCTTTCAGGACCCTGTCTTTCAAAGATAATTAGTAAAAACCCAAATAACTTCACATAACTTAATTGTAAAGTGTTTAAACACTGTTTCCCGTGCTTGTTCAAGGAACCATCGACAATTAATGAACATGCATCTGTGGAACGTTCGTTAAGACACTAACAGCTTACAGACAGTAGGCAATTCAGGTTATGAAAACTTAGGACACTAACGAGGCCTTTCTACCGACTCTGAAAAACACCAAAAGAAAGATGCCAAGGGTCCCTGCTCATTTGTGTGAACGTGCCTTAGGCATGCTGCAAGGAGGCATGAGGACTGCAGATGTGGCCAGGGCAATAAATTGCAATGTCCGTACTGTGAGATGCCTAAGACAGCGCTACATGGAGACAGGAAGGACAGCTGATCATCCTCGCAGTGGCAGACCATGTGTAACAACACCTGCACAGGATCGGTACATCCGAACATCACACCTGCGGGACAGGTACAGGACGGCAACAACAACTGCCCGAGTTCCACCAGGAAAGCACAATCCCTCCATCAGTGCTCAGACTGTCCGCAATAGGCTGAGAAAGGCTGGACTGAGGGCTTGTAGGCTTGTTGTAAGGCAAGTCCTCACCAGACATCACCGGCAACGACGTTGCCTATGGGCACAAACCCACCATCGCTGGACCAGACAGGACTGGCAAAAAGTGCTCTTCACTGACGAGTCGCAGTTTTGTTTCATCAGGGGTGATGGTCAGATACGCGTTTATCATTGAAGGAATGAGCGTTACACCGAGGCCTGTACTCTGGAGCGGGATCGATTTGGAAGTGGAGGGTTCGTCATGGTCTGGGGCGGTGTGCCACAGCATCATCGGATTGAGCTTGTTGTCATTGCAGGCAATGATGTGGTTCTCTTCCTGCAGGCTCATCCTGACATGACTCTCCAGCATGAACACTGACATTCCTGTCTTGCAGGAAATCACGCACAGCCATACTACTCGTTCTGTGCCTGATCTTCTGCAAGACAGGAATGTCAGTGTTCTGCCAAGGCCAGCAAAGAGCCCGGATCTCAATCCCATTGAGCACATCTGGGACCTGTTGGATCAGAGGGTGAGGGCTAGGGCCATTCCCCCCAGAAATGTCTGGGAACTTGCAGGTGCCTTGGTGGAAGAGTGGGGTAACATGTCACAGCAAGAACTGGCAAATCTGGTGCAGTCCATGAGGAGGAGATGCACTGCAGTACTTAATGCAGCTGGTGGCCACACCAGATACTGACTTTTACTTTTGATTTTGACCCCTCCTTTGTTCAGGGACACATTATTCAATTTCTGTTAGTCTGTGACTTTTTCAGTTTATGTCTCAGTTGTTGAATCTTATGTTCATACACATATCTACACATGTTAAGTTTGCTGAAAATTACGCAGCTGACAGTGAGAGGACGTTTCTTTTTTATTTCTTTTTTTATTTGACTTTTTAAATGTTTTCATCTTCATTGCCATGGAACACTTACAACTAGTGCAGTTTTACAAAGACCATTGTGGTTGAAGCATTGTAGTACCACTAACCTGGAGATCAGCATTGAGAGCAATATTCCCTGATCTTCCCTTCTCCCTGTGGCACTTACTAGATCCTGGGCACTTGGATGATCCAGCGCATGTTGGGGGAGTGAACCTTGTGCTGGATGAACCATGAGGCCAGGCTCTCCCACTCATCAGGGGAGCGGCCGTAGATGGACATACGGGGCTCTGCGTGCTGGTACTTACTCTCCTCCAGCTCATGAGCCACTTCCTGTTATAGAGGAAGAGGAAAGCAATTGCAGTATGTTAGAGATTCCCATGATAGTGGAATTGTGATCTTGATCTTAAGTTGACGCTATACCTTGATGATGCGTGCAAAGTATTCCCCTTTGATGTAGTTGTCTGTTTTCAGGTAAATCTCTCGGAGTTCGCTGGCTCCGACAGGGTTGTACTTGGAGTTGAACTTGTCAAAGCGGTGGAATGTTTGCCTTCCCTAAGAGAGTACACGTTTATCATGCATGATATGTTTTTTTTGTCAACAATAGCAGTTTATTGTGATCCTCAAACACACTATTGGCAAGTTACATGGAGCCTACAGCAGAACTGCAATTGTTTAAAGACATACTTCTGAGTATTCATATATGCATTATAATGGTGTTATGAACTGCTTATGAGCAGTTTAATTGTCATGCAGAATAGGTTATTAAATGTGTTAAAAATCTTGATGTAAACTGTAATAACCTAAATACTATCCAACAATATTATTTCAAGCATTGGAGTGTCTAAGAGTTTCTGGAACATTCTTACAGCGTGTACGTCCAGGGAGTCCACAGTGAGGTCATAGGGGTCCATGGCCAGGGTGTCAAACACCTGTTTCAAGGTGATCATCTGCCCCCCCTTCTCCAGCACCACGCGGTCTGCCTCGGTCTTGTAGGTGGTCTGGATGAACTTCAGCAGGTGCTTCTGGTTCATGCAAGCGGCTGCGTGGATGTGAGTGTCTACCTGTATTCGCGAGGAGGCATAAGCCGACATATTTTGAGATGTGAGATGAGATGTAATTTATGACCATGTAATCACGGGACTTTCAACCCTTGTATTTGCATTCCATCTTAAACTATATGCGTCACCAACCTTCCTGACGTTATAGAAGTCTCTGTGAGGCACACCTTTCAGCTCCTTCAGCTCAGCCATTTCATTCAGCATCTCGTGCAGATAGAACTTGGAGGCCACGAAGTTCAGTCGTCTGTAGCAGTAGGTTTTCCTGGAATGACAATGAGATGATATGAGAAACACCGTAATAGAGGGGGTTATTGGGAATTGGGCAACAGTGTGAGGTGGTGGGGTGCTCACGTGGGCCCGTCTACGATCATGGCGAGGACATGACTCAGGTCAATGGCGAATGTCTCCAAGTCGGGGTAGGGCAGGCTGTGGGGCTGCTGCTGCTTCAGGGCCTCTGCATCGTCGTACACGTACACTATGCCGTCCTTCATCTGTAGAGAGTAGTTCAGGTCGTCAGGGATGCCCTCCGTAGTGTACGGGTCCTCCCCCTCACGAGGGCAGGGGCACATATCTGCAGAGGACAGGATCAAATAAGGGAAGAGAGGAGAGAGATGATAGGTGAAAGGAAATGACAGAAGAAGAGGCTGAGAACGAGTGTCTCGAAGTGGAGTTACCTTTCTAAAGCTTGAGCTCAGAAATAATCAAGGAAAAGCTGTTTCTAAGCCCCAAAGCTGGTACTGTATGTGGTTGATGCTGGATGTGTACATGTGATTCTCTACCTGGCAAGATCTCATCCTCCACGTTCCACTTCTGGTTCTCAGCACTGCGAAGGAACTGAGCGGTGGTCCTGGGGAAGCGATGGTAGGCCAGCCTGGAGTACTTCTCCCTGATGAACAGGGCCTTCATCAGTGTCTTGGCTGCCTGCTCATAGTCCTCCACTGTTATCTGGGAAGAATGCGTGTTGACAGGCCATTATAGGCAATACACTGTCATTAGAAATGGCAACTCCTAGAAGTATTGTTTCCAAGCTAGCTCTTGCCTTGGTATCATTTTTTGGGGGGTCATTGCATGAAGGATATGACATGATTTGTGATGTGATTCAATGAGATTATATAAATATATTATGTTATGATGACGCTTACCCCTGCACAATAATCTCCACTGATGGTGACCCTCTGGAACTCTGGGGAGTTCTCTGGGATACTGGGGCAGACAGGTGCGCCAGGGAAGAGCACAGGAGTGACTACAGACATAGCCCACTCTGGATTGATGTTGAGGGAACTGGGGAACTGCTGAGATACCAACTGGGAACGCTTCATCTTAAAACTCTTCTTCCTGGAGAGATCAACATCATACAAGGTGATAAGTGGACATTCCGGACCCTAGTCTAGTCGTTCAAGTCACTTTGGGAAAATAATCCTCGCTGAAAGTGTCTACATTTGAAGTTCAGTTCATTTCAGTGACTTGACATGAACCGAAATACTTTGAAATTGACTCCCTAAGTCCCTGACCTATTAGACTCATTAGTTTATATGTGCCCTCTGACCTCTTGGTGCTTTCCTCAGAGTACTGCTCGGCAATCTCCTTGAGCATCTCCATCTCCCGGTCCTGGTGCAGGCCGATGGGGCAGTCCTCAGGCACGGTGTACATGGACAGGGCATCCTTGGTGTCCTCCTCCTTCAGCACCGAGGCGTACACCTTCTCTGCCAGCAGACGCACCGACTCATCCACCTCGCTCAGCGAGATCTTGGGGAACTGACGCGGCATCTCTACTGAAACAGAGGAACACGGGTTTAAAACACATGGTGTAATTGTCCTTAGGATTTGAGTTATAAAATGATTTATACAGTACCAGTCAAACGTTTGGACACACCTACTCATTCCAGAGTTGTTTCTTTATTTGTTTGACTATTTTCTACATTGTAGAATAATAGTGAAGACATCAAAACTATGAAATAACACTTATGGAATCATGTAGTAACCAAAAAAGTGTTAAACAGATTCTTCAAAGTAGCCACCCTTTGCCTTGATGACAGCTTTGCACACTCTTTGGTATTATCTCAACCAGATTCATGAGGTAGTCACCTGGAATGCATTTCAATGAACAGGTGTGCCTTGTTAATTGGTGGAATTTATTTCCTTCTTAATGCATTTGAGTCAATCAGTTGAATTGTGACAAGGTAGGGGTGGTATACAAAAGATACGTTTATTTGGTAAAAGACCAAGTCCATATTATGGGAAGAACAGCTCAAATATGCAAAGAGAAACGACAGTCCATCACTACTTTAAGACGTGACGGTCAGGCAATCCTGAAAATGTCAAGAACTTTGAAAGTATCTTCAACTGCAGTCGCAAAAACCAGCAAGCGCTATGATGATGAGGACTGCCACGGGAAAGGAAGACCCAGAGTTATAAGTTCATTAGAGTTAACTGCACCTCAGAAATTGCTTTGATTTGTTTAACACTTCTTTGCTGACAACATGATTCCGTTTGTGTTCTTTCATAGTTTTGATGTCTTCACTATTATTCTACAAAAGTAAAAAATAAAGAAAAACCCTTGAATGAGTAGGTGTTCAAACTTTTGACTGGTTCTGTAAATGACTTATAAATGAAAACTGTTGGTATGATTATTACATTATCTCTGACGAAATACTACTGCTGTTAGGGAAAATAAAACCTCTTGGCAGAGGCAGTAAATACAAGCACAACATGCTGAATCTGAGAGCTCGGTGTAATGGGAACACGTGTTTGCAACACCTCGGCTTAAATCACTGCAGTACACATGTCCTTGAGTGTCCTTGTCCTCTATGTGCCTTCATTTGCTGTCAGAGTCGTAATCATGTTACAGTAAACAAAACTGTTCACCAAAAAGGGCACGTTACAGAGACGGCATCACTGTTGACCTTCTGGATCAGAGCTCAGTCTCTGAGCATGAAAAGGAAAACTGTTCACCCACCCAGCCTCTCTGTCTCCAATTGTCGGTCTCAGTGACTCTGTGCATTTTGTTGGTAAAGCATTTTCGACTGTGATGCAGACAAAAGGGCCTTGATAATGTGTTGAGTATGCATATCAATCAAATATCCGTTCATGGGATAGTATGAGCTCATGGCTGATCATGTCAATATTGTTACTGCACAGGATGCAAAAATAATAATGATGAGTTTTTAAAATGAGTGACCATATAAGGCGACTGCCCCCCCCCAAAAAAAGTTTAAATGATGATAAATGACTCCTTTCTTGTTCTACAGAATTGCCCATAGGCTTGGTTCAGGGTAGATCTGGTTACTGTGGTGTTTGTTTCTGCCTGGCAGTTTCACAAAACCACTGTTATGCAACAAACATGGTTTTGTTCACGTCTTTCAGTTCCATTGTCTGTTCCCGCGTTGTAGCACAAAACCAACTCTATTCACATGAAATGAGACAGAATATTCCCAGTCAGACAAAAGCAGACAGAGATAAGGAGGGGTTAACAATCTTGAGGTCCATTTCTACTGTAAAAGGCTAAGACAACCCAGAGTGTTTGTTGTTTTAGTATTCAGTTATTTGCAGACTATATTACTCTTGGTTCCCAGGACCTTTCTGCAATGTTTATTTGTGTAGCCCTCAAGCCTTACAATTCCGGGCTTCCATTTGCAACCAACTGATTCTGCTGATTCACGTAGCTCCGCCATCTTGGAGTGACACAGACCTTTGGTTGCTATCCAACTATCCAGTCTATGATATTTGCTGTGTTCTTATTTTATTGACCATGTCTCCACGTGTGACTATTAATACTAGTGCCACTATTAGGGTAGCATCTGTGACTGAGTGGGTCAGTTGGCCAGTTCACCAGTCAGATGTCACGGATACAGTGTAGAGCAACAAGCCACTCTATCAAATGAGTGCTTCGCTGTTGACTCTCTTTCACCAAATGTTGACATGGAACTCAAGCCATCTAAGATCTTTCAACAACTCCAGTGCCCTAAAAATAGGCCTACAATGCTTTGGAACATTTCCCCACTGGTTGGAACATTTCCAGCCTGTTCCTCGTCCAGCGTCTCTAGGAAGGCCGCATTTCCGACGAGTCTTCCCAACACATGCGTACTGTTCCAGCAGCTGGGCAGTCTCATCAACAGCTGGGCAGTCTCATCAACAGCTGGGCCGTCTCATCAACAGCTGGGCAGTCTCATCAAATGAAATGTTATTTACCTCATGCACTGAATACAACGTGTGTAGACTTTACAGTGAAATACTTGTTTACGAACCTTTCCCAACGATGCTGAGTACAAGTACCAGATCAATGTGCAGAGATTCTTGAGGAAGATACTGTGCATTTGGAAAGTATTCAGACCCCTTGACTTATTCCACATTTTGTTACATTACAGCCTTATTATACAATGTATTCAATTATTTTTCCCCTCATCAATCTACACACAATACACCATAATGACAAAGCAAAAACAGGTTTCTAGAAATGTTTGCACATTTATTACAAATAAAAAAACAGAACTCACATTTACATAAGTATTCAGACCCTTTACTCAGTACTTTGTTGAAGCACCTTTGGCAGTGATTACAGTCTTGAGTCTTCTTGGGTATGACTCTACAAGCTTGGCACACCTGTATTTGGGGAGTTTCTCCCATTCTTCTCTGCAGATCCTCTCAAGCTCTGTCAGGTAGGATGGGGAGCATCGCTGCATAGCTATTTTCAGGTCTCTCTGGAGATGTTTGATCGGGATCAAGTCCGGGCTCTGGCTGAGCCACTCATGGACATTCAGAGACTTGTCCCGAAGCCACTCCTGCGTTATCTTGGCTGTGTGCTTAGGGTCATTGTCCGGTTGGAAGGTGAACCTTCGCCCCATTCTGAGGTCTTGAGCACTCTGGAGCAGGATTTCATCAAGGATCTCTTTACACTTTGCTCTGTTCATCTTTCCCTCATTCCTGACTAGTCTCCCAGTCCCTGCCGTTGAAACAAATCCCCACAGCATGATGCTGCCACCAACGTGCTTCACAGTAGGGATGGTGCTAGGTTTCCTCCAGATGTGACTTTTGACATTCAGGCCAAAGAGTTCAAACTTGGTTTCATCAGATCAGAGATTCTTGTTTCCTTTAGGTGCCTTTTGGCAAACTCCAAGCTGTCTGTCTTGTGTCTTTTACTAAGTAGTAGCTTCCGTCTGGCCACTCTATCATAAAGGCCTGATTGGTGGGGTGCTACAGAGATGTGTTCTCCCATCTCCACAGAGGAACCCTGGAGCTCTGTCAGAGTGACCATCTGGTTCTTGGTCACCTCCCTGACCAAGGTCCTTCTTCCCTGATTGCTCAGCTTGGCTGAGTTTGGCTGGGCGGCCGAGTCTTGGTGGTTCCAAAATTCTTCCATTTAGGAATGATGGAGGCCACTGTGTTCTTGTAGAAACATCTCTAGGATGATCAATGGAAACTGGATGCACCTGAGCTCAATTTCGAATCTCATAGCAAAGGATCTGAATGCTTGTTTAAATAAGCTATTTCTGTTTTTTGTTTGTTTATACATTTACAAAAAATTCTATAAACCTGTTTTTGCATTATGGGGTATTGTGTGTAGATTGATGAGGGGATTTAAAAATATATATATTTTAGAATATGCTGTAACGTAACAAAATGTGAAAAGAAGTCAATGGGGTCTGAATGACCTGCACCACGCTGCTAAGTTTCTGACCTCCTCCTTAGAGTCAAACTCAGTGGCGTCGGTGATCATGGAACCCCACCCGACCCATACGCTGTCTATGGCAGCCTGACGCATATACATACAACACAGTCAACAACAGTGTATATGGGGACAATGAACTGAGTAATTTACTGAGGGATTTAGTTGTTGACTTTGTGTCTGTGTGGAAGGTCAGTGCCTCTATACACCATCACACACAATCCAAACACATGACATCATCAAACTGGCGACTCATCCTAACTTATTGTCATTTCCTCTGAAAATGCCCCTTTTTCAGCATTTGTCTATTGTCAACTTGCTGTGCTTCCTCACAGTATTTTCTTACACACAGGAAGTGCTCTATCCAGTAGATCCTGACCCTCAGAGTGCCCCAAGCCATAGAAATTCAATGACCCCTGCCATTCACACCACACCCATTGTCATCATCACAACACAACGGGATGGTCAGTAGCTAGCTTTTTCTCTCACTCTTACCTTCTGCAGTGATCCGGGCCATGCCTGGCTCTCTGGCTCTGAGTGATGAGTCTGTATTCCCCAGTAGTGACTCTCTCTGTCTCTCTTGTGAATCTCTTTGTATCACTCTGTTGGTCACTACTGTGATGCAGGAGGGGCTCCCTGTGGTGACTCTCTGTCTTTCTTGTGAATCTCTTTGTATCACTCTGTTGATCACTGCTGTGACACAGGAGGGACTCCCTGTGGCGACTCTCTGTCTCTCTTGTGAATCTCTTTGTATCACTCTGTTGATCACTACTGTGACGCAGGAGGGGCTCCCTGTGGTGACTCTCTCAGTCTCTCTTGTGAATCCTTTTGTATCACTCTGTTGATCACTACTGTGACACAGGAGGGACTCCCTGTGGTGTCTCTCTCTGTCTCTGTTTTGACAGCCTCTCTGTCTCTTCGGTGTGATACGGTTGCTTTATCTCTTTCTGTGTGTCTTTCTCAGGATTCGCTCAGTTGTTTATCAGCCCTGGTCTCTGTATGAGGCAGCAGCTGGTTGTTTCTGTGTCTTGAGTATCCTTTCCCTCTCTATTTTAGGAGGCTGGGAGCGTCATGGCGACCCGACCCGCTAATCCAAGTCGTGTATGTCACAACGGGCTCTCAGCGAGGCAGTGACTCAGCACAGAGATAGGTTCCCCCGTCACCCTAATGTCTTCCTGATCCCCCCTCCACCCACCATACACTGTAACAGTTGTAAGGAGAACAGGAGAGCAGAGTACTTCATTCTTGCTTGAATAGATCATTATTGGCAGGAGGCAACCCCTTTGCCTTTGATTTTCTAGTCATGTCTTTGAGGGAGGCAAGCAAGACACTCTGCTAAACAGCAAAGGTTCAAAAATATATATGCTTGTCTGCACCAGCTGGCTCTACTTAAAGCCAGGCCTGGAACTGAGCCATTGCAGCCTGCCAGGAGCATAGCAACCACACCCTGCACTGTGGCGAACAGACAACTGATCTTTACCAGGTTTCCATAATCCATAACAGGACCAAGAATACAAGTACCTGATAGAATAGGACATGCTGTGCACACTAGAGCTTATGGTAATTTATGGAACACTTTGTCCCTGAAACATTGCGTCACACTGAATGAAACACAGTGAAGGACACAATGTTGTAGTAAAATGCACACATTCCCAATCCCATGCTTTGATTGACCTTGACATAGGATACCAGGCATGGAGTACTGAATCCGTTTTGCAGTGAGTGGCCTCCTTTACCCTTACTATACGCTGGGTGTCAACAGTCACATGTGCCCCTAAGCATTTACAGAAACAACAAACATAATGTAATCCAATAGTAGTATGCTGACACACCAGGGTGAGAAATGCCTGCAGCTACTTGTGCGGTGCAATGATCACAATCACTGGTCCAGTGACAGGGAATGGAAAGTGTCAGGAACAAGTCAGATTATGAACAAAGTTCGAGGGCAGTAAAACAAATGTCGTTTGTCTGCAATGAAAATGTGCAAACCCCCCCCCCACAAACAAAAAAATGTACGTAGAGACACAGGCCTGCTACTTACCCCAAAGTGTAACAAAGCTGAGAAGGTGGTAGATATATTGTGCGTTGTTTATTTGTTCGGTGATGTCTCCTGATGCTAGAGAATCAGACGAGTGGAGTGAGTGTGTGGTGCTCTCAGCAGACTACTTCCATTTATTTATCTATTGAAAGGCTGAGCTGCGTCTCCCCGGCCGATCCTTTATTCGCATTGGAAACAATTGGAGGAAACCTGACTCCGCCTCGGAAAGCGTTGCTGTTGTTCCTGCCCATCCCACAGAAACTTGTGTGTGTGCCAGTCCTATCCTATCCTGTCCCAGTCCCAAAACCACCACTTCCTCATCTCTCACTCCCACTCAGAGCCACACACAACCACAGCCACTCTCCAGATTATTGCTTGACTAATGATGGCATTGGAATTGTATTATATGAAGGACTGTGACATATATATTCAGTACACTGGTAATACGGCTATCCAGTTCTTTACTCGTACGAGAAGAAATCACACTTTTTGACAGTGACGCATAGAAACACACATAGGAACATGGGATTCGCCTGGATTTATTTAGGCTGAGCGTCGGAGTGAGCTCACTTGACAAATCAGCTCCAGCGTGCCAGCGTTGTGCCAACGAGGCCTACATTTAGGAAGGAATAAAAGACAAGACAACCAGCTCCCTTATCACTCACAGCAATTCAGCTTCAGAGGAAGTGTACCTACTTCATGCACTTCCATATGGAGTGATGGTACAGAGGCCAGGCTCTATAATAATTGCTCGCCTAGTGATGAAAAAAGCTACATTTAGATGTAGTAGTAGTAGCACATCCAACCTGGCATTGGTCTCCACACTCTCATGCTCTCATGTAGTAATATCATTGAATAAGATTAAATGAGACACTCATGCTCTTTAACATGAAGTAATATCATTGAGTAAGATTAAATAAGACACTAATGCTCTTTAACATGTAGTAATATCATTGAATAAGATGAAATATTACACTCATCCTCTTTAACATGTAGTAATATCATTGAATAAGATGAAATAAGACACATGCTTACAGCGCTGCACACAATTACTGTATGAACTCTGTCAGTGTAAATTAGTGTTTTTTGTAATTGCACTGACCCTGCTGAATGCCAGTGCACATGCTCATACCTTGAACAGTACTTTACTCTTAAATGCTGGTAGAGAACAAACAGTGCGTTCTCACCTCGGCATTCAGACATTGCTCTTTCTCTTTCATACTGTGTGTGCCTGCAAATGCATCTAAATATTCATTAGCATACAGTGTGTGTGTCTGTGTGTGTGTGTGTGTGTGTGTATGCGTACGTGGTTAGGTTTGAAGCTTCTCTAACCTGCTCTATGTTGTTGGCCTCTGGAAACACCTCTGGTTGTCAGCACGCTCTGTGATAGATTCTGGTGAGTGTAAACTGAGACCGCACAGCTGATTAACCCCTTCACTACCGGCCAGGGGAATTGAAATGTATGCAAATGTTTCCAAATTTATGCAAATATTTGCACCATGATGTGAAACGGTGAAAGAAAGAAGGCCATGTTTCAGTTATGGTGACACACGATCACATGTAGCCTAACTAACCTAACCTTCCTGAAAGTATGATGGAAAGTGTTCATACGTAACCCAACATCCTTCTATGATTTGCTCTCTATCTCTCGCTCTTCTTTCTTGAACCAGTTCTAGAACAATTGATACAGACATACTTCTCTGCTTAGTCATAGCTTCTCATGCATGTTTCTAGAGAGACTGGGTACAATGCATGACTGATCTTACAGTGCAATGTGAGTCTTTGCACTGGCTCCCCGTATAAACCTCTACAAAAATTTGGTAACACTTATTAAACTTGAGTGATATCTTTATAATGCTAGTATGCTTTGGGCAATGGTGGAGAGAATGCGTTTCGGGATGAACCTTAGACAATAATACATAAGTTGCCAAAAAGTACTTATTATGATGGACTGTGAAAAACCCAAGGGATCATCATCTATTAATGAACTGTGTGAGAGAAGATATGACATTTTCTGTCATTTAAATATATGAGGCTGTGTGTAAGTTCAGATGGTGTTCAACCTCCTTTCGTTACAGACCTTTAGTGCCCCCCTGTGGAATATCACGTGTCATTACATGGGGATCAACATTTGTTTTTGAGGGCTGCAACAAAAAAACATGGATAATGTTAGAATAAAATCATGCTGAGGAAGCTTTATTCAAAAGATGGAGGATGAGACACGACGTGTCGTACAGTGTCAGGCTTCAGATCAAAAGAAAAACGATACAGTCACTGCCTCGCAGTCCAACCAACGGTATTTTAAACTAAGCACAGTTTGAAGGCTAAGAAAAAGTCATTCACATTTCACAAATGTAAGGCAACACTACATCTATTCCAGATAAAGGGGTCATTTTAAAAGGAAAAATGTATATAAGCGTTGTTTTATGTGGCACTATGAGGTCTTTCTTGCAAAAGTGGGTTCTTTTGGCAAGAGAGACCTGGTTATCGTGTAACCCAGCAGTTATATTAAATCTGCAGTTGTCTGCTTCCCTTACATGTGCAAGTTGAGACAGGGCCTCTTGACTCAAGCGAAGAAACCTTTGGCCAAATATTACGACAAACAAGCCTACTGGTCAGAAAATGTTGTTCAGCATTCTCGCAATTCATAACCACTGTGTTTAGATAGATCCTCATTTCCAATTCTGTAGTACAAATAGTTCCACCTTAGAATTTGTCAGTGTTGCTATACATTGAAAACGTGAAGAATTATGACACTAAATTGTGAGTCAGATGTGCCACCTTCAGATTAATACAAATTTGAATCGGAACATCACTTATATTAGTCCGCTCAGCACTTACCTCTTCTCTTTGGTCAACAAATCAACCAATCCAATGAAGAAATAAACATTCTACTGAAAGGGTATACTTCATAGCTCACAAGAAACCAACAACACACACCACAGATCATTTTCAACAGCAATAAAACTTTATAGAAACAGAATTCTTTGGAACATGGTGATGATAAATTAACATTTGCCTAACTAGAATAACAAGTGGATTAATATGAATCTCTAGTTGATACTGAGGGACATATTCTATCATCACACCAGCGTACTAGATACTCTGGATACTCCTAAGGGGTTGAAGCAGTCCATCTTCAGGAAGAGAACACTGTTTGAGAAGCTCCACACCCCAGGGATGAAAGTACTTTGACAGCTTGTGGCTCCTGTTGGGTCTCATAGGAAAAGTCTGTTCCAACAGTACTTCCGACAGTAGCTGCTGCTGCTCATGCACAACAGCCTGGATCGGTGGGCGCTGGATCATTTCTGTCACCTGCCATTTGTGGTTTGGGGTTGAAAGGGCAGTGGAGGTACTAGGATGGCAGGCAGGGCAGATGCTGGTTGATCCTCTCTGGTCCATGGGAGGCCATGAGGTCTCAATAGGGCTCCTGATTGGCGCAGCGTTATAAGGCACTGGTCCCATAGGGCGGCTCACAATTGGCCCAGTGTCGTCCAGGTCAGGGTTTGGCCGGGGTAGGTCGTCATTGTAAATAAGAATTTGTTCTTAACTAACTTCACAATTTAAATAAAGGTAAAAAAAATCAAATCAAATGAAGGTGTGTGTGTGTGTGCGACCCCTTATAACTGGCTTTGCTTCATCTCTTCAGAAAGAGACTCTTCATCCATCTCCACGATCGAGGGCAGTGATGGAGAGACACACACTGGATAGAAAGGCCCAGACTTAAAGTTAACGTCCCAGTGAATGGGCTTCACTCTCTTCCTGCGCCCTCGTTGGCTATTCTCCCATTCCCACTTGGCCTTGGCACGGGAGGCGGGCATGTGCCCCCGCTTGATAAGAGGCTGTTCTGCCAGTGGGACCAAGGGAGTCAAAAGGGTATTAAAGGGGCACTTCTCGCCCGCCTGCATGGCTCTCCTACTGGTCAGTAAAGGGGAGTGGTCGGTGCGACCTGTTTGGCTGGGCGTAGGTCTGGTCAGGGGGTGACAGCCACCATCTCCGCAGACTAAAGGTGGACCTGAGAGGAACATCCTCTCAGTGCTACTGAAGGACAGGGGCTCAGAGGGTAATATGATTTGTTTGTCACCTAATTGCTCTGGTAGCTGCTGGTCCAGCATAGCAGACCGGATCTGTAAGAGCTGGATCCTCTTCGACACACGCCGTGATCTGGCGTTGGCAGACCGGGATGGCACTGGGGAGGCAGGTGGGGCAGGCACTCGGCTGGATGGAACCGGAGATGCAGATGGAGTAGGCACCAGAAGGTCAGGCACATTGCTGACCATTGAGGTAGGCAATGTGATGGCCATATGGGCAGGTGAGGCTGACACTGTAATGGTTGGCAGCACAGGGAAAGAATTGGTGCTCTCCCTCCTACCCATGGAGTTTATAAGCTCTAAGGTCTGGTTAGGGAACCTCAGAGTGCTGCCATCAGTATGTCTTGTTATCCTAGCTATCCCGGTCTTGGGTCGAGCCAGGCTTCTGCTGGCCTGGACCTCCGGCTGGAGGACATCCACAGGAGAACATGGCGGCTGCAAGAGGCTGCCGTCGGATAGAGAACGTCTGGTCTGAGCAGGAGGAGAGTGGGGCCTTTGGTCCTGGATGTTAGACCTCTTGAGAGGATTGACCTGGATCCTGACCTCAGACTGGCTGCATGGAGTCCCAGATAAAGGAGCTACTGCCTTGGCTGCAGTGGAGCATAAATTGGGACTCCTAGGGATGCTTCCTGGTGTCTTTGGTCTGCTGGATTTAACCTCTGGCTCCTTCTTGTGGCTGGAGGTAAATGTGCTCCCTCCGGTTTTGGATTTAACCGGACCCAGACGCTTGCTACCCATCTGTCCCTCCAGCTGCAGACGAGGCATGCGAGGCACCTTGAGGGTGTTTTTGTTCCTTTGGGCATTGAGAGAGGTCACAGTGAGCATTGGGAGGCTGATGGGTGAAGTGGCCATTGGAAGCCTTCCCATGTCAGACCCCTCTTTAATCACATCCATGTTGTGGAAGTGGGATCGGCTATTCTTTCTCCCTGGTGGCATTGGCTGTAGGACAATATCACTGGCACACCGGACACTGAGGATGTCTGTCAGGCTGTTCTCAGAACTGTTCTGACTGGTCTCTTGTGTCCTAGTCCTGGACTTCCCTCTGTCTTTCATGGCTGTGAGAGTCACAGTGGAAGAGCAAACAACATGTTTGAGAATAAGAATATAGAATAAATTACATATATTACAATAGAATTTGATCAAAGTTGTAATTATAAGCTAGTGTTTTTCCACTTTCAAAGGACATTCCAATTCCTGCCAAAATGTTCATAAATTCATAAAAATGAAAGATTCACAGACTAAGGCCTACCTTCAATTTGGACTTCCAGATAATTTGCACACGTAGGATTTGACTATACAGTTTCAACAATATATTCTTGAAAACAGAAACAAGACCACAATACCTAGTTTAAAGAAATATTTTTGTCACAAATCACAAAACATAACAGTTTTTCTTACAGTTATTGATCAAATAAAGTTGTCATAAGATAAAAGTAGTGTATTTGAGATTATTTCATTAAATTATAGGTCCTACCTCAGATATGGAAGGGCATCAATGACCTGTCTATGAAATGTCGTATTTTAACAAAAGAATGCTTCATTATGACATCATGTCCATTATGACATAGCAGCCGTCCACATCATAAAAGTTTGTCAAAACCACTTGAATAGGCATGAAATGTCCAATTAAATACAAAAGGCCTAATTCAACAATTGAATAAAAACAATACTTTGACAGTAATTATTCAGTTTATTGGCTGTTATTTTCATTCCAGTAGTGGTTTTGAATTAATTAAAATGAGAGTAGGCCTAGTGAGTTTAGTAGAACTCGATCGCTCATTGAACACCTGTGTGGAACATTCGCAGCTGACGCCACACAGACACCTTTGAAAAAATTCACGATTTTAGTTTCATATTCAATTTATCAGCATATATGCACGACAAATAAATTCCCAGTACTCAAATAAATCTGAAAATCGCAATTATCTATTTATTAGAGCATCCTCTTAGAATGAGAATCACTGTGGTGTCAATGTTTTTGATTATGTCCAAGTAGGAACATAGCTAAAGGTATTTTAACTTCTATACTATAATAGTAGTAGTTGTGTGTGTTTTCTTGTCGTGCATTCGTTTTGAGTCAACGCTAATCCCACAATATTTTGGTCCCTTTCGGTATTAGCACCGTCAGCCAATAGGGGAAGTGACATGCCTGATGCCTAAATTGATGTTGTCGACCAAACACATTTCAATTTCACTTTAGAAATACAATAAATTGCCTGTTAATTTGTCGACAAAACAAGTTCATAATTTATATGTTGGCTTCAGGTCTCCAACTCAACCAAAAATGAAAGTTAAAGAATGGAATTAAGCCAGTGTCTTAGATTGAAGTATCCAAGCAGTAAATATATCCTTTAAATGTTGAAATTTGGAAGCGTTGTCAACTAAACACAATTCAATATTACTTTTGTAATACAGTAAATAGCCATCTTACAAACTAATGTAACAGTATTTATTCAACCTTAAAATAAGTAACAGATCCATGGCCACATTTTGAGGCTACTGTAACTATACATTTATTCGTATGTAATGTTCATCATATAAAGTGTGCATGTTCAAGACAGCATGCATACTGTAGGTTGTGGCGGATCTGTTTAGATATTCACAATTGATGTTGTCTAAGTAGAATCTCGAACGACATTGATGACTTGCACCATGTACTTATAATGTATTCTCAACTTCAAACCAAGTAATTTGGTTTTGCTATTTGATGAAACACAGTGTGGTTTAGTCGCCAGGGTTGTGGGTGCGATTCCCACGGGTGACCAGTGTGACCGTATGCTAAATGACTCAAATGTAAATATCCAGTGATGGAAAAAGTACTCAATTGTCATACTTGAGTAAAAGTAAAGTCACCTTAGTAGAAAATGACTCAAATAAAAGTGAAAGTCAGCCAATAAAATACTACCTGAGTAAAAGTCTAAAAGTATTTGGTTTTAAACATACTTCAGTATCAAAGTAAATGTAGTTGCTAAAATATACTTAAGTATCAAAAGTAAAAGTATGAATTTAAAATTCCTTAAATTAAGCAAATCAGATAGCCAGAGTCACACCCAGACATCATTTAAAAACAAAGAATTTGTGTTTAGTGATTTGTGAGTCCGTCAGATCAGAGGCAGTAGGGATGACCAGGGATGTTCTCTTGATACGTTTGGGAATTGGACCATTTTCGGTCCTGCTAAGCATTCAAAATGTAATGAGTACTTTTGGGTGTCAGGGAAAATATATGGAGTAAAAAGTACATCATGTTCTTTAGAAATGTTAAGTAAAAGTAAAATATGTCAAAAACATAAATAATAAAGTACAGATACAGTACTTTAAAGTACTTTTACTTAAATACTTTTTTATCAAAATAAAGAAAGTTGCACACTCTTGTTAGAGGTATATGCTAGCGTTACTGATACCGAGATAAGTTACTCGCTGGCCGCCTATTTGCCAACTAGCTGATAGCTTTACACTTGTGTATGTGCGTACGTGTGTATATATATAATATCTTGGGGGGGACAGTGAACTCAGGAGGATGGTGATTGTTTAACTACTTGTCCCTATTTTATGAGAGATGATTGTTATCGTCTGTTAAAGGTTTTCATTTATACATCATAGCTTGATGTCTTTTTTCCTGACCTGCTGGGGTGCGTTTGTGGTCATCGCTTTTGTTGCCTCGCGGCACAGGTCTCAGGGCGCATTGGGGAATGCCGATTGGTTGACATTTGGGTGTGCGTGTAGGCTCTGTTGGTGACTATGAACGCACACAAGGTTTTTGTTGTTGTTGAGACATGCTCAAGTTGGGCTAAATAGTCCGGTCATTATTGTTGTAATCAAATTGTATTTTGTTACTTGACTAACTGTCACGCCTTGGTCATAGTATTTTGTGTTTTCGTTATATATTTGGTCAGGCCAGGGTGTGACATGGGTTTATTTTGTTGTGTTTCGTATTGGGGTTTTGTAGGCATTGGGATTGCGGCTGAGTAGGGGTGTAGCATAGGTTTGGCTGCCTGAGGCGGTTCTCAATCAGAGTCAGGTGATTCTCGTTGTCTCTGATTGGGAACCATATTTAGGTAGCCGGGGTTTCACTGTGTATTTTGTGGGGGATTGTTCCTGTCTTTGTGTTTGCACCAGATAGGGCTGTTTCGGTTTTCACATTACGTTCATTGTTTTTTGTATAGTTCGTGTTTCTTTATTATTGAATAAACATGGATTGCAATAGCCACGCTGCATTTTGGTCCGATCCTTGCTACACCTCCTCGTCCGAGGAGGAGATAGAAGAAAGCCGTTACACTAACACTATTTTTATGCTACAAGGAACAGTCAATGTACTTCTACTTCCATATACATATAATTTAGAATGAACCTAATTAGAGCGATGCTATGCATAGTAGGTACATCTAGTTTAAAGACTAGCATCTAAGGATATGGGTTCTTTCACTCCCTCAGTTGGGGAGGGGGTTGGGTAGGTTTGTGGTAGGGTCAGGGTATTAGCTCACGAGATGTTTACTACTTTAAACTTTCATAATTTTATTTTGTACAAGTTGTATACACTCAATGCAATTTTGTTTCTTTCCTTTTCCCTATTTCTTATTTTCTTTAAAGATGTCTGCACCTAATAATTATACTTTTATGACACTTAACATTAGGGGTAATAAATGCCCAGCCAAGCGCAAACGCATTCTGAATGATCTAAAGTAGCATAAGGTTGATATAGCTCTTCAGAAGACACACCTGACTGACTCTGAGCATGATAAACTAAAGAGAGCGTGGGTGGGCCAAGTGTACTATTCATCTTTCACCTCTCGGGCAAGAGGGGTGGCCATACTCATTAATAAACATTGCCCTTTTCAGATACAATCTCAGAATAAAGACAAAGGGGGTAGGTTTGTGATCATTCAAGGTTTCATTAATACTGAGCCCATTACCATTGTGATTGTGTATGGTCCTAACCATGATGATCCTACATTTTATCAAGACATCTTTTTAAAGTTAATATTCCCATCATCAGAGATAATAATGGCAGGAGATTTTAACTTGGTACTGGACCATTCCAGTGATAGATCTTCCTCTAATAGTATCAACCTCACACAGGAAGCTAAAGTGTTAAAAGCAGAAATGAAACACTTTGGACTCGTAGACTTATGGACATTTCACAACCAAAAGGTTAAAGAATACTCATTTTACTCCCCTGTCCATAACAATTACTCTAGAAGAGACTTATTTCTTATTCCTGCAGCCAAGGGAAGTTTAACTACTGGGTGTAAGTACTTACCAAGATGTATATCAGATCATTCTGCCCTGCTGGCTTCAGTACCAGTTTGTAGAGCACAGCCACCCTCAAGAAGATGGAGGTTTGGTACATATTTACTAAATAGTCCCACATTTGTAACATTTCTGAACACTCATATAGACATATTTTTTAGCACCAATAACAACTCTGCCTCCTCCCTAATTTTATGAGAAGCTGCTGAAAGTTGCTTCCTTGGCAGATAAGACGAGAGGATGCTAGTAGAGTTATTAGCTCTATTAAGCTACCCAGTAACACAGTTGTTCACAGTCCTGAGGAAATGTATCCAGTCTTCAGGGAGTTTTATGAAACATTGTACAAGTCTGAAGGGGATGCCCCTGCCACAATGCATGAGTTTTTGAACAAACCCAATTTACAAACTTTAACTGATTAGGATAGAGAGCACTTGGAGAAAGAGATAACATCAGAGGAAATTAGGGAATCCATTTTCAACACTGCTGGGGGAAAATCACCAGGGTTAGACGGATTCCCTATTGAATTCTATTGATCCTTTTTACCCAAACTAATTGAGCTTCTTTGCAGTATGTTTAATTATGCCATAGAGACAGAAAAGCTCCCAGACACACTTGAACAGTCACTGATCACAGTTTTGTTCAAACCTGGGAAAGATCCTATGCTTTGTGGGTCG
Source organism: Oncorhynchus kisutch (assembly GCF_002021735.2). Lineage (NCBI taxonomy): Eukaryota > Metazoa > Chordata > Actinopteri > Salmoniformes > Salmonidae > Oncorhynchus > Oncorhynchus kisutch. The sequence goes on from NC_034177.2 coordinate 46,115,530, forward strand.
TATAGACCAATATCTCTATTGAACACTTCATATAAGATTCTTACGAAACTCATTGCTCTTAGACTGGATAAGGTTCTACCGGACTTGGTTGATATGGACCAAACAGGCTTTGTAAGAAACCGCTCATCTCCTGATAATATCAGAAGATTATTTTATATTATGCATTATGTAGAGAGTGACCAAGAATCTGTAGTGGCGGCTTCGTTAGATGCGGAACAAGCTTTTGACCGCATAGAATGGAACTACCTATTAGAAGTTTTACAGAGGATGAATATTGGACCTAAGTATGTAGGTCTGGTTAGATTACTGTACAAATGTCCGGTAGCTCAGATCCTGACTAATGGAAACATTTCCTCACAGTTCTCCCTATCATGTGGCATAAGACAGGGTTGTCCCACTAGTCTGCTCCTATTTTCTTTGGCTATAGAGCCACTGGCAGAAGCTTTTAGATCTCATCCATCCATGGTTTTCGTATAGGTGGGCGTGAACATCTGGTCTCGCTATATGCCGATGACATTTTGCTTTACCTCACTATATCCTGAAAGAATATGGGACCTTTTCAGGATATAAAAAAAAATCGCAGAATATAATTATGCCTTTTAACAGGGCAGCTATGCAGAACCCAATCTTAGACCAAACATTTTCTTGGAAACCACAGAAAATGACATATCTTGGATTGCAAATTCATTCTGAAATTATTAAGACATATCAAGTGAACTATACTCCACTTCTCAAAAAGGTTGGGGAAGAATTGGATAGATGGCGGGATTTACCAATTTCTCTTATTGTGCGGGTCAATTGTGTAAAGATGAATATATTACCAAAATTCTTGTACCTTTTCAAACCTTGCCTTTTCCTTTTCCCAAAGTATTTTTCTAACAACTTAATAGGAAGATTTCTTCATTTCTGTGGAAAGGGAAAACCTCCAGAGTGAAACTCACAACTTTATGCAAACCATACTCAGAAGGAGGACTCACTCTACCTGACTTCCAGTTGTATTACTGGGCATCTCAGTTAAACTGTGTGGATATGGCAAGATACAACAACAAGTTCACCCTCTGGGAGACAGATAGAGGAGGAGTGTCTGACCCCTGCTACATTGGCATCTATACCTTATATTAGCCCACCTAAAGCTTTGCTAGGTCTCATAAATAACCCTTTCATTAAAAACACTTTAAATCTATGGATTGAAGTTTGGAAACAAACAAAATAACTTAGATCTATATATGAACAAACACCTTTCTATAATAACCACATCTTACCCAAAGCCCTGAGAGATGGTATTACATTTTCTTGGTTCAACAAAGGAATTAAAACATTTGGTAATCTCTATAGAGAAGGTGAACAACTATCCTTTCAACAACTGGCATCTCATTTTAAATTACCTCAAACTCTTTTCTTCAAGTACCTACAGATTAGGCATTATATTGCCACTCAGCAGGGAGGTAGGATTCAGCCCATGAGTAAACCTAAAACTGATCAACTGTGGCTGGAGAGGAAAGGGGTAAAAGGTTTCATTTCCTACATGTACTCGAGGCTTCAAGCTCTGTTGGGGAATGATGAACCTCTGAAAGCTTGCATGAAGTGGCATGATGACCTTGGTCTCATATTTGAGGATTAGAAATGGGGAAAGCTCTTTTTAGATGCTCAGCGTCTTTCATTTAACACAAGGCACAAGTTGATGCAATTCAATATTTTACATAGGGTCTACTTTACACCAGAGAGACTGTACAAGATCACTTCTAAATATTTAACATTTTGCCCAAGGTGTAAAACGGGAGTGTGCACAGTTATGTATATGTTTTTGTCCTGCCCTGAACTAAGCAATTATTGGAAAGACATTATTCAGATCTTATCACAGGTCACTAATATGACGGTACCACTAGATCCTTCCCTTATTCTTCTTGGAGATGATTCTGTTCTACCAGTTAATATTTGTAGCAAAACCAGATTCATTCAATTGGCAGTCATTGCAGCCAATAAATGCACAGCTATTATATGGAAGAGTGACACTCCGCCAAAAGCAAGCAGATGTGGCTAAAATAACTATCTTCCTATATTCCATCTGAAAGAATAACATACAATTGACGTAATAAACCCTTTGAATTTACTGATGTCTGGGGGGACTTTCAGTAGTTTCTAGAGACGTCACCTTAGCTGCCTCATTACTACTTTCTTCATGAATCTATTATTATTATTTGTTTTTGTGTTGAATCATTTATTTTCTAGCATGGAATGTGAAGGTCATTCTGTTTCTTTTTTTGTTGTTAATCAGTGAAGTTAATACCAGTAGAGGGGAGGGAGGGGGGTGTTCCTGTGTTGGGGAGGGAAGGGTTTTGCACAATGTGCTCCCATGTAGCATGGTGTTTTGTTTAGGTGGAAGGAATAATGGGGCATTATCTGTGTCATATTCTGTTGTTTGTTAAATTGTAAAAAAAGAAAAAGAAAAAAAAGAAATGCCAATAAATATATTGTAAAAGAAAAAGTATGACATTTGAGTACTTTTTCCACCACTGGTTATTTACATTTTAGTTTTTAGTTTATTTACATTTAGCATACGGTCACACTGGTCAACCGTGGAAATCGCACCCACAACCCTGGCGACTAAACCACACTGTGCTTCATCAAATAGCAGAACCAAATGACCTGGTTTGAAGTTGAGATGACATGGTGCAAGTGATCAGTGCCGTTCGAGATTCTACATTGACTACAGCCATTGTGAATATCTCCACAGATCTCCACAACCTACAGTATGCATGCTATCTTGAACATGCACATTTTTTATGATTAACTTGACATATGAATGAATACATGTATAGTTACAGTAACCTCAAAATGTGGCCATGGATCTGTTACTTATTTGAAGGTTGAATAAATACTGTTACATTAGTTTGTAATAGGGCCTTAACTTTAGGCTATTTACTATATTACAAAAGTTAAATTAAATTGTTTAGTTGACAAAGCAACCAAATATCAAAATTTAAAATAATATATTTATTGCTTGCATAGTTCAATCTAAGACACTGGCTTAATTCCATTCTTTAACTTTCATTTTTGGTTGAGTTGGAGACGTGAATCCAACATATAATTTATTAACTTGTTTTGTCGACAAATTAGCAGGCTATTTATTGTATTTCAAAAGTGAAATTGAAATGTGTTTGGTCGACAACAGCAATTTAGGCATCAGGCATGTCACTTCCCCTATTGACGGTGCTAATACCAAATGGAGTCAAAATATTGTGGGTTTAGCTTTGACTCAAAACGAATGCACGACAAGAAAACACACACAACTACTACTATTATAGTATAGAAGTCAAAATACCAGTAGCTATCTTCCTACTTGGACATAATCAAAAACATTGACACCACAGTGATTCTCCTTCTAAGAGGAGGCTCTAATAAATAAACAATTGCGATAGTCAGATTTATTTGAGTACTGGGAATTTATTTGTCGTGCATATATGCTGATAAGTTGAATATGAATATGAAACTAAAATCGTGAATGTTTTTCAAAGGCATCTGTGTTGCATCAGCTGCGAACATTCCACACAGACGTTCAATGAGCGATCAGGTTCTACGAAACTCACTAGGTCTACTCTCATTTTAATACATTCAAAACCACTCTACTGTAATGAAAATAAAAGCCAATAAACTGAATAATTACTGTCAAACGACTATTTTTATTCAATTGTTGAATTAGGCATATTGTACTTAATTTGACATTTCATGCCTATTCAAGTGGTTTTGACAAACTTTTATGATGTGGACGGCTACTATGTCATGATGTACATGATGTCATAATGAAGCATTCTTTTGTTAAAAAAAGACATTCCATAGACAGGTCATTGATGCTCTTCCTGAACTAAGGTAGGACCTAATAATCTCAAATACACTACCTTTATCTTATGAGAACTTTATTTGATCAATAACTGTAAGAAAAATGTATGTTTTGTGATTTGTGACAAAAAAAGTATTTTATTAAACTAGGTATTGTGGTCTTGTGTTTCTGGTTTCAAGAATATATTGTTGAAACTGTATAGTCAAATCCTACGTGTGCAAATTATCTGGAAGTCCAAATTGAAGGTAGGCCTTAGTCAGTGAATCTTTCATTTTTCAGAATTTGTGAACATTTTGGCAGGAATTGGAATGTCCTTTGAAAGTGGAAAAACACTAGTTCATAAAAACAACTGATCAAATTCTATTGTAATATATGTAATTTATTCTATATTCTTATTCTCAAACATGTTGTTTGCTCTTCCACTGTGACTCTCACAGCCATGAAAGACAGAGGGAAGTCCAGGACTAGGACACATGAGACCAGTCAGAACAGTTCTGAGAACAGCCTGACAGACATCCTCAGTGTCCGGTGTGCCAGTGATATTGTCCTACAGCCAATGCCACCAGGGAGAAAGAATAGCCGATACCACTTCCACAACATGGATGTGACTAAAGAGAGGGCTGACATGGGAAGGCTTCCATTGGCCACTCCACCCATCAGGCTCCCAATGCTCACTGTGACCTCTCTCAATGCCCAAAGTAACAAAAACACCCTCAAGGTGCCTCGCATGCCTCGTCTGCAGATGGAAGGACAGATGGGTAGCAAGCGTCTGGGTCCGGTTAAAACCAAAACCAGAGGGAGCACATTTACCTCCAGCCACAAGGAGCCAGAGGTTAAATCCAGCAGACCACAGACACCAGAAAGCATCCCTAGGAGGCCCAATTTATGCTACACTGCAGCCAAGGCAGTAGCTCCTTTATCTGGGACTCCATGCAGCCAGTCTGAGGTGAGGATCCAGGCCAATCCTCTCAAGAGGTCTAACATCCAGGACCAAAGGCCCTGCCCTCCTCCTGCTCAGGCCAGAAGGTCTCTGTCCGACGGCAGCCTCTTGCAGCCGCCATGTTCTCCTGTGGATGTCCTCCAGCCGGAGGTCCAGGCCAGCAGAAGCCTGGCTCGACCCAAGACCGGGATAGCTAGGATAACAAGACATACTGATGGCAGCACTCTGAGGTTCCCTAACCAGACCTTAGAGCTTATAAACTCCATGGGTAGGAGGGAGAGCACCAATTATTTCCCTGTGCTGCCAACCATTGCAGTGTCGGCCTCACCTCCCCTGATGGCCATCCCATTGCCTACCCCAATGGTCAGCCATGTGCCTGACCTTCTGGTGCCTACTCTATCTGTATCTCCGGTTCCTTCCAGCCGAGTGCCTGCCCCACCTGCCTCCCCAGTGCCAGCCCGGCCTGCCAACGCCAGATCACGGCGTGTGTCGAAGACGATCCAGCTATTACAGATCCGGTCTGCTATGCTGGACCAGCAGCTACCAGAACAACTGGGTGACAAACAAATCATATTACCCTCTGAGCCCCTGTCCTTCAGTAGCACTGAGAGGTTGTTCCTCTGTGGTCCACCTTTAGTCTGCGGAGATGATGGCTGTCACCCCCTGACCAGAACTTCGCCCAGCCACACAGGTCGCACCGACCACTCCCCTTTATTGACCAGTAGGAGAGTCGTGCAGGTGGGTGAGAAGTGCCCCTTTGAAACCCTCTTGACCCCCTTGGTCCCACTGGCAGAACAGCCTCCTATCAAGCGGGGGCACATGCCCGCCTCCCGTGCCAAGGCCGAGCGGGAATGGGAGAATAGCCAACGAGGGCGCAGGAAGAGAGTGAAGCCCATTCACTGGGACGTTAACTTTAAGTCTGGGCCTTTCTTCCCAGTGTGTGTCTCTCCATCACTGCCCTCGATCTTGGAGGTGGATGAAGAGTCTCTGTCTGAAGAGATGGAGCAAAGCCAGTTGTAAGGGGTCGCACACACACGCACACCTTCATTTTATATATTTTTTAAGTTTAGTTTAGAACAAATTCTTATTTACAATGACGACCTACCCCGGCTAAACCCTAACCCGGACGACACTGGGCCAATTGTGAGCCGCCCTATGGGACCAGTGCCTTATACCGCTGCGCCAATCAGGAGCCCTATTGAGACCTCATAGCCTCCCATGGACCAGAGAGGATCAGCCAGCATCTGCCCTGCCTGCCATCCTAGTACCTCCACTGCCCTTTCAACCCCAAACCACAAAGGGCAGGTGACAGAAATTATCCAGCGCCCACCGATCCAGGCTGTTCTGCATGAGCAGCAGCAGCTACTGTCGGAAGTACTGTTGGAACAAACTTTTCCTATGAGACCCAACAGGAGCCACAAGATGTCAAAGTACTTTCATCCCTGGGGTGTGGAGCTTCTCGAACAGTGTTCTCTTCCTGAAGATGGACTGCTTCAACCCCTTAGGAGTATCCAGAGTATCTAGTACGCTGGTGTGATGGTGGAATATGTCCCTCAGTATCAACTAGAGATTAATATTAATCCACTTGTTATTCTAGTTAGGCAAATGTTAATTTATCATCACCATGTTCCAAAGAATTCTGTTTCTATAAAGTTTTATTGCTGTTGAAAATGATGTGTGGTGTGTGTTGTTGGTTTCTTGTGAGCTATGAAGTATACCCTTTCAGTAGAATGTTTATTTCTTCATTGGATTTGTTGATTTGTTGACCAAAGAGAAGAGGTAAGTGCTGAGCAGACTAATATAAGTGATGTTCCGATTCAAATTTGTATTAATCTGAAGGTAGCACATCTGACTCACAACTTAGTGTCATAATTCTTCACGTTTTCAATGTATAGCAACACTGACAAATTCTAAGGTGGAACTATTTGTACTACAGCATTGGAAATGAGGATCTATCCAAACACAGTGTTTATGAAATGCGAGAATGCTGAACAACATTTTCTGACCAGTAGGCTTGTTTGTCGTAATATTTGGCCAAAGTTCTCTTCGCTTGAGTCAAGAGGCCCTGTCTCAACTTGCACATGTAAGGGAAGCAGACAGCTGCAGATGAAATATAACTGCTGGGTTCTGCGGTAACCAGGTCTCTCTTGCCAAAAGAAAAAGACCTGGATAGTGCCACATAAGACGACGCTTATATAAATTATTCCTTTAATACGAATAAAAATTACCCCTTTATCTGGAATAGAGGACATTTACTTAGCCTTCAAACTGTGCTTCGTTTAAAATACTGTTGTTTGGACTGCGAGGCAGTGACTGTATCGTTTTTCTTTTGATCTGAAGCCTGACACTGTACGACACGCTGTGTCTCATCCTCCGTCTTTTGAATAAAGCTTCCTCAGCATGATTCTATTCTAACATTATCCATGTTTTTTTTTTTCAACCCTCAAAAACAAATGTTGATCCCCATGTAATGACACGAGATATTCCACAGGGGGGCAATAAAGGTCTGTAAGAAAGGAGGTTGAACACTTTGTACCTTGAACACCATCTAAACTTACACACAGCCTCAACTATTTAAATAACAGAACATGTCATATCTGCTCTCACACAGTACATTAATACATGATGATCCCTTGGGTTTTTCACAGTCCATCATAATAATTTTTTTGGGGCAACTTATGTATTGTTGTCTAAGGTTCATTCCGAAACGCATTCTCTCCACCAAAGCCAACTAGCATTATAAAGATATCACTCAAGTTTAAGAGGTGTTACCACATTTTTGTAGAGATTTATATGGGGGCCAGCGCAAAGACGCACATTGCACTGTAAGATCAGTCATGCATCGTACCCAGTGTCTCTCCAGAGCTCCCACGCTGAGGTCTGTCCAACGCTGGTCTGACCAAGCTGACTCCACACTCCAAGACTGCTTCCATCACGTGGACTGGGAGATGTTTCGTATTGCGTCAGACAACAACATTGACGAATACGCTGATTCAGTGTGCGAGTTCATTAGAACGTGCGTTGAAGATGTCGTTCCCATAGCAACGATTAAAACATTCCCTCACCAGAAACCGTGGATTGATGGCAGCATTCGTGTGAAACTGAAGGCGCGAACCACTGCTTTTAATCAGGGCAAGGTGTCTGGTAACATGACTGAATACAAACAGTGCAGCTATTCCCCTGCAAGGCTATCAAACAAGCTAAGCGCCAGTACAGAGACAAAGTAGAATCTCAATTCAACGGCTCAGACACAAGAGGCATGTGGCAGGGTCTACAGTCAATCACGGACTACAGGAAGAAACCCAGCCCAGTCACGGACCAGGATGTCTTGCTCCCAGGCAGACTAAATAACTTTTTTGCCCGCTTTGAGGACAATACAGTGCCACTGACACGGCCTGCAACGAAAACATGCGGTCTCTCCTTCACTGCAGCCGAAGTGAGTAAGACATTTAAACGTGTTAACCCTCGCAAGGCTGCAGGCCCAGTCGGCATCCCCAGCCGCGCCCTCAGAGCATGCGCAGACCAGCTGGCCGGTGTGTTTACGGACATATTCAATCAATCCCTATACCAGTCTGCTGTTCCCACATGCTTCAAGAGGGCCACCATTGTTCCTGTTCCCAAGAAAGCTAAGGTAACTGAGCTAAAAGACTACCGCCCCGTAGCACTCACATCCGTTATCATGAAGTGCTTTGAGAGACTAGTCAAGGACCATATCACCTCCACCCTACCTGACACCCTAGACCCACTCCAATTTGCTTACCGCCCAAATAGGTCCACAGACGATGCAATCTCAACCACACTGCCCTAACCCATCTGGACAAGAGGAATACCTATGTGAGAATGCTGTTCATCGACTACAGCTCGGCATTCAACACCATAGTACCCTCCAAGCTCGTCATCAAGCTCGAGACCCTGGGTCTCGACCCCGCCCTGTGCAACTGGGTACTGGACTTCCTGACGGGCCGCCCCCAGGTGGTGAGGGTAGGCAACAACATCTCCTCCCTGCTGATCCTCAACACTGGGGCCCCACAAGGGTGCGTTCTGAGCCCTCTCCTGTACTCCCTGTTCACCCACGACTGCGTGGCCACGCACGCCTCCAACTCAATCATCAAGTTTGCGGATGACACAACAGTGGTAGGCTTGATTACCAACAACGACGAGACGGCCTACAGGGAGGAGGTGAGGGCCCTCGGAGTGTGGTGTCAGGAAAATAACCTCACACTCAACGTCAACAAAACTAAGGAGATGATTGTGGACTTCAGGAAACAGCAGAGGGAACACCCCCCCATCCACATCGATGGAACAGTAGTGGAGAGGGTAGCAAGTTTTAGGTTCCTCGGCATACACATCACAGACAAACTGAATTGGTCCACTCACACAGACAGCATCGTGAGGAAGGCGCAGCAGCGCCTCTTCAACCTCAGGAAGCTGAAGAAATTCGGATTGTCACCAAAAGCACTCACAAACTTCTACAGATGCACAATCGAGAGCATCCTGGCGGGCTGTATCACCGCCTGGTATGGCAACTGCACCGCCCTCAACCGTAAGGCTCTCCAGAGGGTAGTGAGGTCTGCACAACGCATCACCGGGGGCAAACTACCTGCCCTCCAGGACACCTACACCACCCGATGCTACAGGAAGGCCATAAAGATCATCAAGGACATCAACCACCCGAGCCACTGCCTGTTCACCCCGCTGTCATCCAGAAGGCGAGGTCAGTACAGGTGCATCAAAGCTGGGACCGAGAGACTGAAAAACAGCTTCTATCTCAAGGCCATCAGACTGTTAAACAGCCACCACTAACATTGAGTGGTTACTGCCAACACACTGTCAATGACACTGACTCTACTCCAGCCACTTTAATAATGGGAATTGACGGGAAATGATGTAAATATATCACTAGCCACTTTAAACAATGCTACCTTATATAATGTTACTTACCCTACATTATTCATCTCATATGCATACGTAGATACTGTACTCTATATCATCGACTGCATCCTTATGTAATACATGTATCACTAGCCACTTTAACTATGCCACTTGGTTTACATACTCATCTCATGTGTATATACTGTACTCGATATCATCTACTGTATCTTGCCTATGCTGCTCTGTACCATCACTCATTCATATATCCTTATGTACATATTCTTTATCCCCTTACACTGTGTATAAGACAGTAGTTTTTTGGAATTGTTAGTTAGATTATTTGTTCGTTATTACTGCATTGTCGGAACTAGAAGCACAAGCATTTCGCTACACTCGCATTAACATCTGCTAACCATGTGTATGTGACGAATAAAATTTGATTTGAATTGATTTGAAACGTGCATGAGAAAGCTATGACTCAGCAGAGAAGTATATCTTAATCAATTGTTCAAGAAAGAAGAGCGAGAGATAGAGAGCAAAGCATAGAAGGATGTTGGGTAACATATGAACACTTTCCATCATACTCTCAGGAAGGTTAGTTAGGCTACATGTGATTGTGTGTCACTATAACTGAAACACAGCCTTCTTTCTTTCAGTATTTTCCATAAACTAGGAAACATTTGCATACATTTCAATTTCCCTGGCCGGCACTAAAGGGTTTAATCAGCTGTGTGCTCTTAGTTTACGCTCACTAGCAGAATACGTCTGCCACAGATGCTGCGTTAAGGTGACTCTTCTATCAGAGAGGACTGACAACCAGAGGTGTTTCCAGAAGCCAACAAAACAGAACAGGTTACAGAAGCTTCAAACCTAACCACACACACACACACACACACACACACACACACACACACACACACACACAGTCTTGTATTTGTAACCAATTTAGGATTCCTCACAAATACATACCTTTTGAGGACCATGCTTTCCAGACATCATAGAAGCACAGAAATTACACTCGAGTTAGAAAAAAAATCAATTATGAGGGAATCACGTAAAGTTGCTGACTCCTTGAAAAAAGTTCACTTGTAATTTTAACAACTACTTGCAAATCAAATCGGTCTCATACACATGGTTAGCAGATGTTTATGCGAGTGTAGCGAAATGCTTGTGCGCTTCTAGTTCCAACTGTGCAGAAATATCTAACAAGTAATCTAACAATTTCACGACAACTACCTTATACACAAATGTGTAAAGGAATATTTAAGAATACGTACATATAAATAAGGATGAGCGATGGCCGAACGGCATAGGCAAGATGCAGTAGACGGTATAGAGTACAGTATATACATATGAGATGAGTAATGTAGGGTATGTAAACATTCTATAAAGTGGCATTGTTTAAGTGACTAGTGATACATTTATTACATTGAATTATTCATTATTAAAGTGGCTAGAGATTGAGTCTGTATGTTGGCAGCAGCCACCCAATGCATTGCAATGCATTGCCATCAGCCATCGAGAGAATGCCTCCTATGAAATCTATAAAAGCTATCCAACTGCCTAAGTTGTACCTAATGGAAGCGTAAAATAATTAACCATTTTAAATTCTCGATATTTGATGCATTATTTCTATTTTATGACTGAAAATATTCATGTAGAATGCCAGAATGATGCAACACGGAAGGCAACTCAACGGCTGTAGTGTAGTTCTTCATTAAAGTATTTAAACTGGAACAACCATTTTAGTAATGGATTCAATATATCCAAGTAACAGATTAATAGTTCAGACTTTTCTTTATTTTTCTGTAACATTCAAAGTCAGCAGGCTTTGTATTCTTGAGACCTTAGTCACTCCAAAAGTGAACCATCCACCAGGAAAAACTTCCCCTGAACAGTGAGATAGAGGACATTCGTCATCTGCCTATGAGCTTAAGTCAAGTAAGTCCCATTAAATCCTCAGAAGTACACCAAGAGAGCCAGAAGCATCTCATACACTTATTTTCTCTGATCTGAAACTATTCTGTTGTGTCTATATACTGCTCTCCAGTCCCTGTTTACTAGCGATTGGGGAGAAGCAGCAATGCATTTCTCACAGTCTTGTTTTCCAGGCATTTTTCCCCATTTGGATAAAGTTCATCAAGGAATCTTCAACTGCATCCACCTCTATTGTCGACCAATACCTTTTTGTTCCTTTGGCACCTTTGGAAAGAGATGGCATTATGAATGACTACATTAATTAAAGGTTGACTACAATACAGTACTTGAACATCTCTCTGTATTAACTCTACAAGGTTACAGCTGTATCTGCAGAGTGTGTTGAAATTATACTAACAATCCCAACTAAATAACTACATAGATAAGGATGTGAGAGGAGAATGTGCAATGCTGACATCAAGGCAGACTCAATCTGTATGGAATCTAAGCCCAACAATCTGTTTGCAACGTAAACCTTCTAATAAAAGCAATACCTATTAAATCAAGTTCCCTCCCTCAAGAAAAACAATGTAAAGCGTGGTAATCCTTCTGTGTTATCATCTATCCTGACACACTAGTTCCAGATCTAACGTCTTGACTTGTGTCCAATCCAAACTGAACCGTTCTGTGCTGGCATGGTATGAAATACACTAACTGACAGAGATGGTCGCCTCGATTCGCGTTCTTAGGAAACTATGCAGTATTTTGTTTTTTTATGTATTATTTCTAACACTGTTCCCCAGGAAATCTTAAGTCTTATTACATACAGCCGGGAGGAACTATTGGATATAAGAGCAACGTCAACTTACCAACATTACGACCAGGAATATGACTTTCCCAAAGCGGATTCTCTGTTTGGACCACCACCAGGACAATGGATCGGAATCCAGAAGGCGACCAAAAACAATGAAGCACCAGAAGGGGAAGACAGAGCGGTCTTCTGGTCAGGCTCCGTAGACGGGCACATCGCTCACCGCTCCCGAGTATACTACTCGCAAATGTCCAGTCTCTTGACCACAAGGTAGACGAAATTCGAGCAAGGGTTGCATTCCAGAGAGACATCAGAGATTGTAACATTCTCTGTTTCACAGAAACATGGCTCACTCGGGATACGTTATCAGACTCGGTACTGCCAACCGGTTTCTTCACGCATCGCGCCGACAGAAACAAACATCTCTCTGGTAAGAAGAAGGGCGGGGGTGTATGTCTTATGATTAACGAGTTGCAAATCTGACCACGATTCGATTTTGTTGCTCCCAGCCTATAGACAGAAACTAAAACAGGATACGCCCGTGCTCAGGTCTGTTCAATGCTGGTCCGACCAATCTGATTCCACACTTCAAGATCGCTTCGATCACGTGGACTGGGATATGTTGCGGATAGCCTTAGACAACAACATTGGCGCAATTATTAGAAAATGGAAGAAGTTCAAGATGACGGTCAATCACCCTCGGTCTGGGGCTCCATGCAAGATCTCTCCTCATGGGGCATCAATGATCATGAGGAAGGTGAGGGATCAGCCCAGAACTACACGGCAGGACCTGGTCAATTTTTATTTATTTTTTATTTATTTCACCTTTATTTAACCAGGTAGGCTAGTTGAGAACAAGTTCTCATTTGCAACTGCGACCTGGCCAAGATAAAGCATAGCAGTGTGAGCATACAACAAAGAGTTACACATGGAGTAAACAATTAACAAGTCAATAACACAGTAGAAAACAAAGGGGGGGTCTATATACAATGTGTGCAAAAGGCATGAGGAGGTAGGCAAATAATTACAATTTTGCAGATTAACACTGGAGTGACAAAAGATCAGATGGTCATGTACAGGTAGAGATATTGGTGTGCAGAAGAGCAGAAAAGTAAATAAATAAAAACAGTATGGGGATGAGGTAGGTGAAAAGGGTGGGCTATTTACCAATAGACTATGTACAGCTGCAGCGATCGGTTAGCTGCTCAGATAGCTGATGTTTGAAGTTGGTGAGGGAGATAAAAGTCTCCAACTTCAGCGATTTTTGCAATTCGTTCCAGTCACAGGCAGCAGAGTACTGGAACGAAAGGCGGCCAAATGAGGTGTTGGCTTTAGGGATGATCAGTGAGATACACCTGCTGGAGCGCGTGCTACGGATGGGTGTTGCCATCGTGACCAGTGAGCTGAGATAAGGCGGAGCTTTACCTAGCATAGACTTGTAGATGACCTGGAGCCAGTGGGTCTGGCGACGAATATGTAGCGAGGGCCAGCCGACTAGAGCATACAAGTCGCAGTGGTGGGTGGTATAAGGTGCTTTAGTGACAAAACGGATGGCACTGTGATAGACTGCATCCAGTTTGCTGAGTAGAGTGTTGGAAGCCATTTTGTAGATGACATCGCCGAAGTCGAGGATCGGTAGGATAGTCAGTTTTACTAGGGTAAGCTTGGCGGCTTGAGTGAAGGAGGCTTTGTTGCGGAATAGAAAGCCGACTCTTGATTTGATTTTCGATTGGAGATGTTTGATATGAGTCTGGAAGGAGAGTTTGCAGTCTAGCCAGACACCTAGGTACTTATAGACGTCCACATATTCTAGGTCGGAACCATCCAGGGTGGTGATGCTAGTCGGGCATGCAGGTGCAGGCAGCGACCGGTTGAAAAGCATGCATTTGGTTTTACTAGCGTTTAAGAGCAGTTGGAGGCCACGGAAGGAGTGTTGTATGGCATTGAAGCTTGTTTGGAGGTTAGATAGCACAGTGTCCAAAGACGGGCCGAAAGTATATAGAATGGTGTCGTCTGCGTAGAGGTGGATCAGGGAATCGCCCGCAGCAAGAGCAACATCATTGATATACACAGAGAAAAGAGTCGGCCCGAGAATTGAACCCTGTGGCACCCCCATAGAGACTGCCAGAGGACCGGACAGCATGCCCTCCGATTTGACACACTGAACTCTGTCTGCAAAGTAATTGGTGAACCAGGCAAGGCAGTCATCCGAAAAACCGAGGCTACTGAGTC